>NC_137858.1:33215205-33790205 GCF_948465745.1 Chenopodium album | reverse complement strand
TTCACATCATCAAGCTAACCTGTGCAATACTGCTCCCCAATAATACAAGTGTAATAATTGGATCATCACAGGGTCATTGAAAGGCGAAGGCCATGACCAAAAGAAAACACACACAAAAGCACGCAATCAGCAAAGCTGAGTACATACAAGCTACAACGCACAAGACCTAGCATGCTCAACTAATTAAAGTAAATAAACATACAACTCGAATTCATTAATCAAGACTCCACACTTAAACAATTTAATTGACTCAACATACTTTCTGACCAATTCTAAACACTTGACTCTTTATATTTAATTCATTAATTTAATTTGGAGTAAGCAATAGACGAGTATAAATATAGTAAAGTATATTGGTAATATCTTATTAATTGGCAAAGATAATTATTTGCTATATTGTTAGTATTATCTTAGGCAAGTATGATAAACTTTCTAAGTATGATAGACTTTAATCCTTGTGTCCCAAGGCAATAGCTTGTATAAATATCTTATAATGGTGAATGAATAAACCAATAATTTATGTTTACGATACTACCCATATTCAAATCCACCGCCCGCACTTCACCACGCCTCTTCTTCGTCCTCTTCCTTCTCCGTGAGTTTTACTATTTCCCCCCTTTTTCTTAGTTTTCCTCTATAATTTAAAATCTAGTTGTTTAGAACCCGATCCCGCTGGCCCGTACTCCACCGAAATCGAACCCGACCTTCCTCACAATCAAGGTACACCAAAACTTTATTGCATGTTGATTTTGTTATTGTTTTTGACTAAGCTTATAATCAAATTGTATCAAGGTTTCGGGTGGATTAGTAGTTTGAATTGTTGGTTATTTGTTTAGTTGATCTAGGGTTTGCAATTGAATTCTAATCTTTGAACAATCTTGCAATAAAATTCTTCAGTTTCTTTATGTAGTTGATCTAGGGTTTGCAATGGAATTAAAATTGTACAACATAATTGCAATAAAACTCTTTGATTTGTTTATATACTTGATCTACGGTTTGCAATTGAATCGTAACCGTTGAACAGACTTGTAATAACGGGTTTGCAAATTGCAACTGAATTGAAACCGTAGAACATTATTGCAATCAGTGGCGGATCTAGCCTTGGTCCTGCTAGGTCACGTGACCTAGCAGGAAAAATTTTTTTTTTTTTTTTTTTTTTTTTTTTTAAAATGACACCTATTGGAAAATAAGATATAAGCATTATTTTTGGTTATAAGTTAGCAATACAATCTTGTAGCTTAGTGGTTGGAGGGATTGGGACAAAGCCCAATTAGCAAGGCCCTAGCCACACAAGTCTTGAGTTCGAGCCCTATTACTTGTAATTTTTGTATTCCTTTTATCTTTTTGTTTTTTTGTTTTTGTTTTTGTTTTTTTTTTTTTGTTTGGAATTCCTTTTATCTTTTTGTGAGCCCTATTACTTGTAATTTTTGTATTCCTTTTATCTTTTTGTTTTTTTGTTTTTGGCTTTTTTTTTTTTTTTTTTTTTTTTTTGGAATTCCTTTTATCTTTTTGTTTTTTTGTTTTTTTTCCTTCCTATGTTATGGTTATGTGATTTATTGATTTTCATGCGATTATTTCAATTTTTTCCTTCTTTTTTCATTTAATTCATTGTAGTAGCATTAGCTAGAAATAGAATATTTTTTTTTTTTTGGTTTTCCTTTTGAAATGATAATGAACTTATGATATTTGATTATCATGTGATTAATTTGATTATCCTTCAATGTTGTTATATTTTGTGTTGTTGAGACATTACATTAAGTGGTTTTTCTAATTTGTGTTGTATATATTATGTTTGTATAATTAAATTGGGTATTGTGACTTAATTGGCTATAATATTCTAAAACCACTTGGGTAGAATAGATAAGTTGCAAAAAGATTGAATTAATCTATTTTTGACAATATTGGATTTTGTAATTAAATTGAAATTGTGACTTAATTTTCATAAAAAAACATATGATATAACAAGTTTCTTTAGTCCCAAGCATCCTCCTCCACAAACTCATCGTCTATCACAAAATTCATCCACCTCCGATATGCGGTCGGTGAGTGATGATCGATATAGGTGACAGTGACCCAGCACCTTAAAAATCCTGGATCCGCCACTGATTGCAATAGCTGTTGAATTGATATTTTTACTTGTCAGTTTGAAGAAATAGCTAAAATTTTAAAACGATGATTGTGATATGTGGTTCATGCACCTGATATTTAATGGCTTACTGTCATATTCATCTTGTTGTAACCATTGGTTCCTATGGTTCAGATATCCATTGGCTTATTTATTGGAGAAAGCTGGTGCATCAAATCACGACATTGTGATGATTGATAAGGAGCCTACTACCAAGCAGCAGAACATTAACAATGATGACGATGATGAGTGGTGGGAGACAGGCAGTTGCAATGATTTTGGGGGTCCTGTTCTAAAATGAAAAAATGGGCCCTTAATAATTTAAAAACATACAAAATTTTAATTTTTAACCTATTATTTACGCCATACACAATTAGATAACCCTTATATATTGGAAAGGTATTTAGCAGCTTGATAAGAATAATTATGAAAAATTAAAATTAATTGCTTAAATGCTTTGTCGTTGTTACGGAATACGAATCGTTTATTTTTAATTTCGCTGAAATTAACTTTTTTACGTTGATAATTCTGGAATGTAGAAATATACATTTTAATTTCATGGAATGGAATTGATGTAATTGTAAAATACTAATTTGAATTGATAGAAGAATATGAAAGTGTTATAAATTAATATGGGAGCTTGGATTTATAGAGGGAATATGTTGTGCATTAAAAGTAAGGAGGCTCTTGAGAGTTGTAGTATTAAAAAAAATTAAATAAGAATTGAAAATAAAATAAAAAATTAGGCCCTCTAATAATCGGGGCCCTGTGTTAGGGAGCACTTTGCACTCCCTATTCTACGCCCATGCTGGGAGAGCTGTCCTTGTAATGATGATGTGGATGTTGATAATTTCAAGCATGACAAGAGACCTATCTCAATAGATGACGTGAAGGGTCGGACATTTTTGGAGGTCGCTGGCCACATCCAGGGGTATAACACCAGAACTAATACCCTTTGGGTTGGTGGTGATGTCCCCTGTGTGGACGACCTTGTGAACATAACCACCAACTGTAAGCGCGTTCTTTTGGCTGTTAATAACCACACATGGGAGGAGCTCCTGCGTTATGTTGCCAAACATCTAGATGATTATGTGGTTGTTAGGGTTGGTTGGGACACGTCGAGCTATTGCTTCCTCAGAGAACTTGCCCAATGTGTGCCTGGCTTGACCTTTATAGCTGTCACCGATCTAGACAACCACAACCTTGCCCTCCTTTCCTTCCTTAACACGCCTCCCAATGAGCTCCTTATTGACTACAAGTTGGATCTCTCAGAGGAATGTAGGCGTGCAGGTGTGAGTCAGGACAACACTGTCAACATCAAATGGCTCGGCCTAAGGCCTTCTGACATTGACACCTATGGTGCTTGCTTCGAGGCTCATTCATGGAAGCAGTGTCAGAGTGACTTCCAAATGGTGAATAATCAGCTGTTAAGTGATCCTAGTTTCTGCAGGAAAGAAGCGTGGAAGGCTGAGCTGAAGCACCTCCGAGACCAACCTATCTTCATGCCATTCCTGTTCATAAACCCCAACCGCGGCACTAGCATAGACTCAAACTACATCCATAATGAATATCTGGACAAGAAGTTGGACAAGGAGGATTGGGTTTAATTTATCTTGAGGTTCAACTTCTTGCTTGGCTTCTTTAACTTGTTTCTTTATATATAATTATATATACATCTTGCTATGCCTATGACTTCCCGTAATTTATTGTCATTTTGTTGTGCCTATGGTTGTAAGATTCTTGTTTGGTACTTGCGCTGTTACATTAGTATTTCCAAATGCGTCTATTTTGCTTGAAACCAGTGTTTGATAATTTTGAGAGTGTAGATGTCAAACCATTGAATTGAAATTGTATCTCATGCATCATAATGTTGCCTACATATGTGCTGTGAAGAATATTTGTAGCATATAGTCTTGATATTTTTCTTCAAAGTATAATATGAGTTTCTCTTCTGAAATGTTGCTGCCCATTGTGCTTCTTAAGCACCTTTTACAATCATATTGACACTGCATCTGTGTATCTTTTTCTTGTCATGCGATTTATTTTGCTATTGTGTTATTGCTACTGTCTTTTAGACATTGATCTCTTCTGGTTTTGCTTCATGTACTCTCTTATTCGTTCAGTGTTAGCTCTTCCTCTCTCTTATTTTTGGTCTGCCTTCTCTGTAATTTTGTGCAGGTGCTGTATTTGGTGTCCTTATGGAGCTCCCCTGCTTATGTTCTCATATGAGCATTTGCATCACTGGCTGTGTTTTGCTCTTGCTAAATAATATAATCTTCGTAAAAAGTGTAACCCAGACAATATAGAGAAACTATGGTTTCAATAAGCACTAGTCAACATATTTCTCGAATTTTAGGTTTTGATGTAGTTAGAATTATAAACTCGAATGGTCATTGTGGGGGAATGTGGATGTGTTGGAATACTAAGAATATTAGATATTCTAATTGAGTAGCTGTTAAGAATCAAGTTTCTAAGGTAAACAGCTATAATTCATAAGTTGCTTTATTAGTTTATAAACATGGAAAGGAGTAATTAGTTGACACTTGTAGTAGCAGAATATTATCACTGCTAGATAAAACATTTTATTTAATACGCTCAGCTGGTCGTGGTTCACCTTTTTTTATAGATCATTATATTTAAGTTTGTTTGTTTGTTTTTATTTTCTTTTTTATGAAAAAATAATATTGAAGTTTAGAAATATATCTAGGTGGTTCAGTTTTGTGTTTGGCATGAAAAATCTATCCAAATTACCGTTAGGATTCTGGCCATTCCCTGCTATGCTATACACAAGTCATAACTTTTTCCAGTCATATTATAACTGATTGGACTCATAAGTGTTGATCTGTAAGGATATATTTCTAGACTTTGTTAGAAAGCAATGGTGTACAAACGAAGTTGACAGACTACTTGTAAACTAGTCTGAGTCATCTGACTTTACGAATAGGTTTTTTTTTTTTGTTTTTTTTGGTAAGTTAGTTGAAGAAAAAGCATCTGTCAGGACTCAGGAGTATCTACAAGCTCTTTATATTTTGCTAGATGCTTATTTAATCTGTTAAATGATGAGAATGTTTCAGTATATTGGATTGTTGATGTTCAAGGATAGCACTTTTTTGCTCAAACTTTGTAGTTGCAGGATTGGACAACCTTTGTTTGAGAATATTCATATCTAATTGTTTATGACTTAACTTGATGACTTTTTTGTTTCTTTGAATTGATCATTTTGTGCACTTTATTCTTTAATTTTAACTTTCAAGCACTTTGTTTCTTTATTTTATGACTAAAATGGGTGTATTTCTTTACTATATGGTTCTTAAAAAATAAAATATTATATTGGAATATAGAATTGGCCATAACCATTTAGGGTCTGTTCTTATACGTTGAAATTCAGTTCAGTTCAGCTCCTAATTTCTTTCTCTTATAAAATATTTAGTTCAGTTCAATTCACCCGAGTTCAGTCAATGAGAACAGGCCCTAAATTTGTTGGACTCTCTCTCATCCTTAGAAACCTTAAAAATCTTCTGGAACTCATTGCTCTTCCTATCCAGAGCATTGGGGTTTCTTCTTCGATAGCACCATCAACAGGGGGCAGTCGTATTAAACTTGATATCCTCCTTCACTGTTGTAATTTCTCAGATTTTCTTTTAGATTATCATGTATTTTATACTGTTGACTTAGATAAGATGATGTACTGATCTCACTATCTCAGTTGCATTTATCAGATATTTTAAGTGGTATTCGTGAGCTTATAGGCTCATATTTCTTCATTATACTTGAATGATTTATTTGAAAGTTACAATTCACTTGCTGTATATAATTGTTATCATTAGATTCTTAGTTTTGTGCTTTGATGCTGTGCTTTATTACTAACGATTATAAGCTTCCCCTAAAGCTAGATGGAACTTCTATGAATACACCAATTTGTGGCATATCTATGGATTCCCATCCCTTAATTCTTGGATCTGGAGTGCTGTTTTCCGGTCGGTATTTTTCTTAAATCAATTCAAGTTAGAGGAAATACAAGTTTATAACTGTGCGAAACAAACCAAGTTTATAACATGGCATTTTTGTAATAAAGTTGCATTGGAATCTGTGCGTAGCCAATAAACAATAATAAAGTACACTAAAGTATCTGACATTTGCCATGTGCACAAACAAACAATCTAACGGCATATTACAAGCGTTCGTTAATGTAGTACCTGGGTAACTCACACTCCTAACCACAGTAACTCTCACTCCCAACCACGATAATTATACTTGAGTTAAGCCTTTACTACCTCTAGAATTATTGTTTGTCTCTCCTTGAAGCTGCCATAGTACTCCATTGAAGCAGCCTTGAGTTTTCTCTCTCTCCCTGCCATAGTACCCCATTGAAGCGGCCTTTGAGTTTCCTCTCCACTATCGAATTTTATCAAATACCCAGTTAATTATCGAATTTCAGTTTCACAATTTAGTATTAGCCGTTGATCATAGAATTTCAATTTCTCAATCTAGCAACTTCAATGGAGGAGGGAAAGCACAAGAAAACGAAAAACGCCTATTCTTTAGGGTTAACCATACCCTTAATTTCTCCTGTATTCTTAGGGTTTTCGTTAAATTTAGCGGCGAAGCCGCGAAATGGCCGCCAGAAAAGATGGGTTAAGGTTGGTGTATGTTAGTTGTGGTTATGCACCTTTAGCTTGGAATTTTAATGACGGACTACTTGCTTCTGGCCTTCCTTCCCTTTTCAAAGGAGGTGCTGGTTGTGCTTTACTTGCTCGTGTTTCTTGGTGCAATGGTGGGTACTTATTGTGAGGGAGGAGAGAGAAATTCAATGGAAAGTTGAAGAAGAAGAAGACACGTGATGTGTTTGGGTAGGTGTGACAGCAAGTAATCATGGTTAAGCAAAGCAAGGTAACGGCAAACATAACAGCAGTTAAGTATCAATTTTGCCTTAGACTTTTTAACCCTTACTTTTGAAATTGAATGTACGAAAATGCCCTGTTATAAACATCTCAAGTTTCGCACAGTTATTAACCTGGGCCTCCTCTTCAAGCTATTATTTATCTATTTATTTATTCAGGTTTTGGTTTCTACTATATTTTTTTTTCATTATTCCATTACAGTTACTCTCTGGCCATGGCTATTAAGAGGAACACTAAATAAATTATTATACTTTGGCCCTATTCTTTTGAGCTTCTGGGCTGAGCAGGGGTCAGCAGAGCAGAGCAGATTTCAAGATAGCAAAGCAGAGCCGAGCGGATTTCAACATTACTATTAATACTATTATTAATGTTATTATTAATGTTGTTGTTGTTGTATTATTATTAAGTGCATATACCATTGATTTAGGTGAGTGAAAACATAAATATTTGTGTACCATATTCAACATATGTTAATAGTAGAACGATAAAAGACAACATTTTACTTATATTTATTTCACAAAAATTTTAAAATAAAATGATTTAATAATGAGTAATAATGACTTTACTTATAAATTTGTCTTAATCATATATTTTTAATCCTAAAAATAATAATGAATATAAAGTACTACTTGAAAACAACCTCTTTTTTTAATTCTTAAATTGTATGGAAAGATTTGAAAAATAACTCAACTCAATGAACTAACAATCAATACCCACATAAAATGTTTCTACACGTACATTATGATTCTAATATCAGATGTTTATAAAAGACATTTCTATTAATTATTAGTATTGTTATTTATTTATTTTTTTGAAAGAATTGTTATAATTATTAGAAATTATTAATAATATTAATTCTTAATAGTTTGAATTATTAAATATTATTATTATTAATAATTATTAATAATTATTTTTAATATTAATAATTATTATAATTATTCAAAATAATAAATATTATCATCAATACAATATTAATTATTATTATTTAATATTGTGATAAACCCAAAAATTGTATCGCTCGCAAGTACATCCAAGTGGTAGCTCATATAAGCCAATGAGAAACTACCATACTTGAGTGTTCGATAGATACAATATCCCCATGCCTGGGATGAAATCAAACAAAGTAAAAACAGGTAATTTTGGAACACATTTGACAACTTCTTTATGAATATAAGAGTACATTCGACAACTTATACCCACAATCATTTGGAAAAAAAATATCAATTAGGGAGATAAACATCATGTTATATTTATCACAGAGATTAAGAGATAAAAATTCAGAAACAATATAGTTTATCCCCATAAATCTTTTGGTATTACTTCAACTAAAAACTTAAAGTTCTCAATAATTATTAGATAAATATTATAATGTAATTTCACGTAATTTGTTAATTTGTGTAATTTTAAAATAATTTGTTTCATACAAATATGCAATATACTACCTTCGATTTCTTTTATATGCAACTTTGGAATATTATAAAATACTCCAAAATTGCATTTAAAAAGTAATCGGAGGTAGTATTTCATATCTTACCGGATTTGCCGGTGAGGAGGGTTGGAGGCTCGCTAAAGGGCTTGTGATCAAGCTTTTTGCCCATTTATGTTAAAAATTTAATTTGATGAAGTAAAGAGTGTTTTAAAGCTGATAAATGTCTGCTTAGAATTTAATTATACATTTTAGAGATATGCAAGGTATATGGTCTATTAGTGTTATTTTGTGTACATATATGACTAATATGAGTAGAATTGAAAAACTCAAGGCAATACAGTGGCGAAGCTAGGATTTTTACTCTATGGGTACAAATTTTAGATGTTTAATAATTTGACGAAAAACTCAATAAAAAAATTGCTCACATAATTTTTTAATATTTAAGTATTTAAAATCCTATATGGAAAAGAGAAGTTAAAAGTTCCATCACATATTAAGATAATTACATAACTCAGGAATAAATTCAAATCAGTTACTTTATTATTAAATAAAATACTTAGCCGACCTTCAAACAATTTGAATATAGATATGAAGGGGCTTGGATAATAGGATTACATTCTAGATATATAAACGCGCCACAATGAAGATTCACAAATCAAATTATTACATTGTACCCCGTACATAAATAATTTTGGAAATTTAGTTACAAAAAATTAATAAATGGTAATCTATTAAAAAAATGAAATAGAATTTAGGCACACATAATAAAATAGATTATAAACTATGGAGGTGTATGTGTATTCATTAATGAAATGTATGAACCAACTCATAGGTGATTAACAAATAGTACTTAATCATTTTTTTTTGAAGAAATAGTAGTTAATCAAATAATTAAACGAGAGTGGTTATGAACTTCAAGTTATAATACTTTATATAAACAATGAAATGGAATCCAAATACATGGAAAAATAAAAGCAATTATTAAATAAAATCGAAAAGAAAAAAGCAATAGAAAAAAAAACTACAGTATTATTAAATAAAATCTCAAAAGTAAGCTCTAAAAAAAATGAAATCTCAAAATAAGAAAGTACCAAATAAAAAATGTGAGAGTTGGGGCTTGAACCTGGGTCAAAATAAGGAGGGGTAAAACCTATATTCACTCACTCTAACCACTAGACCATGCTCACTTTTGTGATACATTGAATATCCGTATTGTATTTATTTCTTTTTACTGCATCATACAAGCAAAAAAAAGGAAAAAAATGGAAAATGGGGGGACAGTTGTCCCCCCATATTCTAACGTGGCTCCGCCACTGAGGCAATATTTTCAGGTTTGTTTTAAACTATGATTATATTTGGATTAGTGATATTAATTTCCTAAAAATTGTTTTAAAATAATTTTACGGCTAATCCTTTAATTATTGTGCACAATCATATATATTATTTCAATTAAACTATAGCTTAAATAGAAAATGATAGCCTAGAAAGAATAAGCAAGCTTTGTATGCTTCACGACAGTCTCTAATTGAGCTAAGGAGGCCAACAATTACAGGAATAATTTCTTATCACCCGAAGGGCCTGGATTATTACAAGAGACAACTCTACGCCTTGGGGACCGAGGAGATTACACAGTTAGTTTAGAACTTGACAATTCCGCAACCCTTAAGTTCAAGGTTCTTTTCCACATGCATCCTAAAGAGATCGCAGATGCAACTCCAATTTTTTCCCCTTGCTAGTCTATTCTTAAACGCCAAAATCTCCCACCTAATCTTACACATTCTACCTTCATCCTAGATGCAACACCATAGTTTGCATCAATAATCTCCAAATTATATATATTGTCCAACCAGGTAAAACAATACTGCTTTCTTTACAGTCTGTTGTTTAGCCTTAAAGGTGGCTAGACAAGCTAAGTTAGTTATTACTCAGTCAAGAGTTGCTCGATTGGTCAGGGTTACTCGGTAAGGGGTTACTTAGTTAGGGGTTACTCGTTCTGTCAGGGGTTACTCGGTCAGGGTTATTAGTTCGGTCAGGAGTTACTCGGTCAGGGTTATAAGTTCGGATAGGGTTATTAGTTCGGTCAAGGGTTACTATGTCAAGGGTTACTAGATCATGGATTACTAGTTTGGTCAGGAGTTACCTAATTAGGGGTTACTTGTGTGTTAGCTGGCCACACGGTGTGGCCAGCCACACACAAAAGTTTTCGTTCTTATTTTCTTGCATAAAAAAGGAAGATATATTTTCCTCCCTTTTTTTCTCCTCCCACTCATTCTCTCCATTCTCTTTCGGAGTTCATTTTGTTTTCTTTATATACGTTTTTGGTAAGGAACCTCACAGATGGAAACTAGCTTGAAATAGTTTTTTCCTCTGAAAGATCATTTTCATAAAAAAGTTTTTGTTCACGCTGGCGGTCCAACAAAGAGGCATTATTGAACGAAAGAGATGCCGGGCCTTCCAACAAAATTTCATGCTAGCTTAGGTTAGGTGTTTTTTTTTTTTTTTTGTGATCCATAGCTTAGGTTAGGCTGGCGAATCTAGTGCCATCTTTATTCATTTACTAGTTTTGTCCCCGTGCAATGCACGGATTTATGAAGTATGATATAATAATACAATGGTCAATTCAAATAGAGTTAATTGAAATTAAATAATTTATGTAACACTTTTTTTATTTTTAAATTTGAATTTTTAATGTCTATCCTTTAAAATTTTTTTAATAGAATTTTTGTTTTGTTTTTTATTTTATTTTTTTAAAAAAAAGAGCATTTTGGAGGGAAAATTTTTCACAAAATTATGCCAAGTGTCTCCTTTGGTTTTTTTTTTTTTTTTTTTTTTTTTTTTTTTTATGCAAATGAGGCTAAAGCCAAAGAAAAGAAAACAAAACAACTAAAACAAACTACAGACTATCAGGTAGGAACAAGATGTGGGAAGCCAACACCTTGAACATCCTCACTGAGGATCCTACGAAGCTCCAAAGGAGCACTACCAAGAATACGAAGACCAGAAGAATGAGCCACCCCTTGATTAGCAAGCCAGTCTGCAGCCCTGTTACCCTCTCGAAGCACATGAACCACTTTAACTTCCCAATCATCTTTATTCAACAACGTGTGGCAGGAGTTGATATGGTGAGCACACTCACCACTTCCTTGAGCATCCGAATTCATGGCTTGCACACAAGCTAGATTGTCTAGTTGGACTAGGAGTTTCTTGATTTGTAGATTACGAGCTAGCTCAAGACCACGGAGCAGGGCCATAACCTCAGCACGATAAGCCACACACGCACCATAGTTAGCAGTAAATGCAGAAACAAAAGTCCCTAGATGGTCCCTAATGATAGCTCCACCACCAGCAGGACTAGGAGATCCTTTCGCAGCCCCATCCGTGTTCAACACAAACCAGTCAGCAGGAGGTGCAGACCAAGCCATGCAGCGTTCCACCTTTTTACTTGAAGCACAAATTAGTCTCTCAGATTCAGGGTTAAGGCTGGACCAAGTCTCATTGAAGCGTACATGAAGGAAAGCATCCACATCAACTAGAATATCATTACCATTACGAAACACATGATTGTTGCGCCAACGCCAAATCCACCAAAGTGAAATCCCAAAGAAAGTAGGCCACTTGTCTTCTTCTTTTACACAATCGGCTTCCAGGTTTGTAGAAATCCAATTCATGAGGTCAAGATGCCAAAATCATTGGAGTTGCTTCGACCACCCACTTTTCTCCAGATACTTCTTGTAAAATCACAGTCACGCAATATGTGAAGAGTTGATCATCAGATTTTCCACAAATAAAACATTTAGGATTAGTGGTGAGCTTTCGTTTAAATCAATTAAGATTGCCCATGAGACGATCATGACAAGCTAACCACAAGAAAGCACGAACCCTCTGCTGAACAGGAGAGCTCCAAATCGAGTCCCAAACCAAATCATTCAAGGCAGTAGACTCCTTCCTAATAATCTTAAGAGCTGATTTTATTGTGAACTTACCTTTGGGAGAGTTTCCCCAATAGAGTAAATCCTCAACATCAGGGTCATCACAGACTTCATGAGCTTGGATTAGACGCAAAGTGTCTTGATCAAAAAGATGCCCAAACACATCCCATTTCCAACCCGAACCACGATCCCACATCTCTTCGACAGTCGCACCTAGTATATCATCAGGTATTGGTTGAATAGTGAGCTCACCAAGGGGGGTATTTGAAACCCATCTATGGTCCCAAAACAGGGTCCTAGAACCATTCCCAATCGCAACTCTTAGACCTTCACAAAGATATTTAGCGTTTTCAGAGATACCACGCCAAACATTAGACATACCTTGCTTTGGTTCAAACATATCCGAGTCACATCTCCCTTTGCAATATTTGTCGCGAAGTACACGAGACCAAAGAGCATTTGGGTTTGTGAGGAGTCTCCATCCCAATTTGGCTAAGAAAGCCGCATTAGCTTGACTAGCAGAGCGAATACCAACACCACCTTGAGACTTGGGTTTCTGCAAAGTTCCCCAAGCAAGAAGGTGAATGCGCTTATGGTCCTCATCACCCCCCCAAATAAAACGCCTAGTTTTCCTATCCACCTCATCGCAGATTGTCTTTGGAATTTTTGCAGTCTGCATCGAATAATAAGCCATGGAAGAGAGGGTTGACTTGGCTAAAGTAAGGCGCCCAACGAGAGAGAGATACTTGGTTTTCCACCCCGATAAACGCCTATCAATTTTCTCGCAAAGATGACTAAAGGTCTCCCTTGTAACACGACTAGAAATTGTAGGCATGCCTAGATAAAATCCCAAATCAGAAGTGACTTCCATACCCAGCGCCGAGGCAATATCCAATTGAGAATCATGCGGCACATTATTAGAGAAGTATACTCTTGATTTTGGTAAGCTAACTCGTTGACCCGAAGCCTTGCAAAATTTATCCAAACATTCACGAACAATGGCAGCTTGTTCCACATTTGCTTCAGCAAACAAAATCACATCGTCCGCAAAGAAAAGATTAGACAACAAGGGGTCGTTTCTACTAGCTCGAATAGGATTCCAGCGTTCATGAATAATAGCCTCTTCAATCGTCTGATATAATCTCTCCATGCACATGACAAACAAATAGGCGGAAAGAGGGTCCCCTTGTCGAATTCCACGGGTTGGAGTAAAACTTTGGGAAGGTTCCCCATTCCAAAGAACTTTAAGAGAAGCAGAAGAAACACATTCCATAATAACTTCAATTAATAAGTACGGAAGGTGCATTTGCATAAGGGTATCTCGGATAAAACTCCACCTTAAGCGGTCATAAGCTTTCTCGAAGTCAATTTTTATAGCCATGAAACCCTTTGAACCTTGCTTCTTTTTCATCGTATGAATAACCTCTTGGAAGATTACAATATTATCCGTAATTTGACGACCCGGGACAAAGCTTCCTTGAGTATTCGATATGAGGATAGGAAGAATAGGTCTGATTCGATTGACTATAACTTTTGTCACCACCTTATAGGCCACATTGCAGAGGCCAATGGGGCGGAATTGAGAAGGACCTTCCAGATTATCAACCTTTGGTATAAGAACAATGTGAGTATCATTAAGGTGCTCTGGGATTCCTCTACCATTAAGAATGTCCAAAACCGCCAAGCAAAGTTTGTCTTTCACAAGGTCCCAATTTTTTTGATAAAATAAGGCTTGAAACCCATCCGGACCGGGGGCTTTAAGGGACCCCATATGTTTGATCACGTCTTCAATTTCAACATTTAAGAACGGTCTTGACAAAGAATTCCAGTCTCGATCAGCAAGTACAGGAAACACATCACAGGGAATTTCATAAGGACCAACTTCACCCTCTTTAGTAAAAAGCGTGGAAAAATAGTTAACCACACTAGCTTTGACTTCATCAGGATTATGAACCCACTCACCTTGCTCATTTTTCAGCGCGACAATCTTATTTTTCCATCTTCTAATGATAGTGCTAAGATGAAAAAATGTTGTGTTTCGGTACCCATGTTGAATCCAATCAACACGGGCTTTTTGGTACCAATACAACTCCTCCTATTCAAGCACCTCATCCAACTCCCTCCTCAACGAAGCCTCCAATTTAATAAGCCCTCGATGAGGGTTAAGAGTCATAGATTTTTGAACACCAGCAATTCGAGCAAGGAGGGTGCACTTTTTTCTGAAAATATTATGATAAACCTCTTTGTTCCAGACTTGTAATTCCTCTGCTAATTTAGCTAAGGTTAGAACTAAAGGATCCGAATTATTCCATTTTTCAGAAATAAATTCTTGGAATTTCTCATGATTTAACCATGTTGCCTGGAATCTAAAGGGTTTATTCATAGATTGCAAGGGGGCAAAACCATTCGGATCAATGAAAATCGGGCAATGGTCTGACACTATAGCAGGGAGGTGCTTTACCTTAGCATGTTCGAAGGAGAGACCCCATTCGCTGTTGCAAAAAGCTCTATCTAGACGAGCACTGGTCCAAGTCTCAGGGGTCAAACCCCTTGACCAAGTATGGGAGGCGCCCACAAATTCGATCTCAAGTAAATTCATGTCCTGTACCCAATCATTGAATTTGGCAGAGCGTCTAATAGTCTCAGGACATGCACTGCTTCTTTCACTAGGAAATCTAGTGTCATTGAAGTCGCCAGCAATTAGCCACGGTTTGTTATGAGTCTGAGCAAAGTCTTTATGTTCGTTCCACAAATCCTTTCGTTTTGCTGGGTCTGGGCTAGCATAGACCGCAGTGAAGTACCAAGGTTGACCATCCACTCTAGAGATATCCATGGTAATGTATTGATTATGTTTGATGATGGGTTCGACAGAAACCAACTCAGGCTTCCAAAAAATCCAAATGCCACCACTAAAGCCCTGCGCATCAACACGGGTGTGACCCCTATAATTGAGGATATTAGCTATTTTCACAGCTTGATCCCTGCCGATGTGAGTTTCAACCAAAGCCAAAACATTTGGTTGATTAACACGAATAACTTCTTTCAATCCTGCAACAAAAGAGCGACTTCCCGCCCCTTGTACATTCCACACCATACAAGAAATTGGTGAACTGTTCTGAGCCAAATCAGTGATGTTATCTAACATTAAAGAATTGGAATTGGGGTGTACAGACATATAAGCTTGATTAATTAAACTCAAGAGACGAAAAATCTCATTAGGTAATTGCATCGTTACCACCAATTCTGGTGGTTCTGGGGCTGGCTCGAAGTGCGTCTCCATCCTCACTTCCAATATGTGAGTCAGGGGGGTCGCTGTCACAAGGTAAGGCAGCTCCATGGGATGACCAACACATAGGGTCTTGTCCGTTGGCACATTCAGAGCGATTGCGTTCAACGGTTGGAGAAACATGGTCGACAGAGAGGGAGGGTTCAACATCGGATTGCTTCTGGGTAGCATTGTGAGCAGCGTGCAAAGGTAGATTGAATGGAGAGGCTTGATTGCTAGCAACAAGGTTTTCTTTCCCTTGGGTAGAGTCAGGAATCAAAGTCTTGGTGATGGGCCTCTCCAATGAAGAATTCTTTTCTTTTAGAACTTGCTTGGGCCCAAAGCTAGTGCCTTTTTTACTTCCAGAAGAATTGGTGTGGGAATTTTTTTTGCATATTTTGCTTAGCTGGAAACTTACCAAGATTAAAATCCTTTGGTTGGGTTCCAAACTTAGATCTAACTTGGGAATCTTCATCTAAACGGATAGTATCAAAATTAATTGATTATGTAACTATCCTTTCCTCATTCTGCTCAAATTGCTCCCTTGAAGATAGCTCATTGTTGACTTGATTAGTAGGATTGACATTATCATCGGAAAGAATATTATCTAGCACTGAAAATCTAGAGTTAATTCCAAGATTTTCGGTTAGCACTTGATTCTCCTTTGACTTTGAAAAATTGGGACCTTGACCATCTTGAACTAGTTGACCACCAGAATTGGTGGTGCTAGGTTTATGCGGCTGCTTATCAGGCTTTGGTGGTCTCTTCCTAATAGGTTTCTTCACCAGCATCCACGAGCCAAAGGCTTCCAATTCTTCAGGTTTCTCAGTCACTTCTCTAGGTGCCACTATTGGGTGAGCAGGGTAATCAACTGACATTTCTTCTTTAATACGCAGAGTAGAAATATTTGTCACACAAGACTCCTCTGAATGACCCATCTTCCCACATCGATAGCAGACCATACGAATGCCTTCATATTGAATTCTCCAAATCTTGCCTTTGAGCCAAAACTTAGATAGCAAAGGTTTCGAGAGATCGATCTCCACACTCAGCCTAGTAAATTGACCTCTCTCTGCTTTTGCCGTAGTTTTATCCACTCTTAAGACCTTGCCAATTTTTTCTCCAACTTTCGGCAGAAACATAGTATCAAAATACTCAACAGATAGGTTTGGGATCCTCACCCAAACAGTTAGAACCTTGATGGGGGCTTCATCTGGGATGAAATTAGGAATCCATTTCCTAATTGTGAGATAGTTGTCATCAATCATCCAAGGGCCTTGAGTTAGGACAAAATTATAGTCTGCAGCATTACTGAATCGAGCAATAAAGAACTTGCAACCAATATCAGTAAGAATTAAGTCTCCCTTCAGATTCCACTTTTTCTTCAATTTGCGCATAAGACCCATATACCCAACATTACCACTAAACATCTTGATAATGAGAGCATATTTCCAGGGTCTCCTCATTCTTTTCTTCTCCTCCTTTGTTAGCAGAATAGCAGGACACCTAGGGTCATTTAGCACTTCTTCTGGTGCTGTATCATCATCAGAAATATCATCTTCATCATCATCATCACTGATGAACACATTTTCATCCATAGCAGCGTTTGATTGGTTTCTAATGATGTCTCAGAAAGACCAAGGTTGAGCGGACTTCTGTCCCACAGCATTTTCCTTTCCTGGATCTTTCTCATTCAGTAAAGGAGCATCATTATCCATCATAGCAGCATCCTTTGATGCATTAGAATGGTCACCAAAGATTATATGATTAATTTTGCGTTTATATTTCTTATTGGAGCGTTGCAATAAATCATGTTCTTCAGGCGAGCCAGGGGAGGGAGAGTTTTCTTTGAGAGCGAACATTCTTTAATGATGAAATATATCCTAAGTGTCTCCTTTGGTGATTACTTTAGTATATAGTATAGATAGATTATTTTAAATATCATGAAAAAAAACCTCAGTTTATTTGCCAAAATTATTACAAGAGTTAAATAAAGCAACACCATATTATTCTCTATTATAGGAACTTCGTAAAATGTATATTTTTCATTAATATTGTAAGGTAAATATGTAAGGCAATCACTCAAAACAAACCTATTTAGAAATTACAGGTAACACACGTAGTATACAATGAAAGCAACACAAAAAAATTAGGGTCCGTTTGACATCATTGTGGTTTTCTGTTTTTTGGTTTTTTGTTTTTTAAAATCATATGATATATTATATAATGAACAAAAAATTAGTCAATCTTATTAAAGGTTTGTTTAGCATCATTTTTGGTTTTCAGTTTTCAGTTTTTTTGAAAACTTAAAACCAAAAACAGGAAACAAGAAAAAGGTGTTTCTACTTTTTTGTTGTCAGTTTTAAAAATTATCATGATTTAAATAAGTCTAAATAATTTTTGATTCGTTATGTGACATATATAATATACTTTTAGAAACCAAAAAACAGAAAACCACAGCGATACCAAACGAACTCAAAGTAATGATAATTTTGAAAACTGACAGAAAAGTGAAAACACCTTTTTCTTGTTTCCTATTTTTAGTTTTTGGTTTTCAAAAAAACTGAAAACTGAAAACAAAAAACAATGTCAAACAAGCCCTTAATTGCTTGATTAATAAAGCCACTGAATATAAAACAAATGATAAATTTGGCGGGCTGCTTCATTGAAAAAAATGCTATGAGCATGCCTCTGCCTATCAAGGATTCCATGGCTTACACCCACACACGCACTGCAAGCGCGCATCCATGAATCCAGTACTTGTATTACTTGAACTGTACAAGACTCGAAAATGTCCGTCCAAATCTCCAATTAGCAGGAATCACGTTGTTAAAAGTTTGAGTTTGGCCATCACTAGTGGTGACTCTGAAGGACAAAGATTGTCCATTGAGGTATGCCAATGACTGCCAGTTAGCCCCCCAATTTCTTGACATCGCCATCCAGTTAGTTTTCGATCCCTTGATCGAAACAGATTGGATCGATCCTGCTCCACCTACGTTGCTGATCAATACAAGCTCAAAGTAGTCCCTTCCATTGATAGTAAATCTGACTCCTCCTTGCTTCATACATGGAACCCTGTAACAAAATGAAAAATAATTAAACATATGGACATTTACTACAATTGGACATATTATAAAAATATCTGACTTTTCAATGTAAAATTATATTTCAAGTTGTCTAAGGCCATATGTTTTTAATTACCTTTGGAAGATGACAGGAATGATTCCACCTCTGTAAATGCCAATCTTCTCCCAGATAGGTTGGGCCATGTCAAAGTGTTGGCGAAGAGGGTTACACCAACCTCCAGCATTGTTAGGCAGTGCATAATTTGGAGGACAAAAATTAGTTGCAGTAATAGTGACCGAAGCTCCTTTCCTGCACCACGTGGGATCCGTGTTATAGTCACACATGATCTTGTAGCATTGCCCACATGCCGCACCATTGTTGAACAATGCAGTACTTAGAGCCGCGGTGCTAGTCCCATACCCAGTAGAGTACAAATTGCCGTATCCACATGCTCCTCCTGAATAACAATAATAAAAGTAAAAAACATTAAGTCCTATGTTGCTTCGATTTTTATATCACAATCAATATTGGCCAAAGTAGTGAATGATTTGTAAGTCGATTAAATGAAGGGGGAAATACATACCCATAGTTCCAGAAGCATCACTACCACCGTAGAAAGTGGCATGAGCCTTCTGCCATCCAGAAGCCACAAAAGCATCAACATTAATGTTTAGGATACATAATCCTAGAAAAACAGTAGAAATGGCTAAGGCTGATTTGCTCATTTTTATGTTTCTCACTCAAAAACAGAGGAATGAAGAGGATTTAGCTAATTTTAGAAAGAATAATTTATGGAAAAGAGGATGTTGTTTTTGCTGAAGTAAATGTTGGGGGTAAATCTCCCTTTTATAAGCAAGGGATTAGTCCTTAGCAACCACCTCACATGGAAAGTATATTATTGAGTTACGTAGGAGAGATGACAACACAAATATTATATTTTATTTTCTTTATTATAATAATGTTTTTTAGTTCTATGAAAAATAAGATAAACTTGGTAAGTTTATAAATTTGGGAAGAAGTAAACCCCCTATTTAGGTATGTAACTTCCAAAGGTAGTTTAATCTCGTGTTTCAAGTTAGCATTTTAAACGAGTTGTAGGTATCTTTCTTGCGAAGCATAAGATTTTCTAATGTTTAAAACAATTCATTTAGACCAACAAAATATAATTACCAATAAGTGATTTTTAATTTACGAATTGGCATATTGTCTTAAAGTGATTTTTAATTTACGAATTGGCATAAGGGTGGGGTGTGTAAAGAGGGAACAAATAAATAAGAAATAGTCAACTACTACCGAATAGAGGAAATAACAATATTACCTCTGTTTTATATTATTTACTTATTATTTTGAAATATTATATAATATCTCAATAATTTTCAATTTCTTATGCAAATAATAATAAATTGAGAATTTGAGATAGTATATTTATTTTTAAAATGTATGTGAAAGCAATACAATAAAAAATTATGCCTAATTTGAAAATGTAATTTTTTTTTTCTGATCAATATGCATCAATGCATGCGGTCATGTTTTGGTATGTTAACTAATATATATATATATATTTTTTGAAAGGTGTTAACTAATATATTTAGTTTATGCATTGAATGCTCTTAAATTCCATTATCAAACTTATTGTTAACTAGCTTATTAGTTTATGCATTGATACGTCTTGCATCATATCGTACCAAATAATTTCAATAAGTTTATCTAACTTGTACCAACTTTCCCTTATCATTCCTACAATTCCGGTGAGTTCTAAGGTGCAATAATTGATAACAAGAAAACAAATTATCAACTCTGTAATATAAAGATATAATGGATTTCCCTCAAAATAAAATAAATAATGGATTGGTGTTAATAATTATGAAGGTAAGTAAGATAGCTTGCTATAAAATTTTGTCACCAATGATCTAATCACTATGCATCATGGCATATTGGCATGTACTAATTAAATGTGGATGTTGAGCCTTGGAAGTTAATTAAATTAGCAAGCTTCAAGTCTTCCACTATCTCTCTTTACAATTCAACTAGTAATAAGCATTATGGTTAACGGATACAAGTACATATATGATCTAATTTGTATAACTATTTATAACTTTATTCATATCAATGAAATGAATATATTCACCGTGTTTGGGTCCAATTTAGTCCAATTGGGCCTAGTCATTAAATGATCCAATTACAAGCCCAAGGTCAAGGTTCAACTCTCCAATTATGCTAAAGTCAGGATCAGTCCACAAGGCAAGTCAATTGGGTCAAGGCCCACTTCTCCCATATATGCCAAGGTATAAAAGCCATCAATATTATATTTGTACACACAAGTTTACATACACATACACACAAAGCCTCAAGCAATTAATTCTCTTGCATAGCTTTCTCTCTACACATTGTACTGACTTTAGCATCGGAGGGGCCTTCCTCGGCAACACCCCCGAGGCTAGTTTACGTGTGTTTGCTGTGCAGGAAATCCTCGGCCCAACATCACTTGGTCCGAGCCCAGTCTTCACCCCTTCATTGGACCTTCGGCAAGGTCCCATTGTTTTCACCCGAAACAATTTGACGCCGTCTGTGGGGAAGACTTTCAAAAAATCTTTAAGCCAATTTCAATCGTTCTACCTCAATCTTAGTTTTCGATGGCTAAGAATCGCAAGAGCAAAAACGACGGTGCTTCTCCTCCGAGAAAGCGCCGAAAGTCACTAGGAGGGGGTCCCTTGGAACGCCCCACTTCTAGCCTGTCTCCTCCTCGAGATAGGAGCCCCTTCGCGGGACCCGACTCTCATGAGGAGCCTAGGGAGAGATCCGAATCTCCTATCATCCAGTCCAATCATCCACCGAGCCCGCCTCGGTCAAATAAGGACAACCGGTCCAGTCAAAGGACCCAATCTCATGCCCGGAGCCAATCCCGGAGCATTCGCACCTACTCTCGCTCTCAGCCGAGGACACCCTTGACAGGGCCCAACTCGGAGGAGGTAGTGAGAGCCTTAGCGGTCCTCATGGAAGCCATGAAGGCCCAGAACATGCCACCTCCACGCGACCGAACCCCTCCGCAAACCAGGAACCAGCGGAGGAACCTCGGCCAGGAGGGGGGGAAACTCTCCTCTTTCAAGGAGCTTGGCGAATGGGAGGAGGATACCTGGAAAACTGAGAGGGAGAGAAACAGGAACTCTCACTTCTTCAGGGAGTCTTCCACTCAGCTCACTACGAGCAGAACCCATAAAAGCAGCAGTTCTGCCTCTCGGCCAGAAACTGCTCGCCGAAGCGTTCACGACCGTCTCGGCGATAGGGAACGGAGTGTGCACAGCCGCCTTTCCTACCCTGTAGCCGAGGCCCAGACCTCCCAGCCAGGGACGAAAACCACTTCTACCTCTCTGAGAGGGCGGAGCGCGGTCCCTTCGGCTGGGAATAAGGGCAAGGCCGTAATGCTGCCCTCCAGTTCTCCATTCGAGCAATGGATACTGGAATCTCATGTGCCGACGGTTAAAATCCCGTCGCACATTACTTATGATGGAACTTCGGATCCGAAGGACCATATCGCCTCATATGAGGCTCACATGCATCTCTGCCCCAGGTCCGAGGCGACTTGGTGCAAGTATTTTCCAACCACTCTCAAGGGGGTCGCGCAAGCGTGGATCTCCAAGGGAGTTAAAGAAGGCTCAATTACTGGGTGGGACGATCTGTCCTCCAAGTTCAAGAGCAAGTTTTCCACGGCAAATCGCCGAGAGAAGACTATTGCAGAGCTCATGGGATTGCAGCAAGGTGAGGCCGAGAGCCTCCGGGACTATCTGACTCGCTTCAACAACGAGTCATCCAACATTTCTCAGCTGGACCAAGGGCTGGCAGTTTTCGCCCTTCAGCACGGCCTCAGAACTGGGCCGTTCTCTGACTTCATGGTCATGAATTCACCCAGGACCTTGGAGGAGGCATTGAATGCTTCGGATAAATTCATCCGAGCTGAAGAGTGGAACAAAGAAAAAACCCAACATCAATCTGGGGGAGGGAATAAAAAACAAGCACCCTCGTCTGAAGGCCAAGGCCAGAAGGCAAAGGGAAAGGCGAAAGCCTCGGAACAATCTTCGGCCAACGAGTCGAAGAAATAAAAATCCGCTCCTTTCGCGGGCAGATATGAATCATACACTCCGCTCTCTCTTCCGCGCGCTAAGATCTACAGTGTGACGAAGGAGGAGCAGAGTTAAAGAAAGCCGAGACCACTCCCCGAGTGGTATCAGCGAAAAAATAAGAATCAGTGGTGTGAGTTCCATGAATCACCGGGACACAACACTGAGGAGTGTATCCAGCTGAAGGACCAAATCGAGGACATGGTCCGGAAGGGATACTTGAAAAAAATATATCGCGGATCACCGCGAGAAGAAAGAGGCTGAGAAGTCCGAAAAAGACTCTCGGCAAGAAATCGACTTCCCCCGAAAGAACAGCAAAACTGCGGAAGGAAAATTCCCTCCAATCCATGTTATCTCGGGAGGAACATGCTCTCGGAGGGAGCACAAGCGTCACCTCAGGGCTCTGACCCACCAGGTGAATCATGCTGATATTCAGCCACCCCAATCACCGGTGCCGAACATGACGTTCACAGCCGCTGACTGCCGGGGGGTGACGTACCCTCACGAGGACCCGTTGGTGATCATCGCCACGGTGGCCAACCACGACGTCAGCAAAGTTCTAGTTGACGGTGGTAGCGGAGCAAACATTTTGTTCCGAAAGGCCTATGATCAAATCAAGCTGAAGCCCAAGCACCTTACGCCGGTATCCTACCCAGTATCCGGATTCAATGGGGCTTCAACTTATCCTCATGGGAAGGTTCTACTTCCTGTCACCATCGGCTGCGACGAAGCAGCTAGGAATGTCATGACCGAATTTTTGGTCATCGACGCTCCTTCAGTGTACAACGTGATTTTGGGGAGACCCATAATTCACGAGATGCAAGGGGTTGTCTCAACTTATCATCAGCTGATGATCTACGTTTCAGACTCCGGCTTCCCCGAAAGGATCTTGGGCAGCCAAAAGGAAGCCCGAAAGTGCAACTACCTCAAGCCATCCACTAGTCGCCCAGACGACGACGATGAGGAGGAGGAGGAGAAAGAAAAAGAAAGAGAGCCGAGCACAAAGAAGCCGAAAGGTCTAAGTGCTTCGGCCCATGGTTCTGTACCCAAAGAAAAAGGGTCAGAAAAAGAAAAGGCTAGTTCTTCATCTGAGCCGAAAGACTCAGAGATCCAGCCAAAAAAGAAAAAGTCTGGGACGCCTGCTGACGTAGACAGTAGGCCAGATTATGAGGAGTCCAGTCCATCAACAATGGACCTGGACCAGCAGACTGAGACGGTCGAGTTGACCGAAGGAGATGCTGAGAAATGTGTAACAATCGGGATGGACCTCGATCCGAGCACCCGTTGTGAACTTATTCAACTCCTTCGGGACAACAGAGATGTGTTTGCTTTCTCGGCAGCTGATATGCCTGGGATAAGTCCATACCTCATCTCCCATAAGCTTAACGTCGACCCAACGTGTCGGCCAGTCAAGCAAAAGAAGCGGAATTACTCCGCAAATAAGAACCGAGACATCGCAGCCGAGGTCAAAAAATTGCTGGACGCAGGCTTCATCGAGCCTTGTCAATATCCAGAATGGCTGGCAAATGTGGTGATGGTTCAGAAGGCCAATGGTACCTGGAGAATGTGCGTTGACTTCACGGACCTAAATAAGGCTTGTCCGAAGGATTTCTATCCCTTGCCGAGAATCGATCAGCTAGTCGACTCGACGAGTGGCCACGCCTTGCTTAGTTTCATGGACGCATTCTCGGGGTATCATCAGATCTTCATGCACCCCGACGACCGAGCAAAGACGGCATTCGTCACGAACGCCGGGGTGTACAATTACAAAATGATGCCCTTCGGATTGAAAAATGCGGGGGCGACTTATCAAAGGCTGGTGGATCAGGTTTTCGCCGATCAAAAAGGCCGAAACATGGAAGTTTATGTTGACGATTCAATCGTCAAAAGCAAAAAATCTGAAGACCATGTTAAGGACCTGGCTGAAACCTTCGCCACCTTAAGAAAGCATCAAATGAAGCTGAATCCGAAGAAGTGTGTCTTCGGCGTGAAGTCAGGGAAATTCCTTGGATTCATGGTCAGCAAGAGGGGGATTGACGCCAATCCCTCCAAAGTCAAAGCAGCTCTTGATCTTCCTGAGCCAAAAACAAAGAGGGACGTTCAGCGGCTCACCGGAAGAATGGCAGCCCTCTCGAGGTTCATTTCCAGAGCTTCGGATAAGGGACTACCTTTCTTCAAAGCCCTGAAACTCCCAAAAACAAAAGAGCTCATTTGGGAAGAAGAGCAAAAAGAGGCCTTCAAGCAGCTTCGGGAGCATTTGGCTCAACTCCCAACTCTGGCTAGCCCAGTGGAGGGGGAAACTTTGTATCTGTACGTAGCTGTTAGCCCAGCTACCATCAGTGCAGTGCTGCTGAGGGAAGAAAATAAAATTCAGCAACCGATCTACTTCGTCAGTCACACTCTGACGGATGCCGAGACTCGTTACCCTCTACTCGAAAAAGTTGCCTTTGCAGTAGTGGTAGCTGCTCGGAAGTTGAGGCCCTACTTTGATTGCCATCAGATAGTGGTCTTAACTGATCAGCCGCTGGAAAAAGTTCTCGGCAAAGTTGAAAAATCTGGTAGGCTGGCCAAGTGGGCTTTCGAGCTCACTGAATTCAGCATCAGCTACTAGCCGAGAACAACCATCAAGGCTCAAGCTCTAGCGGATTTCTTGGCCGAATGCTCATACCAAGAGACGTTAGACGATGAAAAAACAAAATCTGGACCGTGTTTACGGATGGATCCTCCACCGTAAATGGTTCGGGGGCAGGGGTAGTGATAACCTCTCCCGAAGGCAAATCCTTTGAGTATGCACTCAAATTTTCTTTCAAGGCTTCGAATAACGAAGCTGAATATGAGGCAGCAATCGCGGGCCTTGAACTGTGCATCTCTCTGGAAGCCGAGCATGTCTGTCTGAAAACAGACTCTCAGCTAGTTGCATATTAGATCGGTGGCAGCTACGAGGCCAAAGAGCCCTCCATGATAACTTATCTTGCCAAGATCAAATCATTAATTGCAAAGCTGAGAACCTTTGAAGTGCAGCTGATCCCAAGGGGTCAAAATGCTCAAGCCGACGCACTCTCCAAACTTGCCAGTTCAACTCTCACCGAGCTGAACAGATCTGTATATGTGGAAGTGCGCCGAGAAAGAAGTGTCGACGAAGCACCTGAAGTGTGTTGCGCCGACCCAGAGCCCAACTGGATGGACCCCATCCTAGCTTTCAAGCTTCGGGGAGAAATTCCCGAAGACAGAATTTTTGCCTCCAAACTGAAGAGAACTAGCTCAAGGTTCATCGTCTTCAGAGGAGAGCTTCTGAAAAAGTCCTTCTCAGCCCCATTGCTGAAATGCGTGGGACCAACAGATGCAGATTACATCCTTCAGGAAATTCACCTTGGCATCTGTGGAAACCACATTGGGGGAAGGACCCTAGCCCACAAGGCATTGAGGGCCGGATATTACTGGCCCACCATGATCTCAGACGCTAAGGAGCTGGTCCGAAAATGCGAAAAATGCCAAAAATTCGCACCAGTCATCCATCAGCCGGCTTGAGACCTTCAGCCGATCCTAAATCCGCTTCCATTTGCCCAATGGGGGCTGGATATTTTGGGACCCTTTCCAGATGCACCTTACCAAAAAAGATGGTTAATAGTCGGCATAGATTACTTCAGCAAATGGATTGAGGCTGAAGCAGCTTCGAACATCACAGAGCAAACTGTCAGGAAATTTATCTGGCAGAACATTATCACTCGCTTAGGTCATGGGAGACAATTTGATAATTTACCACTGAGGCGGTACACAGACCAGTTCGGCATCAAATTGGCATATTCAGCAGTTTGTCATCCACAAAGTAATGGCCAAGCCGAAGCTGCAAATAAACAAATCCTCAATGCTTTGAAGAAAAGGGTTGAAGATCAAAAGTCTAAGTGGATAGAGGAGCTTCCAGGAACCCTCTGGTCACTTCGGACAACTGAAAAAGAGGCAACGGGCTATTCACCCTTTGAGCTGGTGTATGGTGCCGAAGCCGTTCTTCCAGTGGAAATCGGTTCTGAAAGTTTAAGAGTGCACCACTCCTCGGCTGAGAACGAGCAACTTATGAAGGAATCCCTTGATTTCCTTGACGAAGTGAGAGACTCAGCCCGAGACAGAATGGCTGCTTACAAGCAGAGAATTAGCAAATTTTACAACCGAAGGGTCCATGCAAGGCCTCTCAAAATTGGAGACCTTGTCCTTCGGAATGCTGCCGCAGTTCAGAAAGGCCGAATCCATGGGAAACTCTCAGCTGCATGGGAGGGACCTTATGAAATTTATGATGAGCTTCTGCCAGGGACATACAGACTTCGTCAGTTAGATGGAACTGAGCTGAAAAATCACTAGAATGCTGATGTACTTAAGAAATATCATGTGTAAACCCTTCGGGGCAGAGCAATCTTTGTAAGTACATTTTGAATTATTAATGAAAGGCTTCAGAGCCACCATTTCTATTATTTTTGCAACTTTTTATTCTTTCAAGTTCTCTTCATTCTATCTACTCTTTAAGGGTTTTTATTCAGCCTCGTCTGAAACCTTCGCCTTCGGGTAACTGGGTTTCAGATTGCTGACAAACTCGTCTTTTTAAAGAACTCTGGTCTTTCAGCTGAAGTTAAACTTCAGTAAGACTTGTTCTCCAAAGACATGAGTCCATGGACAAGTCTGGGATATTGCCTTAGCTGAGCCTCGTATCCTAGAGAGCCATTATCTGAAACATTGCCTTCAGTTGGCCTTGTGTTTCAGATATCCATTTTTAAAGATAGACAGAGAACCAAGGATAGCAGCAACTATTAGAAATTTTTTATTCAGCCTCGTCCGAAACCTTCGCCTTCGGGTAACTGGGTTCCAGGTTGCTGACAAGCTCGTCTTTTTAAAGAACTCTGGTCTTTCAGCTGAAGTTAAACTTCAGTAAGACTTGTTCTCCAAAGACATGAATCCATGGACAAGTCTGGGATATTGCCTTAACTGAGCCTTGTATCCCAGAAAGCCATTATCTAAAACATTGCCTTCAGTTGGCCTTGTGTTTCAGATATCCATTTTTAAAGATAGACAGAAACCAACTCAGTAATCCAAAGACCTGAGTCTTCAGATTACTAAGGGGGGCAAGAAGCACTATCAGTGCAAGTTTATCTTCAGCAGAATTCTTCGAGCTGAAAGCTTTGTACTTTGCAAATTTTTGCGGCGGAAATTTCTCAAGTTCAGAAACAGTAAAGCATTCAAAATAAGACAAAGCAATTGAAGAAAAATGCATCAGATAAAGCTCAAATGCTCAGAAAACGAGCTACAAAGTTCAGACTGTTCAAAGGACATAATGAAATATCGGCAGCCGCCCACAAGCGAAAAAATACAGCTGCCGAAGTACATACAAAAACAGATAAAGCAGTTTGTACATCAAGGCAAGCTTAAGCAAAAAACAAGGCAAAAAAATTTTAGAAGCGGCAAGTCTAAGGTTGAGCACATGATGAACCGCAAGATTCTGAAGACGACTGCCCGAGTTCCTATGCTTCAGCCCGAGGATCAGACTGATCAGCAGTGCTGGGTCCCATGGTGGCTTCAGCTCCAGCAGCAGATGAAGCAGGCTGTGCACCCTGCTGAGCCTCCCTTTCCCGCTGTTCGGCTTCAAGTTCCCTCCTCTCTTCTTCTTCTTCGGCTTCTTCAGCCGCAAGGATCTCAGCTTCAACAGGAGTGGGGAACTTCATATGGGGATCTTCTGGATCCTGGACCCATTCAGCACACTGGGACCAGTCCAACTTCAGCTCAGCATGAAGATAGAGTCTTCGGCACACTCTGAACCCATTCTTGAAACCCATATCATACTCCTCTTGAGTATAGATACGGACCTTGAGCAAGGCTTCAGCGTCAGCCAGCTTCTTCTATACCTCCTCCAAGTCCTTCTTGGATTGGTTCAGCTCTTCAGCGAGCTTGGAGGAGGCAACCTTCTGCTCGTTCAGCTCTTGCTGAATCTTTGAAGCTTCAGTCTTCACTTGGGTCAGCTCATCATCTTTGACCCTTTGCTGATCCTCAGCCTCTTGAAGCTTGGCTTTCTCAGCTTCAGCAGCAGTAGCAGCCTCTGAGAGTTGGACATTTTGAGCTTGGAGCTTTTCTTCAGCAGTCGTTCTACTGGCTTCCAAAGCTTCTAATTTTTGTTGCACCTCAGCCTGTGCAGCAGCTCCTTCTCGAATTCGGCTCTCGATGGCAGCCTTAAACTTGGAGATGTCCACTCCGAGATGATCCCGAAGGAAGTTTTCCCCTTCTATCAGTGGGGGAAAAACCTCCTTCTCCATTGCAGCGCAGAAGGTTTGGAGGGCTTCGGCAGCCTTTTTCTCGTATTCTTCCCCCTCCTTCTGCTTCTCCTCAGCTGCTGCTTGCTTCAGCTGAGCAAGCTTCAGCTCCTCGACTACCACCTTTCTTGCATGTTCGGCGGCGTCGACCCTGTCTTGCAGGGAGTCTATCAGCTCTACAGTGAGAGTCTGATTGTGCACAAACTGGAAACAAAAGCACAACTCAGTAAAAAAAAAAAAAAAAAAAAAAAAAAAAAAAAAAAAAAAAAACTGAACTGAAGAGCTGAATTGAAAAATAAAAACAAGGATAAGGATTTACCTGCATCATCAGCAGTTGATTCGACCTTGCAGGGTCTGGAACTGATCTGCTGGATTCGCCCATCCCAGCAGTGGCCTTCAGCGACCAGATCCTCGCCCTGTCTACTTCGGTTAAGCCAGCAAAATTGCCGAAGTAGGCTGCAGCACCTTCTCGGTTCTGGCCCCAAATGAGGTCCCAGATGTGATCTGGAATTGGAATTCGGGGGGCCGAGAAACCCATCTCTCCAGAATGCAACGTCTGGAATGAAGGGAAGGAAGACTCAGGAGCTTCCTGAACCTTAGAGGGCTCAGCATCTTCTTCTTCAGGAGCCTTCTCTTCCTTCTCAGCAGAGTCAATGATTATGACCTCTACTTCTTCTTCAGGGCTGAGGACGAAAGCCTCAACCTCCCTGGCAATATCAGCTGAGAAACCCTCAGCAACGGGCTTCACAGCACTTTCGGCATTATGCTCAACAGCACTCTCCTGAACCTCTTCCTCCTCTAGAACCCCTCCCTTGGGATCGGGAGTTTTCTGATCCACCTCCATCTCAGGAGGTGGTGGAGGGGTCTGCGGCAGAGACTGGGGTGGTGGCTGAGGAACCCTCGGCGATCCACCGCCTTCCTCAGGTTCCCTTATGCCGACAGACATCGGCCTCGTCTGGAAGTCGTGAGGGCCGATGATGGCCATCTGTCTTCTCCTTTTTCGAAGGGGTTGTTCGTCCATTTCTGAGTCTTCGGATTCCTCCTGGACTTGATCTTCGGGACGAACAGGAGCTTTCCCTTCTCTTCGTCTTTTGGTCTCTTCAGACTGCAAAAGACAGGGGGGCAGGAAGAACGTGAGTAAAAGAAAAAAAAAAAAAAAAGAAATTTTGAAGCTGAAAAGCTAAGTATAACTCACCGAGGTCTTTAGCAAAGCCTCGTCTTCTTCTTCAGCTGCCCTTGCTGCTGCTTCTTCTTCAGCAGCCCTGGAGGACCCTTCTCCTCCTTCCAAAGCTTCAGCAGCTCGTGCAACCTCTTCGGCAGTACGAGCAGCTTCAAGTTCCTCGTCCAGCAACTGGCTCCAAGGATCTCTCTTCTTCCACCAGGGTTTCTGCCGCTGACAGAGGGCAGAAGCTTCTATCTGAAAGTGAGTTGAGTCCAAGTGAACAACGCGATCTTTGGACTCAGTAATGGAAGGGGCTCGGTTCAGGATTGTCCTTCCTTGGTCAACGCCGAGACCTTCGTAGTCAACCTTGGCAGTGATTTCGTTCAGCACTGAGCAAAGAAAATAAACATGAGTCAGCTCAGCAAACGTCAAAACGCCGAATAAAGTATAAATGCGAAAGCAAAAAGATAAAAATAAAAGGCTTCGGCCCCAGCCGAAATAGCTTACCATCTCTAAACTTTCGGCTGAGGCCGACAGCAGCAAGCATATGCTCCTGAAAGATGTAATGGTTATCAGGGAGCCAAGTTGCCGGAATGGTCTTCAGACGACCTCTCCCCCTTGGGTTATCAGCCTTCCCAAAAATGTTAGCCTGATCGAGATTACGATCTCCTTGGCCATCGTTTTCTAAAGGGCCCAAGCCGAGCATTTCTGGGTCAGGGATGGAGAGGTATCGGGGAGCGCTGAAGACGAAAGGATGGTCTGGATCTGTGGGCGCCCTAATCCAGATCCACTGGCCTCTCCACTCCTTATCCGAAGAATCATTCGGCCACATTGTCAGATAACCAGGCCGAGACTCAATCCGAAACCACCCAGGACCATGATCCCCATGTCCACTCTGGATATTCGGCACCAGCTTATGGATCTTCTTAAAGCAGTGCAAGTTGGGGATGTATTTCATGAACTTGCAGACCCATAAGTATGTCATCACCCTTCGGATGCTGACAGGAGTTAGCTGACACAGGGAGATCATGTAGTGAATCAGCAAATCTCGGACAAATAAGTCCAAAGGGAACCTCAGCCCATACTGAAGTTGTCTTGTGTACACCCCCACATACCCCGGGGGTGGACGATGGATTCGGTCCGATGCAACGGGCATTCTGCACCAATACCCATCAGCCTCCATGATGCCGTAATGCAGCTCAATCTGTTCAGCAAACCGATACACATCGGCATGCTTTACCCACCAAGGGTAGGGGCAGTTCTTTATCATGGCTGAGGCTACTTCAGCGTCCTCCCATTCCTGATATCCGGGGAGAACATCCCAAAGATCGGCGGGAACCTCTTCGTTCCGCCCAGAAACGCTCGGCTCCTCCGTTCCTTCAGGAGGCGCCGATGAAATTGGGGTCGCCCTAATTCCTTCAGCAGGGTCAGACCCCACTCTTTGTCCGTTCCAGGTCCCAGTCCTGTTCCTGGGATCGGGGAATTTCCTTGCCCTTCTTGGAGCACGGGCCCTACCTCTAACTCCTCTCACCATTGTTGAGTTTCGAAGAAAAAGTCGAAAAAAGGGGAAAGAGTTCGAATTCGAAGAAAATCAAACAAAATCAAAGGAAATTACCTTATTTTGAAGCGGAATTTGCCGATCTATGAGTTCGGAGTAACGAATTTCAGTTTCTAAGTTTAATTCTCGGGGATTCAAGGAAGTTTTGATGCGGATTCAAGGGTTTTGCGCAAGTCGGAGTTCGTGTTTGTGAAGAAATGAGGAGAGAGAGAGCGGTTCTCTTGCTTATATTTCCAGAAATGGGAATTCTGGGAGTCCGCTCCTTTAATTTCTCTTAAATACCTCACTAAGTAACCGTTAAACACATCTCCTCTTGATTAACCACCCATTATCCGTCCAACTTCCATAAATTATCCATCCAGCCGCCGTTATTTCATTAATTGTGGTTTAAATTCAAATTTTTTGGATTAATTAAATCATTTACTTCCCTCCTTTTTCTGATTAATTAAACCCGACCCGTCATACTTCCAAATCGGGTCTGGGGGGAAAGTTGTTTGGGTCGAATTTAGTCCAATTGGGCCTAGTCATTAAATGATCCAATTACAAGCCCAAGGTCAAGGTTCAACTCTCCAATTATGCTAAAGTCAGGATCAGTCCACAAGGCAAGTCAATTGGGCCAAGGCCCACTTCTCCCATATATGCCAAGGTATAAAAGCCATCAATATTATATTTGTACACACAAGTTTACATACACATACACACAAAGCCTCAAGCAATTAATTCTCTTGCATAGCTTTCTCTCTACACATTGTACTGACTTTAGCATCGGAGGGGCCTTCCTCGGCAACACCCCCGAGGCTAGTTTACGTGTGTTTGCTGTGCAGGAAATCCTCGGCCCAACATCACTTGGTCCGAGTCCAGTCTTCACCACTTCATTGGACCTTCGGCAAGGTCCCATTGTTTTCACCCGAAACACACCGTATGCCCCATATACACTTTGTATTAAGAGGTTATATCGAGATAAATAGTTTTTATTGTACCTGCACTTTGTATAATTGGTCGTAATTGAAAATTGTTTATCATCTCCAAGCCTACTTTTAAATAACTTTTCTAGAAAGGTTTTGGTCAAATTCTTACGGTTTTAAATATTTTGTTTTCAAAAACCATTATTGATTTATTGGACCTTACTAATATAAGTATTATCTAGTAGGTTAGTTGGCAACAATAACATGACCTTGTGTAAATTGCCAAGTTTATAATCAACGGAATTCAAATAAAAAATTCAAGTCACACTAAATAAGAGTAATCTAACATGGATCAACTATATTGCCCCATTATACGCACGATTTTTCGCCCTAAAATTCAACATCCGTATGTTATGTAACACCAAAAAGTACGTATAAAAGTACTGTACTAGTTGGTGCTTCATCATTGGCTTTTAACTAACAAATACTTGGTAATAATTAAGTAAGGTCAAACGTATGATAATAATAATAATGTATTTGTACATAATAATGTTAATTGGGTGAATGATTACTTCTTCCCTTTGACTATTCATTCATTTGTTAATAGCTTAAGATCTATATATATATATCCAACTTGTTAATTGATCGAGTGAATCGCCCACCTTTTCTTCCCCTCTTTTTAACAACTAACAATAATGTATTTTGGCATTCATGAAGGTTGACCTTATTAATTGTTAGCATATCCGTACATCTCATTCATTCTTGTTTCTCATCTCAAAACAAGATGGAAAGTAAAAATGTAAAATAGAAGTGTCAACAACTCAACACCCGTGTATAGCAGTGGGCTACCAACACAACCATAGATAATAAAGTATATGAGGCTTAACATTCAAAGTTGGATTTTTGGAGGCCCATAAGGCTTGATGGCTTTTATTCTTATTTACTCGCTTCGTTTATAAATACTTGATTCATTTTTCCATGCTCGGGGTTTTAGAAGAAATTGGAAAAAGTAATACAGTAAAATGTGGAGGTGTGGAATTAGTGGAAGGTAAATTAGTGAAGAGAAAATCTAAGGATAATAATATACAACGTATAATTGCATTGGATCCCACTAGTTAAGAGAAATAATTTAAATATTGTAAAAGCTTTCCAAATAGTAAAATAGCATATGTGTTTAAAAATGACCAGAAATAAAAAGTAGAGCAAGTAATTAAAAAAGGAGAGAGTATATATTTCTACTATATACGTTAACTCGATCTAGAGAACTATGATATACATCTAGGGGTGTCAATAGGTTTTACAGTTCGGTTTTGGGTTCGGTTTATCAGTTTTCGGTTTGTAACGGGTCAAACGGGTTGGAATCATCATCGGGTCAGATCGGGTCAGTTTTAAATAATTTCGGGTCGGTTCAGTTTGGTATATTTTATTACAGTTTCATTTTGGGTCGAATTCTATTAGGTCGGGTTGTAATTGGTTTGGGTCATAATCGGTTCGAGTTGAACTCAGTCGATTTATAAATAGGTTTTGTCAGTTTTAGGCTTTTAGGCGAGTTTTGGATCACAACATATCAGGTCCTAATCGGGTCAGGTTGTATTCGGTTCAAGTCGTACGTAATCGGTTCGAGATGAACTCGATCGGTTTGAAAACGGGTTTTTCCAGTTTATAACGGGTTTCGGGTTAAAATAGAACGTATCCTAATAGGGTTGGGTTATAATCGGTTTAGATCATAATTGATTTAGATAGAAATCGATCGATTTATAAACGAGTTTGGTTCAAAACAAATCGAGCATAGTAAAATCGGTTCATGTCATAAATATAAAGACTTAACAAGTTACATTGATCAAGTAATAAAATTAGAACGAGTCGAGTTGCAAACTTATAATTGGTCGGGTCATAAACACGTTATAGTAATAATTATCACTTTATTAATTGTATACTTAAATTTATATTTTGTTTTAACTAGCAAGTAACTAATAAATTTTAATTACTTAGTTATAATTTCTTTATTACAAGTAGGTTATAAATTAAAATACGATTATTAATTATTAACTATTAAGCTATAATTTTCATTGGTTGCTCAATTAAAACTTGAATCACAATCCAAACCCCTTAGCAAAATACTCTCACAACCGTTGATTACCTATCTTTAATCCAATACCTCTCATTTATCTCCCCAAAATCACTGAAACCTAATCAAAATCGGCCCAAGCCAAATTCAAACCCTAAAGTCTTCATATCTCATTCCTTACACTCATCGTACCACTTTAGGCAAAACACTTTCTCACAATTTTCTGTCATAACGGGTTACAGACTTGCGGGTTATAAACGATTCGGTTGTAACCGGTTACGGGTTGTAACACGTCGCTCATAACATATTACAGGTTATAAAAAGTTCGATCCTAACCAGTTACGAGCTGTAAATGAATTGAGTTTATCGGGTTTTTGTCGGGTTTAAACGGTTTCGGTTTACAATGGGTCGGGTTTCTACTGGGTTCAAAAGTACTTTAGTACGGGTTGTTCTCGGTTTTAGGTTTTATCGGTTCCGCTTGATAACGGGTACGGTTCATTAACGATTCCCAAACATTCGGATCGGTTTAGTTTTAGATTTTAAAAAATCGGGTCGGGTCGGGTCTGTTTATGATTTTAAAATAACAGGTTTTTAGTGGTTCGGTTCCTTTTCGAAACACTTCTAAACAGTTCGAATTCTCCAGTTCGGGTCGGTTTTTGACAGCTATAATACATCTTAATTATCTAATCTTCCTTACTTTTAATATACTCACTTGTGATAAACGATAAACCAGCCGAAACACTAATGTAGGGTATCGTGTCTTTTAATATATTTCGTATTTTTTTGTAAATTTTTTTCAAAAGAAATTGAAGGCTCATGTATATAACACTTGTAACAAACCAAAATAGCCGTTTGGAAAATTTAATAAATATATTTATAACTTTTATTTTTATTTTTATTTATTAAAAATTGGTCTTAAATTGATGTATGATTTAGACTTAAATGATACTTTTATAAAGAGCACAGGTTTCGGTTTTAAAATTTTGAGTATCTGGACCGGAACCTGTTGCAACAGATTTTCCATTTTAGTACTCGAATCTTAAACCACTTGTATAAGTTCTGGTTTTGGAACCTACGATTAGCGTTATTCATTGGTCCAAGACCGGACCGGACCAAACCAACTCGGACCAGACTGAAAAATAGAATTTTCAAAATTGATGGTCGGACCGATTAATCATGGATCGAAATCGGACCGAACTGAAAAACTTGTCTAAAACCCGGATTGTATTGTTTTGGACCAATTTTAGAATTTTAAAACATAATCTTATTTGTTAATATTTTTATGGAAAACTCAAAAAAATGATAAAAGGAAAACAATATAATATCGTCTTTTAATGTATGATTATTATAAAAAAGCTCAAATAACTAAATTTTTCTAAGCACATTAAGGATAATATTGATCATTATTTATGGTTAAATGGATAATTTTAAGCAAAAATCGGTCTAGTCCAAGACCGGATTTGTAGGGTTTTGGACTGGATCGAATCGAAGACCGGAAAAGTAAATCCCGGAGGCCGGCCCAATTACTTCGGTCTGATCTAAGGTTGGTCTGGTCCATTTTTTCGGTTCAGACCGATTTTTGAACACCCCTACCTGCGGTTCCTAATAAGTTCTGGTTGCTTAAGTTCCCACTCTAGGCCCTCTAGCTATATCTCAATTTCAGTGTGCTTACCTTGTTCGAGGCTACACAAAGACTTTCACAAAATGACGTAACTTGGTGGGCTAGCAATACGCAATTTCATGTGTACCTTTGTGTCCAAATGTGGGGCTCATGAAGTCATGAGGTAATTTCATGTGACCACATTAGGCGACTTTAATTTTATGTTATGATCTGTTGCTGCTGTCACCAACAATTTCTCCATCTCCTAAATCACTAGTAGGCTATGCAACGCCCATTGTTTTGTCGCATCCGTTCCTCTCTTACTTCGTATTTTTCCAACATCATCATTCACAAGCATTGTGAGATCGTAATTTCCTTAGTTTGGGGTTTTCCCGACGATCAAGTCCGTCTTAACAAGGAATACAACAAGTTATGGACAATAAATTTCTACTCAAATGTCTTTTTGGTAGACAGTTTTGGTAATGATACTTGAATTATAGTGGTAAAATCATTTGTAAATCCGCCATAAATAAGCAAGAACAAAATAAATGACCAAGACTAGTTTTTGCTCTATTAATGTAAAGGGTGTATTACTCCAATATATACTGCATTAAGGTAGACATGCATGAACTAGAATTAAGAATCATTTAAATTTTTGGTAACTAATTACACACAATGTGTATACGAAGAAAGCAACATACGAAGTAGTAATTAGTAGTCACTTTAATTACTTGATTAAGCCACTTTATATTACAAAGTGATATGTTATGGATTTTTGGCTGGTTGCTTCAGTGGGATAAAAACCAATGAGCATACCTCTGCCTATAATTATTCACTAAATGTATTGCAGCCACATATTCCGTAATGTTACTTGAATTGTATACTACTCATAAATGACTGTCCAAATCTCCAATTAGCAGGAATAATGTTGTTAAATGTTTGGGTTTGGCCATCAGTACTAGTGATTCTGAAGGACAGTGATTGTCCATTAAGATAAGCCAATGACTGCCAATTAGCCCCCCAGTTTCTAGACATCGCCATCCAGTTGGTTTTCGATCCCTTTATCGAAACTGATTTGATTGATCCCGCGCCACCTACATTGGTGATCAATACAAGCTCAAAGTAGTCCTTTCCGTTAATAGTAAACCTCACTCCTCCTTGCTTTATGCAGGGCACCCTGAATATAATGAGCGAGAAAGTATTAAATATTACATCACTTATTTATAACACCATAAAATACATGCAATTATGTGTTTAAGACTTTGACCAAATTTTCTTAATTACCTTTGGAATATGACAGGAATGATTCCGCCTCTGTAAATGCCAATCTTCTCCCAGATAGGTTGCGACATGTCAAAGTGTTGGCGAGGAGGGTTACACCAACCTCCAGCATCACTTGGTAATGCATAGTTTGGAGGGCAGAAGTTAGTCGCGGTAATAGTGACTGAGACTCCCTTCCGGCACCACGTGGGATCTGTTTTATAGTCACACATGATCTTGTAGCATTGCCCGCATGCAGCACCATCGTTGAACAATGCAGTACTTAGGGCCGCGGTGTTAATCCCATAGCCAGTGGAGTACAAGTTTCCGTACCCACAAGCTCCTCCTACATTAAAAAATAATTATAATAATAATTCAGTCCTATGTTACTTCGATTTGTTATGTCATAATAAACATAATCCATATACATTAATGTGAATGATATCTACATTCATCGATTGATTACGAACATAGATTTAAAAAAACATACCCATAGTTCCAGTAGCATCACTACCGCCGTAGAAAGTGGCAGAAGCCTTTAGCCATCCAGAAGCCACAAAAGCATTAACATTAACGTTTAGGAAACATAATCCTAGAAAAACAGTTGCTAATGTGGCTTTATTCATTTTTGTTTCTCACTAAAAAAAATAAAAGGGCACACGAATGAAGAGGAAGTATATTTTGGAAAAGAGGATGTTGCTTAATTTGCTGAACTAAATGTTGGAGTATTGCTTACTATTTATAAAAAAGGAGTAAGCGTGTAGCTCTATTGTTTTTAGCACTTTGAAAGTTTGCAACCACCTCACATGGGAGTGTATACAGGCATGTAGGAGAGAGAGCTAAAATTAATGGAGTTTCTATTTTTATTTATTTTTTTAATAAAAACTAGAAAGTTAAAAAAAATTGTCAAGTATTGTTTCCAAATTTTCGGTTTCTTCCCTTGATGGTTTTGCATGTTTGTTATATTTGTAAATATCACAAGTTTTAAGTGGTGTTAGGTGACTTCTAAGTTGTTTTTATCATAGACTTCACTAGTGCTGTCAGCTTTCAACCCGATCTTATCCCCATAAATCCTTCTATTATAAACTCGCTCACTCGTATTATTGAAGTTTGAAATTGATAATTGATCGAACCTGATAGATTTTATAGAAGCTGAAATTTCAAAACCAAACATGTCCGATTGAATTGATTTAATAAGACACATAAATAATTTTATACACCTTGTTGATTCAAAGAAGATCCATCTCAAAATCATCCTAGCCAAATATTTGTTGCGTTGTTCATTCCAAGTCCCACATGGAAGGAGTAAGGAGGTGAAGAACTCCTTGTAAGTGAGTGCACACTCCAATAGTATGAGGGCTTTTGAAAAGTGACCAAAAACAATTCCGTATAAGATAGGCCCAAAGCGGACAATATCACACAAATTCTTAGCGTAGCTAGTGCAACAACTTTAAATATGAACATATAGTACATAAAAAATGAACATATGTATTTTTCTCTTCCTTATAGTTTAACTCTATCTCTCTTCTTCTTTCTTTGTTCAAATAATTTTCCCTTTCTTCTGGTTTATTCTTAATTCAAAAAATTCTATCCTCGTTTTTCCCTTTCCTTAAAAGTTTACTTTACTTCCCTACAATTTCAAACTTCTTTGTCCTACTCCGGATATTCTCCAGTTTGTCACCACTGTAGCATTTTCCATCGTCATCATCTTTGTCGCGATCATGAATCTTGAGGTCGTTTAATTAAATATTTTTTTTTATTTATGAATATGCGTGTGAATGTTGTAAAATTGTTGATTTCTATCAATTTTGCATTTGTGACTCCAAATCTATCACGTTATTGATCAATAATTTTTGTCTTTATGATGAATCAAAATTAGATTTAAGGTGGACATTCAAATTTTAAGAGTCAAAATAATTATAATTGAACTTTTGTATAATTTCTGGAAAAAAAAAAACACGGAGTATTTTAAAATTGAACAATTTTGTACAAAATGAACATTTAGCACACTCAAAATGAACATTTAAAGACTAAAAGCGAACACTTAGTAAACTAAAAATGAACATTTAGTACATCAAAATGAACAAATTTTCACAATTTATTTTAGCTTAATTTTTCGTAAATTTATTATATACAACGAAATTGAACTTAAATGAATATATGAAATTATGTTTATTTTAACATATTTAATGTTCATAATATTATTTGACGTGTTCATTTTTTTACGTTTTTTTATGGTTGCATGATAAATGTTCATTTCTAATATTCTAAATCTTCATTTTTTTTTTTTTTGACATGATTACTTTTTATTACTAAATGTTCTATTTTTTTTACGCGTTCCTTTTATTATTAGTGAATATTCCTTTTTTTACGTTTTCATTTTTTTTTAACTAAATGTTCGTTTTTAAGGTTGTGGTCTAGCAAATATATGATTATATGATAACCATGTTTATTTTTAATAAATGATAATTTTTATAACATGTTCACCTTTTAGTATTACATATTCATTTTTTACCATGTTTATTTTTAATGATTAGATGTTCAATTTTTTTTTCATTTCATTTTTTTTTACTAAATGTTCTTTTTATGGAGTGTGAAGTTGATTTGGGCGGGTCGCGAATATGTTATCTGAGTTATTCGATTTGAGCCGCGCGTTTGGGCCTTGTTACAGCTATAATACCATATTCATTTATAAATTATACGTAGTATCCATTTATATTATCAAATTTATATAGATTACATTAATGTAAAGTACTTATCTCTAATTTTAATTAGCTGACATGTTATGCATTTGAAATTGAGTGAAAATCCATTTTTTAAGTAAAAAACGAACAATTCATAGATTACAAAGAATACATAATGCATTTTATAGATTAGCGATTAAATTAATTAATTTATTTATTTATACAAGATGTTATTATTGTTCTATTTTTTAGGTTGTATATTCTCTTTTTATTTATTTATAAGCTATCTTATTATTTTGGAAAAAAAAAAAAGATTTTTGACGGGAAAATTTTTAATGTGAGTGTGACATGTGTAATTTGGGGATAATGCTGGTGATTACTTTAGTATGATTGATAAAGATATTTTATATCTCACAAATAATATCCTTTTGTTGCAGATAATGCGAAACGGAGGTAGTATATATCACATAAAAACCACGTAACTATCACGACCCTAAAGGTTATCCCTTATCTAGAAGTATTGCCTAATTCTAAAATGAAAGGTCATTTAGATCCCAAGACTAAAATCACTATCACAATTCACAATATACATGTGCTCATGTTAGGCTGCGCATTTGAAGGCTGCCTTCTAATGAATCAGAAATTCCATTATCAAACTTAAGTCTACGTTAGCAACCACAATGTCGTATCTATCTTTTTTTGAATACTCCGTACTTTAAGGTACCAATTACTTGTATTATTGTATACATTGATACGTCCTTCAACTTATATAAAGTATAAACTAGAGTTTATCAACAAATAACTGCCCTATCATTCCTATTATTCCGTTGAAGATTATGGTATAATATTAAGAAAATGAACAATAATACAATGTTGATGTTGATGATTATGAAGCTAATAATTAAGAACGCCGTCTATATATAATATATAGTCAGCAATGACCTAACGAACCAATATGCCATGTGCTAATTTTAAGTGGATGTTGAGTCTTGGAAGTTAATTAAATTAGCAAGCTTCAACTTTATCGCTTTAATTGCAAGTAACTAACCATTACGGACAGGTACAGAGGTACAATTATTATAATCCAATTTAATTTGCATAATCATTTACTCACATTAATAATCCATGTTAACGTGACACACTTTGTAACATTGAAAACTTAATCGAAACACAAATTATATATTGTTCATTATCTGCATATGCTCATTCTCCTTATACTTCACCACGGTTTGATTATCTTCACATTATTCTCTTCACAACTTATTGTTAGTCTTATACAAGTATTATTTAATTATTTTACCATAACTCAATTAGGAAATGACATAATTTTACAAATCCGGCTTTAATGTAGTTGTGTAAGTTACAAACATCTCCAATTCATTAAGTAAAGAAAAAGGTTTGACAATCTAACGACAATGATTTGATAAAAGTTATCCAATTCAAATTACTACTAATGATTTTACAAAATCGGCTTTAATGTAGTTGTGTAAGTTACAAACATCTCCGGTTCCTAAAGTAAAGAAAAATGTTTGACTATCTAAGGACATGTTTTGATAAAAGTTATCCAATTCAAACTACTACTACTATTGTTGTTCAGTTCAAATCATTTCAGTTTAGTTCAGTAAATGTAAACAGGCCCTTAGTAGTTTGAAATCCATTATCCAACTTTTTATGTATCAGTAATAGAAGGTCAGCCCTTAACGCATAGCTGCTATTGTTTAATAAACATATAGAATGGAAAAATGTACCACTAAGTGCATAATAGGTGATAAATGGTAAATATTTTGGGGGAAAATATTCAACCTGTAAGATGGTAAAAAGTACCACTACATATATAATAGTACACAAAAGTACTACAACTTATATTTTGATGGTACATTATACATGCATAATGGTACATTTAATGTACCACTGTAGAGTCAGCTTTAACTTTTTCCAGAAGCTTGTCAAATTTAGATTTTTGCCCTCCTATATACTTTGTAAATGCATAGCAGCTTTGCGCTGAGATGCAGTATGCAAAATAATGAGATTCTAGATTTAGTTTATTTTCACATTGATCACAATATTCACAAAGCAACAGAGAAGGACATTCCACCAAGGCTATTATTAGGGGCATATAAGGCGTTTGTAAATTATTATTTTTGATCATTTAATTAGTTATTAAACTTAACCACCCTCTTTCGATTATAAGATGTTGCCGTGTAGCAAGATTTAAATCCATCCCAACTCTTTCAGTTTTTTGGATTAGCGCTCATTAACATTAATTAAATTGGCTATCTAACTATTGCAAAAAGTCAAAATGCGACACTAAAAAAAATTGAAGGTTTATATACATTTGTGTACTAAACTAATTTCACCCCGTAATAAATTAAATTTCCTTATAATTTGATGGATTTTTGAATCTTGAAGTTTCATCCCGTAATAAATTAAATTTCCTTAATCCTTACAATACTTTTAATGATGGATTTTTTAATCTTGAAGTTTCATCCTGTAATAAATTAAATTTCCTCACAATTTTTTTTGAGAGAGGCCCTTTACATGGCCTTCAAAAAAACTTTGATATATAAAATTCAATAGATTTACAATATCTTTATGAAAAAGATACCATTGATGAAAAAATTGGTTACAACCGTGGCATGCTATATAGGCTAGTGATGTTTAGCCAATATTGTTTGAACATCATTCAAGCCATGACTTGAACCCACTTGTGCATGCTCTGGCCCTAGCTACTTCTTTGTTAAGCTTCTAACTAATAGTTACAGAGTACACATATATTTGAATAAAAAAAAAAAACAGAGTACACATTTGTCATGGGATGGAAAACCAAAATCTACCGGAATATTGTACAAAAGTATAATCAGGAAAGACAAAACTATGTCTTAGTGTATAAGTAAATAGTATGTATATATTTCATTCAATATTATAAGGTAAAGTAGACAAGTTCTTAGATTCAAAAGAAATGAATTCATTATTGCCAAACAATAACACAAACACAAAAACCAACTATATGTGAAAGCAACTAAATAATTCCTAGTTGCTCTCTTGATTTAGCCAAATGATAAGAGTTGGCGGGTTGCTACAATGGGAAAAAACAAGCATTGAGCACACCGACCTCTGCCAACCTTAGTCCTGGCTTAAACCCAAACGAACGTTACACTATAATGCAAACGCGCTCCATATTGTTACTTGAACTGTATACTAGTCGTAAATGTCTGTCCAAATCTCCAATTAGCAGGAATCACGTTGTTAAATGTTTGAGTTTGGCCATCAGTAGTAGTGACTCTAAAGGACAAAGATTGTCCATTAAGGTAAGCCAATGACTGCCAGTTAGCCCCCCAATTTCTAGACATCGCCATCCAGTTGGTTTTCGATCCCTTGATTGAAACAGATTGGATTGATCCCGCTCCACCTACATTGGTGATCAATACAAGCTCAAAGTAGTCCCTTCCATTGATAGTAAATCTCACTCCTCCTTGCTTGATGCACGGAACCCTGTACAAAATAAAAAGCAATTCAGTATTTAATTTGGACGTATCATATAATATGTGCAGTTATGTGTTAAGGCTAAGATCAAATAGGCTAGTAAATAGTAATTGTTCTTAATGGGAAATTCCCTGTTTCTCACGGTGTGAAACGAAATTTGTTTCTCATGGGGGCATTTTCGTAAATAAATCAACAACTTTTTCAATATTGTGGGCTCCACAGTTGAATAAAGTTGAAAAAGTTGTTGATTTATTCACAAAAATGCCACCATGAGAAACAAATTTCGTTTCTCACCGTGAGAAACTGGGGCATCCTCCTTCTTAATTACCTTTGAAAGATGACAGGAATGATTCCACCTCTGTAAATGCCAATCTTCTCCCAGATAGGTTGCGCCATGTCAAAGTGTTGGCGAGGAGGGTTACACCAACCTCCAGCATTGTTAGGCAGTGCATAATTTGGAGGGCAGAAGTTAGTTGCAGTAATAGTGACCGAAGCTCCTTTCCTGCACCACGTGGGATCCGTGTTATAGTCACACATGATCTTGTAGCATTGCCCACATGCCGCACCATTGTTGAACAATGCAGTACTTAGAGCCGCGGTGCTAGTCCCATACCCAGTAGAGTACAAATTGCCGTACCCACATGCTCCTCCTGCATAACAATAATAAAAATAAAAAACATTAAGTCCTATGTTGCTTCGATTTTTATATCACAATCAATATTGGCCAAAGTAGTGAATGATTTGTAAGTCGATTAAATGAAGGGGGAAATACATACCCATAGTTCCAGAAGCATCACTACCACCGTAGAAAGTGGCATGAGCCTTCTGCCATCCAGAAGCCACAAAAGCATCAACATTAATGTTTAGGATACATAATCCTAGAAAAACAGTAGAAATGGCTAAGGCTGATTTGCTCATTTTTTTTAAGTTCAAAACAAGAGAAAAAAGAAGCTAAGAATAATGAAGGGGGGTTTGTGATAGAGAATGTTGTTGTATTTGATGATATAAACGTAGAAACAATGCTTCCTTATATACGCATGGAGTAGGTGTGTTGCTCTCTAATTTCAAGCGATTTGCAACCACCTCACATGGAACGAATATTGTACGTATGAGAGAGAACAATTATGAAATTGCAATGTTCAATAAATACTAAAACCCCAAATTTGGAGTATCTTTTCAAATAAGTCTTGTCTTATACTTTTTTTTTTTTTGCTACATCTTACATTCTTACATTTGAACTTTGGAGGTGGTAATTTCCAGTTTATCTATCCCCGAATTAGTCTTAACAAAATAAGGGTTTTGCTAATTAATGTCCGAATATACTTTATAGTACAATACAAGTATACAACAATTGTTTCTCATCTGTTTTTTTGGTAAGTGTTATACTTTTCTTTCACAATTATATTTTTCCTCTTAAATCCCTCAATTTTCAATTAATTATACATTGATCAAGGTGTAACACTTAAAGAAAACCAGAGAGAATAAAATTTTGCCAAACATGTTGTAAAAATGAAAACAATTGGCCAATTGGTTCCATTGAGTACGTGATCATGTTATGGCAGAACTCTTGAAATCCGGCTATTGAGTCGGGTCGTATCATGCTCATAAATATCATTGTTATCAAACATTATATTATTCTACGTTACTAAACTGTACTTCGTGTTTGTTATCATTACAAATTATATGCATTATTAATTTACTATTGAAGTATTGATACGTCCTGCGTCGTACCAAAATATAAAAGAAAAAATTATTAAAGCTTATCTAATTTGTACAGATTGCCCTATCAACCCTAATTTTTGGTTATTGGTAGTCTTTTTAATACGAGTATTAAAAATATAATTATATAATCTAAGATAATTGGTCAACGTTGCCGAGTTGGTGATTATGAAATTTTTTAAAGATGATTAATCAACGTTGCCGAGTAAACGAACATGGCCTTATGGTATGATATTAAATTTGCTAATTAATTTTATAATACTAAGTATTATATTAGTGGATGTTGAGCCTTGGCAACGTCCAGCATTCACACGAACACCTATATTTTTCACGTACTTCCCCCATATTATTTTAGTTGTTTTACGCTTTTTTTTATTGATTTTTGACATTATCTACATATTTGATGGTTGTTTAAATATAAAGAAAATAATACAGGTTAGTTATGTTGAGTATTGGTAAATTTGTATCACCATACATATTCAAAATATCTAGCTAATTTTTTATATTTATACTACAGTACTTAACAATTAATAATAGGACATTTTGTGAAAAACTACCTCATAAAACACTTTTTTTGCGAGAAATTACCTAATAAAAAAGATGTTGTAAGAAACTACCTTATAAAAGGGTAAATGTTGTAAGAGACTACCATTGATCGGAAAGTCACCGTTGACTTTCAAATTCCGTCATCCTTTTCTTTTTTTTACTTTACATCAATTCCTATAACTTTCTCTCTCCTAATTCCAACCACCTTTTTATTTTTCTCTCTAACCCCACATGCATATTTGTACTCTCAATTTTTAGTTTTAAAGGATATTTAACTTTCTTAATTGCCTTGCAAATTGAGAAATAGGAATGTAATAAAGGGACGGAGGGAGTATAAATTTAAAATAAATCTTAAGTCAATTGCCAAAATGTACACTTTTTTTTTTCTTTTTCTTTCTTTTTTTTTTTTTTTTTTACCAACCTCTGTCCATCACCAAAATTCTAATTGGTTAAAATAAGTTCAAACAATATATGTTTTGCGATAATGACATCAATATTATGAAACTATCATAGTTTTGTATGTTTTGTACGTTTATTAGACACATAATTATTTGCATTTGTTAAATCTTAGAGAATAAGATATAGGTCTAGGCAATCTAATAAGAAAGACAAGCTATAGCTAGGTGCACTTACAAACTCAAAGAGATTCTATGTTAAAATCAATAAGTGACAGTAATAGGTATTAGAGTCACGTATATAAACAAAGCTAAGAAACGTGTACAAAGACACAATTCCTCATTTTCCATTTATCAATCTTTTCTTTAAGCTTAAAGAAGTTTCAATTTCATGAATTGAACAATATACAAAGTTGATGTACTAACTCATCAATCACATCATAAAATGTAGCACAAAAGAAAAAGGTAAAACGAAGGATGAGGGATGACCAAAATCCAAATAGTATATTTTCATTAAACATTGTATTAAGGTGGAAAGGATCTTGAATTCATAGAAAATGAATTCACTGTCACTAATCAAACAAAACAAATTAAATTACAATGATATGTATATGTATATAAAGAAAGCAACATAATAATTAACAGTTTCCTTCTTAATCAAGCCACTTAATATATTACAAACTGATCCTTTTGGCGGGCTGCTTCAGTGTGAAAAACAGAATGAGCACACCACTGCCTCTCTTAATAGCACACTTAGCTTCATGTACTGCGCTCCAGAAACTTACTTGAATTGTACGCGACTCGAAAACGTCTGACCAAATCTCCAATTAGCAGGAACAACATTGTTAAAAGTTTGGGTTTGGCCATCTGTAGTAGTGACTCTGAAAGACAGAGATTGTCCATTAAGGTAAGCCAATGATTGCCAGTTAGCTCCCCAGTTTCTAGACATCGCCATCCAGTTGGTTTTCGATCCCTTTATCGCAACAGATTTGATGGATCCTGCTCCTCCTACATTGCTTATCAATACAAGCTCAAAGTAGTCCCTTCCATTGATGCTGAATCTCACTCCTCCTCGCTTTATGCAGGGTACCCTGTAACAAAATGAAATAACAGTTCAATACTTGAACATCATATCGTTTAATATATGAAATTATATGTTAAGAGTAAAGACTAATAAGAGCAGCTGTTATTAACTACCTTTGGAACATGACAGGAATGATTCCACCTCTGTAAACGCCGATCTTCTCCCAGATAGGTTGGGCCATGTCAAAGTGTTGGCGAGGAGGGTTACACCAACCTCCGGCATTGTTTGGCAATGCATAGTTAGGAGGGCAGAAGTTAGTTGCAGTAATAGTTACCGAAGCTCCCTTCCTGCACCATGTTGGATCCGTCTTATAGTCACACATGATCCTATAGCATTGCCCACATGCAGCACCACTGTTGAACAATGCAGTACTTAAAGCCGCGGTACTAGTCCCATAACCAGTAGAGTACAAGTTGCCGTATCCACAAGCTCCCCCTGCATTACAATAATAAAAATTCAGTTCTATGCTGCTTCGATTTTATGTACAGTCCATATAGGCCGCAGTAATAAATGATAACTAAATCAATAAAGTTATTATAAATTTATAAAAATTTATTCCCTCCGTCCTTTAATTAGATTCCTACTTCTTTCTACTATGTGAGGAATAAATGCTAGAAGTAGGAATCTAACTAAGGGATGGAGGAAGTATGTAACATACCCATAGTTCCAGAAGCATCACTACCACCGTAGAAAGTGGCATGAGCCTTTTGCCATCCAGAAGCCACGAAGGCATCGACATTAGTATTCAAGAAACATAACCCTAGAAGAGTTGTAGCCAAGGCTAATGCAGCTTTGTTCAATTTCATTTTTCACTTCTAAAGCAAATAAAATAGAAAAGGAAACTTAGAAGTTTAGAGAAAATGAGCTAAATAAGAATAGTAAGAATAAAGAAGAGAATTTTTGTGTAGGAGAATGTTGTTGTATTTGATGAAAAAAAAATGTAAGAGTGATGTTTCCTTATATACGCGACGAGTAGGCTAGTTTACTCAATAATTTAATGTCATTTGCAACAACCTCACATGGAAATGAATAAAGTACGACGTATGAGAGAGAACAATTTCAGAAACCGCAAAGTTTAAAATATTAACAAGTCAAACCCAAAATTTGGAGTTTGTTTACATAACAACCGTACAAATTATCATAACAATCCAAATTTGGAGGTTTAAGTTCTCAATTTGTCTTAAATGACTTCTAACTTCTACTATAAGTTAAATAATGATATATAATTATGCAAATTGTTTGCGCCATTTATCTTTTTAGGGTATTTTAATTTATTTGCGTATAATTTTTTTAATAAAAGATTTTTTTTTCTCACTACTTGTCTCTGAATTGGATCTCACCTTCATCCATGTACCATTTTTGTTGCTCATTATTTTTTTTTTCATGTGTATAAACTAGAATTTACATAGAGTCTAGACAATAGATATTATTATCACACATTGATTTTATTATTTTCCTTTCTTTTTACACTCTTATATATGCATCCTTTTACCATGTGATTTGTATAGTTTGGCCTATATTAAATAAAAGTTTTATGTTTACAAAATCGACTTTTATGTATGTTGAAAAGATGATAAGCTTATTGTGTACTCCGTACATGTGCACTACTATCTATCAACTAAACAGTGGGCATTCTTCCCTCTAAATCCATAGAGTATATGTTACTCATTAATATTACTTGTAGCGCTCTTGAAGGCGGCCTTTTGAGTCGCGTCATATAAATATATAATTACATTAAGCTTATAAAACTTAGTTTATTCTACGTTAGCAAATTGTCATTAATTTTGTGTTTATCTATATTTAAAACCTTGAAGCTAGTAAATTGTAGGTATTTGTTGATGATTCATACATTTTGCGTGGTGCCAAAATAAGAAGAAAACAAAAATAAAATCTATATATATAACTTGTACCAACTGAATGAAATATCATTTTTCCTAAATTTCCGGTGATTGCTAATTATATATAGATATTAGAAAAATAAAATATCTAATCTATAATACGTAGTAGGATGAATCGGAGTTGGTGATTATGAATCCATTTAATTAAGATAGCTTGCAACAAAATTCTTCAATCACCAATGACCTAATTAGCATGCATTATGTCCCCCATATCATAATAATAATAACAATAAATTTATATAATTAAATAAATCGACATGCATTATGACATTATAAATATAATAAATTAGAATAAATCAACAAGCATTATGACATGTGATAATAATTAGTAGATGTTGAGCCTTGGACGTTAATCTAGAGAGTAAGTATTCAAGTACATTTTTTAAGTCCTTAACTAGCAAGTTGAATGCTTCAACTACCTCGATCTCTTTAAATGCAAGTAAGTAATTAAGCACTTGACTACGCATACGGACTGGTACAATTATAATCCATGGATATATACAATAATAATAAGCGTACGTGATTACAAGTCAACCAGCATTGTCGAATTAATTGCTGTTCGTCTAGCTTCACCAAGGGTTCAAATCCGGTTTCCCATTAATTCGTACTAATTCCTATGTTGGACACTAGACTTGGCGAACAGGTCATTCAGGTCAGGTCTGGGTCGAGTCACTTTTGGATCAGCTAACATTTGGATCAATTCAATTCGGGTTATGGGTATAACTCAAATTAGGTATCGAATCGGGTCAATTTAAAGTAAATTTCAAGTTGGGAACCTCCTTTATTGCCTTCCGTAGCTAAACCTCATTTAAGTGGAAGTAATAATATCGAGTCACAAATTTTGAATAGTTGATGTTGTGCATTATTGACCACTCCCCCCTCCCCTCCACCAAACCTCCTTCATATGTTTTGTGAAACTTGTTTATAAGTACTATTTCCGTTACATATTATTTGCAACGATTTGACATAAAGTAGAGAGGAAAAACTGCACGCAAATGTCTAATCGTTGCAAATAATATGTAACAGAGCTAGTATATTAAAATTGTTCCTAAACCGCCCAAAAAATTTAGGTTGCTGAATTCTTCCAATGCAGCCCTTTGTAATCCCTATTGACCTAGAAGAATGGTTGGGCAATGAGGAAATCAGACATTGATGTTTTAGATATTAGAATTTCCATATAGTTTAAACATAGGAATTAAAGTTGTTGCAATTACCAAATAATTAATAAGGATTGTTGTTTTAGGTTTTAGATAGGATATTGGAATAGAGAGTTCAAAGCCGAAATAAATATTTTCATTATTATGTCAATGATGAATTGAAAACTTATATGGAATTTTCTTTATTTCTTAAACATATCTTAATATATAGCCATGTCTTGTATGTGGCTAGCCACACGATATGACCACATTGGTTTATAATAGTAATCTTGATTTATATTTATGAGTAACCTCATTTTTTCATAACAGTAATCTCATGTTATTCATAAAAGTAATCCAAATTAGAGCTTTTTTGGTGCAGCAGGTCACACCGTGTGGCCTGCTGCCAAGTCAGTAAAAATAACGGATTCTGACACGTGCATGACGGGGTTACTATTCATGGCATAACGGGGTTACTGGTTTTGTCAGGGTTACTTGTATTTTTCAGGGGTTACTTGTATTTTTTTTTCAGGGGTTAATTGTATTTTTTTTTCAGGGGTTACTTGTATTTTTTTTCAGGGATTACTTGTATGGGTTAATTCAAGGGTTACTTGTATGAGTTACTTATTCAAGGGTTACTTGTATGAGTTACTTATTCAGGGGTTACTTATATGAGTTACTTCAAAGGTCGATTGTATGAATTACTTATTCAATGATTACTTGTTAGTTATTCAAGGGTTAGTTGCTTGTAGGCCCCAAACCAAACCAGTAACACCTTACAAGTAACCCTTGACCAAAACCAGTAACACCCTACAAGTAACCTGTAACTAAACCAGTAACACCCTACAAGTAACCCTAACCAAAACCAGTAACACCTTACAAGTAACCACTGACCAAACCAGTAACATCCTACATCTAACCCTCGACCAAACCTGTAACACCCTACGTGTAACCCCTGACCAAACTAATAACACCCTACAAGTAACCCCTAACCAAACTAGTAACATCCTACAAATTTTAACATAGAATGTTCGGTCTAAGATTCCACGAAGAAAAAGAGCTCAAATTTCTTTGGTTCTCATCGATTTCACTACTTCAAATGTTGTTGATGATCTTAAGGATAATTAATCACAATTTTTCACAGCAATTTGACACCCGATTTCTATAATTTTGAGCTTTAATTGCAGCAATATGGCAAAGAGGAGAGAGAAAAAGGGTGGAGTAGAGATATGCTTGTTAGTGATGTGTGGTTTGGCTTGAACAAGAAGCTAAGAAAAGAGGAGAGAGAAAATTGGTGGAGCAGAAATATGGTTGTTGGTGATGTGTGGTTTGGTTTAGAGAAGAGTTGTGGTATTTTAAAAAATAATAATAATAACTGTGGCTGGCCACACAAAAATTTGTGAATCCTAATTCATTATACGAGTAAAATCAAGTAATTTAGAAATAAATAACCTAATTTGTTCATTCCAGTAACCCCTATTTTTTTGTTTTAAAAAATGAAAGAATAATTCCGCTGATTAAAGAGTAACATTTATTTCTCATTTAAGTAACATACATACATTAAGTTAACCCCATTTTGTCATCATTGTAACCTCTTACTACTTATTTAATTTTCTTATATGTGATTATGTAAAGTGGCCACACCATGTGGCTAGCCACGTATAAGAATTTGTGTAATATATTTTGTTTCGAAAATCTAATTATTGGACACAATTTATCAATTAATTTTAATGGCATGTAAATTTTGGTGCAAAATTAGTTGACAACTTCATTATTTTAATTAGTTGCTTGTACATATTGCCTAATTCATGATCAAACGTTGATTAACAAAAAAAAAAAAAAAAAAAAAAAAAAAAAGGTTCCTTACGCTAAAGATAGAAAAATAATTGATCACTTGTATTTCCCCATTATACGCATGATTTATCGTGCTAAATATCCGTAGCACATTTTTAGTCTAAAGTACAAAATTACGGATCAAGTACAAGTTGATGCTTCATCATTGGCTTTTAACCAACAAAACTAACAACCAAGTGAGGTCAAACACTCAAACGTATCAATTTCAACAATGTCTTTTAATAAAGTTTATTGAGTGAATGATATTCTCTTGCCTTTGACTTTAAATTTGATTAACTACTTTAATCTTCAATATCCAACTTGTTCAACGAAATAAACATTAAAATGAATCGCCCACCAGGCCACCACTTAGACCTTGTTTATTTCATCTTAGAAAATAATATTGGAAAAATTAGAAATAATAATTTCAACTTTCATCAATTTTGTTAAAATAATCTCAACTTTGGATTATTCTAAAATAATCCGAACTTTGGGGGTCATTTTTTTTCTTCAAGCCCTTACCGGTCAACCAAATTCAATAACCTATTATATCAGGTCACTTGACACTAATATGTGGATGGTGCACCCGGGTGCACCATGCGCATGGCACACACGGAAAGAACATTAGGTATAACTAAAAGAACATGGGCAAAAAATAAAAAACATTATAGATATTTATAAAGAACGTGAGCATAATATGTTCTTTAAATTTGATTATAATGTTCTTTGAGTTTGAACTATATGTTCTTTATTTGTACATTTAAAAAAAAAAAAAAAATCAATCACCCGAGTAACGAGGAAAAAGAACATGTTCTTTAATGTATTATCATGTTCTTTTTGTACGTAAATACTTTATGTTCTGTGGCTAGAGGTAATCAAAGTTAAAATGGCTCGCCCGAAGTGGACGGATTCACTAGTGGAAAAAAGGTCATCCGTAACGGGCAAAAAGGGCCCATCCGTAATTTAACGGGCAACGTCTGTTACGTATGCGGCCGTTACGGATGGCCATTATTATTCGTAACGGGCACCGTTCGTTACGAATAACTACTTATAATGTATTTTTTGCCTCCCAAATCGGGTCGGACCAGCCCGTAACTTTAAATTTTTGGGTGGGTTTGGAATGCGTTATTATGCATTTTAGATGATTTTTTTTACTCGACACGAAAGCCCGCATGACCGGACCATTTTGGGCGGGTTTGGGCCCAAAAATTTCGGCCCAAAACTCGGTTCGACCCGAAAAATGAGCTGATTTTTTAACCATGGCCCGACCTGCCCAATGATCACCTCTATCTTTGTCAAACACAAACATGTTCTTTTTTGTCAAATATAATATAATGTTCTTTTTTAAATACGCACCCGAGTAACATAAAAATAACATTTTTTTTTTTGTAAAAACTCTATATTCTTTGTAATGTCATGTTCTTGTCAAACATAAACATATTCTTTTGTCAAATACATATATGTTCTTTTTAAAACACTAGCATGTTCATTTTTTATACCATGTTCTTTGAAATATGTCTAATGTTCTTTCCGGGTGCACCATGCGCTTGGTGCACCCGGGTGCACTATACTATTTTCAGCTTGACACGTGTCAAGTCCTGATTGGTTCAAAAAAAAAATTAAAAAAAAAAAGAAAATAAAAACCTAGCCAGCAGCCTCCCTCCTCACCGTTCCACCATAACCTCCACCACCACATAAAGCCTGCCGCCTCACCATCGCCGGACAGCCGCCGTTCTTCCCTTAGTGGACCGTCCCTCGTCATTTTCCCCCTTTCCCGAAATCTCCTTCAACCCCCTATGCAACCACCAAAGAAAGCCCTTTCCCACTCCCAAAAAACCCTAATTACTCCTCCCCCACCCCAAAACCCTAGTGGCTACGGTTTTCGATGGGGGGGAAGGGGTTTTAGTGGTTTTTGAGAGTGAGAAAGGTGGTTTAGAGGCGTTTTCGAGTGGGGCTGGTGGTTTAGAGGGATTTTTCGAGAGTGGGGCTGCTCGTTTTTGGGGTTTTTGGGAGTGGGGCTAGTGGTGGCATGGGAGTTTCGAGTAGGGGATGGTGGTTTGGTCGGAGCGGCGACCCTAGTGGCTCGGCTGGTGGTGGGGGAGAGACGACCGGCGACGAAGGAGGTGGTTGGGCTAGCAGGTTGCCAAATTTTTAGGGTGGTTGGGGTTTTGGCTGGATGGTTTTCTATTTTTTTAATATTTGTTTTTTTATATATATTTTTTAACCAATTAATTTTTGAAACGTGTCACTTTAACAAAAAAAAAAAGAAAAAAACCCGTTAAACCGGTAACCGGTATTTGGGATTGAAGAAAAAGAAGACCCCCAAATTTCGGATTATTCCAGTATAATTCAAAGTTGGGATTATTCTACCTAAATTGATGAAAGTTGGGATTATTTTTTCTAATTTTTCTATTTTTAGTAAAAATGAGTTCAGTTCAATGAAAATATTTTCAGTTTAGTAAAAACAAGTTCAGTTCAATAAAAATAATTTCAATTCAGTAAAAATAAGTTCAATTCAGTAAAAGTTATTTTAGATCAGTAAAATTCAGTAACTTTAAAGAAGAAATATAATAAAAAAATCAACAAAAATAATTTCAGTTCAGCAAAAATAATTTCAATTCAGTAAATTCATTAAGGTCAGTGAAAATAATTTAAATTCAGCAAAAATAATTTCAATTCAGTAAAAAATAATTTTTGTTCAGCAAAAATAATTTCAGTTCAGTTTAAATGATTTCAGTTAAGTAAAAATAAGGTGAAGTGAACAGGGACTTGTTTCCAAAAAAAAAAAAAAAAAATGAACGGGGCCTAATATTTCTTTTTTTATTAGCAACTTAAGGCGGTGACTTATTAATGACTTTGTTTTTCTTTCTTTCATAAAATAAATAATGACTTTGTTTTTTTTTTCGGTGAAATTAATGACTTAGGGCCTATTCACATTTACTGAACCGAGCTGAACTAAACTGATTGGAGCTGAACTGAACTGAACTGATTGGAGCTGAACTGAATTAAGCTGAAATGAATATTTTATGAGAGAAGAAAATTAGGATCTAAAATGAACTGAACTGATTGGAGCTGAACTGAACTGAACTTAATTGATTGTAGCTGAACTTAAATTAAGTAAATATGAACAGGCCCTTAGTATTAATTTGGTTAATACATGTTTTAATTTTTTTTGATTTTTTTCTCTAATTTATTTTTTTTTGAAGGAACTTTTTCCTTCTTTCATTTAACTCACATGGTCTCCAAAACGCATTTATTAGATGTGTATCTTCATTTCGCAAAATTTTTAAATTTTTGATGGTAATAAAAGATGCAAATGAGAAAGGAATATAACTAATTAATAACATGTTAGATGTCACATAACTTTAATATCTCTAATGGATTTACCAAAATTCATGGCCAAAATATATAAAGTTTAACCCATATATTGACAATGGGGCAAAAAAAATAGACACAAAATAGTATTTTTTTTTTCCCTTCATGATTATCCTAAATTATTTGGAGCATTTTGACCAACACAAAAATGTAAACAAATAAATAGACTTTTTTTAGTTCAAATAGTTGGTAGTGTCCCGTCAAAAAAAGAAATAGTTAGTAGTGGAATATTATTATACATAAAACATAATTCAAATTTTTTTTTAAAAATAAAATAAGAAAATTGTTAAATGAATTGAAGGGTTATTTTATTGTATTTGGTAGGTGATAGAATACTATTCTATAGAGTATATTTTACATTTCCTTGGTTTTTTAAAACTTGTACACAGTTTGACTTTTACACTATTTATTTGCTTGACTTTAACTAATTTTTATGATTAAATAAGCAAAAATTATATTTAACTAGCTTTTTCTTAACTAGCACAAATTTAAGCAAAATGAAACGTTAAGGGCTTGTTTGGCATTTTTTTTTTGTTTTTCAGTTTTTAGTTTTTTAGAAAAATAAAAAAACCAAAACAGGAAACCAAAAAAAGATGTTTTCACTTTCCTATTGTCAGTTTTTAAAATTACCAGAGTTTAATAAATACGACTAAATTTTTATTTATTATACGACATATATCATATGCTTTTGAAAAACAAAAATTTTAAAAACAGAAAACCACAATGACGTTAAACGAATACTAAATTTATTTTTTCCAACAAAAAAAAAAATCCTAAGTTTATTCTTTGTGAATTTATTACTATTATGTTGGGCCTTAAATAAAAGCTTGGATTAGAATACCGAACACAAGATTTGGACAGGTAAGGCAAATTTAAAAAATATTTTAGAATTGAGGCCCAACAGTCAGGGATGGTTCTTTGTCGAGGCTAGTCCAAAAGTGTCGGACAGTAGCATATTGGATCATAAGAAGGTTGACGGGTTGGGATGGCTCTTAGGCTGTTTATATAGGTCATGATGAAAGAGTCGATTAGAGCTAAATAAACGGGTAATTAAAATGAAGAAAAAGGTGGGAGATAAAAGTAAGAACAAATGGATTCGATTATTGACAAGCCAAATGGACGAGTAAGAGAAATCGAAAAAAAAATATGGAAATTTTGTTTAGAACTACTCTAAAAATAGGGTCATTTGTAAACAACTACCCGTTTTTTTTTATTTGTTAAGAACTACCTAGAAGTTATAAAACGATTGGGTAGTACTACCCATCAACGTTTTCCGTAAAAAAAAAACGTAAATGGGGCCCACTTTTTCACTTTTCTCACTTAATTAACTCCCCTAATAACATTTTCTCTCCTCCCTAATTAACTTCCCCTAAACCCTAGAAATTAAAAACCCCAAATTTAGACATCCTACGAATTACAATGGCCAATTAGTTATTAATATGCATTTGAATTCAATCTCAAAGTCAAAATAACCGAAACCTAGAACTCAATTGAACCCCTAAACCCTAAAATCAAAACCCCAATTTTTTGAACCTATAAACCCTAATCCGAATCACTAATTTACACCCTAATTATGTTAATTGCGTTCAATTAAAACTTGTAAACAAAAACAACAAACAATGAATTAAAAGGAAAGTGTAAAACAATACAAGAATAATTGAGAATTTGTGTTCAATTGATTGAGTTGTTCTCTTGAATTTTTTTGAGTGAGAATTGAGGGGAAGTTAATTAGGGAGGAGAGAGAAGGTATTTAGGGGAGTAATTAAGTGGGAAACGTGAAAAAATGGGAAGTCAAAGAAGGAGGGAAAAAATGGGAAGTCAAAGAAGTAAGCTCGTGCTCATTAACTGGGAAAAAATGTGCAAGTCAAAGAAGGAGGGAGGATTGGGGCTGCGTGATATGAGAGCTTTTAACACGGCTTTGCTTGCAAAGCAATGTTGGAGAATAGTGGAAAGCCCAGACTCCTTGGCAGCTAGGGTACTAAAAGGGAAATATTTCCCTCGCACTTCGTTCTAGGAAGCGAAAATTTCACCTACAGCAAGCTATACCTGGCGCTCTATAATGAGTGCTAGAGACTTGATAAAGGAGGGGTCGAATTGGGTAGTTAGCAATGGTAGAAGTATTAAAATTTGGGGGGACAATTGGGTTCCAAACCTCCCTGATTCCCGTCTCTTTTCCCACCAAAACTCTGACAATGTAGAGGGAGTGCTTGTATCTAAGTGGATTGACATTGATGAAGATGCATGGGCACACATTCTGGAATGTGGGGCAGGGATTATCTAAAATTGAGCACCTAGCAATTGAAAAAATCCGACTGCTACAATGTGACCAAAATGTTAGATAATATAAACTCCTCAGCTTGGAGTCGATTCCATTGATCTCAATATATAGGGTTACAAGTGTGAGTCCTAATCACGTTAGGAAATCTCAAAAGATAATTACACAATATATACAAAATATATCCAACGATAACAGAATACCTAGAATATTAATCCTATATTCTATCACACCCCCGCAGTCATAGCGGGAGGAGGACGTACGCTAAGACTGGACCTGAAATCCATAAAGAGTTGTCGGGGTAGGCCTTTCGTGAAAATGTCTGCAAACTGATACCGAGACGGAACGTGTAATACCCGTACATGCCCCAACGCCACCTTTTCTCGAACGAAATGAATGTCCATTTCGACATGCTTGGTGCGTTGGTGCTGTACGGGATTGTGAGATAGATAGATTGCACTGACATTATCACAATAAACAAGAGTAGCCTGCCGGAGAGGGCAATGTAGCTCTAAAAGAAGGTTGCGGAGCCAACACGCCTCAGAAACAACATTTGCGACGCCCCTGTATTCTGCCTCTGCACTTGATTTAGAGAGAGTATGCTGACGCTTAGATGACCAAGAAATGAGATTGTCACCCAAGAAACAACAGTAACCGGAAGTGGAGCGACGAGTGTCTGGACACCCGCCCCAATCTGCGTCAGTATATGTAATCAAGTTCTTTGGAGCCGAAGGATATAAATGTAACCCATGATCAATGGTACCCTGAATGTATCGCAGAATTCGTTTCAATGCATCATAATGAGCCACTCTGGGATCATGCATAAATAAACAAACCTGCTGAACTGCATAAGCTATATCAGGGCGAGTAAAAGTGAGGTACTGTAAAGCACCTGCAAGACTGCGATAAAGTGTTGGATCATGAAACTGAGGTCCGGCATCTGCATTGAGTTTGGATTGAGTATCCACTGGAGTCTGCGCAGGTTTACAACTGCTCATACCTGCACGTTCAAGAATTTCCCGTGCATACTTTTGCTGTGACAGAAACAAAAATGATGGTGTACGTGTAACAACAATACCCAAAAAATAATTCAATGGACCTAAATCAGTCATCGGAAACCCGTTTCGTAAGTGAGAAATAATACTCTCACGCAGTTTATCTGAGGAAGTAACCAACACAATATCGTCAACATATAGCAACAAATATGCCATATCATTCCCATGTCGGAAGATGAATAAAGAATTATCCATTTTTGCAATGACAAACCCCATCTGCAAAAGATAGTTAGCAAAACGCTGGTACCAAGCCCTTGGAGCTTGTTTGAGGCCATATAGAGCCTTGCGAAGTCTGCAAACATAGCCTGGATATCTCTTGTCAACAAACCCAGGGGGTTGATGCATATAAACACACTCATTCAACTCACCATGCAAAAAGGCATTTTTTACATCAAGTTGGTGAATAGACCACTTACGAGCCATAGCCAAACTCAACACCGTTCGAATAGTGGCCGGCTTAACAACCGGACTAAACGTTTCATCACAGTCAACACCTTCGATCTGAGACCTGCCATCACAAACTAAACGAGCTTTGTGTCTTTCAAGATCACCATTAGCTTTTAATTTATGACGAAATAACCACATACAATTTACAATGTTCACCCCCGTAGGCTTTGGAACCAAATCCCATGTCCCCGTTTCAATTAAAGCACTATATTCATCATGCATCGCGGCATTCCAATTTGGGTCGGAAAGAGCTTGCTTGTGATTTTTTGGAAGAGGGGATTGAATGACGGCGGATAAGCCATACTTAGGATTAGGCTTGACTATTCCGTGCTTAGACCGGGTTTGCATTTGAGGTGATAAAGGCGGAGGAGTGGTCGGAATAATCGGTGTGTGGCCTCGAAGAGGAGGGGGGTGTAAATTTGTGATGTGGGTGTGGAGCGGACTGGGTCAGGTGAGGAAATGGGAGTGTTGGGCTGACTGGAGTGTTGTGGGCTAGGTGAAGGAGATGTGGGTGAAGTGGGCTGAAGAGTGGAGTTAGTGGTTTGGGTCGGCTGGGCTTCTGGATGGCCTGCTGGGAAACCAGCGGCTATTGGGCCATGGGGAAGCAGAGGGGGCCGCAGCCCACTTGTGGCTTGTGGTGTAACGCCACAAGGCCCTTGTGGAGTGGGCTGTGTGTTGGGTTTTGAGGTATGGCGCACCAAATTTTGGTGTTGCAAAATAGGAGATGGATCATCCAAGGAAAGAAAATCATAATTATTAGATTGAAAATTGATGATATTTTTAAATGGAAGAGTAGTTTCATCAAAGACAACATGTCGGGAAATTATGATTTTATTAGTGTTAATGTCCATACACCTATATCCTCGGTGATCGGATGGGTAGCCTAGGAACACACATGGGGTTGAACGAGGGGCAAGCTTATGCGGCATGGTGGCCGATAGGTTTGGGAAACATAGACACCCAAAGACTCTAAGATGAGTATAAGACGGAACTATCCCAAATAAAGCTTGAGCCGGAGTGATTTGATTGATTGGTTTGGTAGGAAGAATATTTAATAAATAAGTTGCCGTTTCTAAGGCATGATGCCAAAAAGACGGAGGAAGAGAGGCATGAAACAATAAAGTACGCTTAACATTGTTAATAGTACGAATCATGCGTTCGGCTTTGCCATTTTGTGAAGAAGTGTGTGGACAAGCAAAACGAAAAACCATTCCATTTTTGACACAAAATAATTTGAACGGGTCATTATCAAACTCACGACCATGATCACTTTGAAAGGATTTTATGGGACGTTCAAATTGAGTTAGAACATATTGTCGAAAATTAAGAAAGGTTTGATAGGCTTGAGACTTATACACAAGAGGAATGGTCCACACATAGTGAGTAAAATCGTCCAAAAGCACTAAATAATATTTGTGACCTTTTTCACTACGGATAGGAGAAGTCCACAAATCAGCATGAATTATATCAAAAGCAGAAGAAGTAGTGCTATTGGAATTATGAAAAGGCAAACGAGTATTTTTTTCCTAATTGACAACCTACGCAAAGAGTGGAGTCAAGCTCCTTATTACAATCAATCAAATTTCTACTCCTAAGAAAATTAAAAGATGGTGCCCCGGGATGTCCTAAGCGGTTGTGCCATGTGGTTGGAGACAAAGCTGTGAGAGAGGTGGCTAGACAGGTTGATGGTGCTGTGGTCACTGGATAAAGGTCCCCGGTACTATTGCATCTGGTTATTAGTTTCCCCGTTCGAAGATCCTTCACAGAAAAACCATTGGGATCAAACTCTATAGAGACAGAATTATCAGAAGTAAATTTTCTAACAGAAATTAAGTTTTTGATAATTTGGGGAGCTAAATAAACATCACGTAAGGTAAGAGATTTATTTGCAATAGTAGAATGACCGTAACCCGTAATTGGAATGCGTTGACCATTACCCACTTGAATAAAATTATTAGTGCTTAAATTAAAAAGGGGTAAGAGATTACCGGCATTGTTAGTCATGTGAGAAGTGGCCCCGGAGTCCATGTACCAAGACGGATCATAGTTTTGAAGGCTCATTGTTGCAAAAGAATTTTCGAGCTCGGTTGGAGTCATTGTAGACCCGTACTCCGAACCTTGTGACTGATAGGGCTGCTGCTGCGAATATGGCCCAGAAAAATAGGCCTGATGGGGTCGGCTTTGCTATTGGGCCACGAACCCAGGTCTTGAAGGTGCCCATTGCTGCTGTGGGTATGGGCTGGGTGCAAAGCCCCACTGTGAAGCTTGCTGTTGGGCCTGGTTATTACCAGCCCAAGGTGAATTACCCCAAGACGGAGCCCCCTGCTGCTGCTGCTGTGGTTGGGGTTGCTGCTGCTGTTGAGCCGTTCCCCGGCCACGGCCTCTGCCCCGGCCACGGCCGCGGCCCTTGCTCCGACCACCGGCGCCACTACCCCTGTCGGCCGTCGAGTTTTGCTGCTGGGCTAGGGTTGCGGTGTTAGTTCCTGAAGAAGCCGTGTTGGAGGTCTGAGTCACAAAAGATGAAGCTTGAGCAGTGGTGTCATTAGCACGTCTCGATTCCTCAAGTAACAAGCGAGAACGAGCAACTTCGAATGAAGGAAGAGGGTCAGTTTGCTGTATCATAGCAGCAACCGTATCAAAATCAGTGTTGACGAGTCCCGAGACCAATCGAATAACCAATTTTTGCTCCGACACCGGTTGATCAACATTGGCTAGTTGATCTTTTAAATTCTTCAATTCACGGCAATAAGAAGAAATATCTGAAAAATTTGAGAGATGTAAGGCATTGAACTGATTTTCAAGATAGACGGCTCTAGTAGTTTTATTGTCTTGAAAAATCGCCTTAAGCTTGTCCCAAATCTGTTGAGCCGTAGCTCCTTTTTCTATAACTGTTTCTAGCAAATCCTTGGAGATTGTGCTATAAATCCAGTTCTTGACAATGGAGTCAAGTCGTTTCCACATCTCATCCGATATATCCGTCGGTTTAGTTGTTTTAGGGTCAATATGATCAAGAACATTATAGGCATGTGTGTGACACTCAAATAATTCAACCCAATTGGAATATTGGACTTTCTCTCGATCAAGAATAATTGGAAATACATTCTTGATGTTATTAACACCTAAAGCAGGATGATAATCAGAGGAAGAAGAGGAAGAGGGGATTTCGTCATCTTTGGCCATGGGATTAGTGGCAGGAAGTAGGCAGGCACACCAAACTTAAAACAAAAGAATATAACTGAGAAAAGGAATTAATTGTTAAATGGATCAATTAATGGCGGTGGAAAAGAGCCTGCAAAAGCACTAATGAATAACTTTCCGTGGAAAGAGGACAAAGATGGCTGCTAAAAAAAATAATAAAATTGCGGAAGCTAGATCGTAACCTAAAGCTGTGATACCATGTTAGATAATATAAACTCCTCAGCTTGGAGTCGATTCCATTGATCTCAATATATAGGGTTACAAGTGTGAGTCCTAATCACGTTAGGAAATCTCAAAAGATAATTACACAATATATACAAAATATATCCAACGATAACAGAATACCTAGAATATTAATCCTATATTCTATCACAAAAAGACTTCTTGCAATGGAAAGGCACTAAACATGGGGTATTCTATGTTCGTTCTGCATACCATCTTGAACTTCAGAGAAATAAGAGCTCTGTAGGCCCTTCTTCTGGTGAAGGAGATGCAAGCCTATGGAAGAAAATATGGGAGGCAGGTGTCCCCCCAAAGGTGAAATTTGTGGTGTGGAGAGCTGTGCGAAATAGGCTGCCTGTGCGTGATGTGTTGTGCAAAAGGGGAATGCAAATTTATCCCCTTTGCCCTCGTTGTGTGGAAGAGGTTAAAACTCAGCTCTTATGCATATGATTGCCTTTTGCCCGCAAAGTCGTATTATTTGGAAGCTATCCCCCCTAAGACTCGATATGGATAATAGGTGGGTTGATTTTTCTGCTAAGAAGTAGTGTATTGAAATGCTGAAAAGACTCACCGTCAGCAGGGGAGGAGAATTGTTCATGATGTTTGGTGGAGAGTTTGGGAGCTGAGAAACTTGTGGACGTTTGAAAAGAAAAGTTTAGTCGCCCAAATAGCTTGTGAGAAGACTCTTAGCTACCTTGGTGAATTTGAAGTAGCTAATGGTCGTGATGCTCCTCCCCTAAGCTCAGTTGCACCTGCTACTGAGAGTGCTTGGACCCCTCCCCCTTTTGGATGGTACAAGTTGAACTCTAATGCTTCCATCTCAAAAGAAGGAAATGCATCTGATCAACCTCTTGCAGCTCAAGTCCAAGGAAAAAACTCCAACCCAGTTGATAGTTGATGACATTTTGTGAGTAGCTAATCCATCTGTAAGCAGTAGCTTTATTTTTCAGCCTAGATCATGTAATAAAGTGGCACACTCCATTGCTAAACTCTCCCTTTCCTTGACTGGGGAGCAGATATTGATGGAGGAGTGTCCACAATCTTCATTTCCCTTTGTCATCACTGACAAAGTGGCCATTTGATTAATGAAATTACCCTTGCGGTTTGTGTAAAAAAAAAAGGGGGTAAGAATTGAGGGGAAGTTAATTAGGGAGGAGAGAGAAGATATTTAGGGGAGTAATTTAGTGGGAAAAGCGAAAAAATGGGCCCAATAACGCCTTAATTATTGGACGGAAAACGTTAATGGGTAGTGCTACCCAAACGTTTTGTAACGTTCTAAACCAAAAAAAAAAAAAAAAGGGTAGTTATTCACAACGGATCCTATCTTTAGGGTAGTTCTAGACAAAATTTACAAAAAATAGTGGGAGATAAAAAAAAAATTGGCCTACTAGATTGAGTTATCTTTGATACACCTTTTGTTTTGTATAAGTGTTAGGTTGTTCAAACCAATCATTTTTTTCAAAAGTAATAATCTTACTTTTGAGAATTTTGGAAATAATCCTACCTTTAACATCTCAAAACATGGAGTTGGGGCTGAAGACAAAGGAAGGAGGGGCTGGCTCTAATGAGGAAGTAGGGTTGAAGCATCGGTAAACCAATGGAGAACCGTGTTGATGAAACCGTATATCGTTCTCCACTTTTCTCCCTTTCTTTTGCCCTTTCGTTCTCCATTCAGAATTGAAGTGAATAGCATGATTTTTTTAAAAGTTCCAAAGTTCCCCGTAATAATATTTTTAAATTTTTTAAATACAATCTTACCGATGGATGAAGGTCATTGGAAAAAAAAAATTGACTTTTTACATATACAATTTGACTTTACCAATGGACAAAAGTCATCGGTAAAGTTTTACCAATATCTTGGCCATTGGAACAAAAAAATGAAAGCCATTGGTAATACAACGACTTTAATTAAATACCATATATTGTAAAGATTGAAGAGTAGTCAAATAACAATAATGGGAAACCTAAGCATACTCCTGTCACCAAATAAAAGAGATAGTCCAATATGGAATTAAAAGGAATTATAAAACTGTTTTACTCTCTCAACTTTTATAATTGTGATTTGTGAGTTACTCCCTCTGTCCCCGTATACTTGCAACATTTTGATTAGACACGTTTGCCGATACACAAGACTGACCGTTAATATATTTTATTATATACTTATATAAGTTATAAAAAGTTTATATTAAGAAACTATACATTAAAATAAATCCAACAACATCTTACATGATTACATTATTGGCTTTCCTATATTACCTAAAAAATATGGTCAAAGTGAGATGTGTGAATAGTGCAAAAAATCAAAACGATGCGAGTAATTTGGGATGGAGGGAGTACTTAATACGTTTAGAAAGGATTGAAAAACTATGCATCAATAATCTATTCTACATCATATTAAAAAGCGTTCAAATATGCTTTAAAGAAGTAAATTATTAATGTTTCAAATTTCACATAATATTTTATATTCCTTTCACTTATTAAGTAAATTATTTTATTTTAACAAACATTTCTTAAGTAAATTTGAGCTAGTATAATTCATTTGTTTTTCTCAAGATTAGATTATATATACGTATGAGGTAAAAAAAAGAAAAAAGTAACACCTGAAATAATGCTCGAACCATACACTAAGTATACAAACAATCATAAAATTAAAGAAGTACACAAAGTGACAACCCGAGGCATCGCTCGAACACACGCAAATTACTAATCTGAAACACTATAAAATGAGCATTAATAAAAATATAAAATACATCGTCAAGCCTACAAGTAACACGTAATGGAAGTATTATATCCATTTTCAAATACACAAGACAATCGTCAAACTCAATAATTAAGAAAGATGGCGGTGATTCGAATGTACGTATTATCCAAATAATGTGCAATCAATAAGATTTGAATAGTACTACGGTGCATACATTAATGTTTTAGGAACATACATCAACTGATCAACCCCCTTACATAATGAGAGAATAAAATTTCATGTGCATAACACATGAGGATATTGGAGATTTGAATCACATACAACAACATCACATAATAAGGCCAGACTTATACCATGTGACTTTCCACTTGCCTGGTCGATGATGAATGAAAACACAAAATATAAACATACTTCCTCCATTTTCCTTAATTAAAATATTTATTTATTTATTTTTGAATAACTCATAAATTAATTAAAACGTTACTTTATTTGAATAATGATTCTCACTATTTCTCACTGCAGATGGAGTAAACTCTATCTCCTTATAAATACCAAGTATTTTCAATATTACAATTAGAATTGTTTATTTTTTTTTTTTTAAATACAACAACCTTATAAATAGATTAGGCCCTGTTCTTTTCACCTTAAAAAAATAATTAAGTAAAAATAATTTCAGTTCAGTAAAAATAAGTTCAGTTCAGTAAAATTAATTTCAGTTCAGTAAAAATAATTTCAGTTCAGTAAAAATAATTTCAGTTCAGTAAAAATAATTTAATTTCAGTAAAAATAATTTCAGTTCAGTAAAATTAAGTTCAGTTCAGTAAAAAGTTTAGTTCAGTAAAAATAATTTCAGTTCAGCAAAATTAAGGTGAATCAAACAGAGCCTTTGACCAAATATTTAAAAAGAGCAATTAATTAAAATATAGTCGCATGAGCAGTGACTCATAAAAGTGGCCTAATAACGATAAGGCAGTTTCATTTTAAATTAAAATTACGAAAGACGAAGAGTGAAGGATAGCTTAAGCCTTAAGTGGTTAGCACTTCTTTCCCGGTTCAACATATCCTGAGATTGATTCGCATTCCCGCTTTTATGGCTATTTAAACCCCAAAAAAATTCGAGCAGCGAAAATATTTTTTGTTACTCCATAACATTTAACAAGCCAAACTATTCCACACACCCATACTTGTTATTTAATAAAGAAATCTAAAAAAAGCATCAATTTGTTGGTTTACATTTAGAATTTATTGTTTTCTTTGAAATCCATGTGGGGATGTGATGAAAGAGGAAGAAAATGTTAAAAGTGAGAACGTGGAAATAATTGAATGGGGATCAAACTTTGCAGGGATAATTCCTAATTTTAAAATGTATTTTTGAATATTATATAAAAAACATTTTATAAAATTTTATTTTCTCTGTTTCCTTTCTTATCTCAAAATTGGTTCCATGTGAGGTTGTTGCAAAGGGGCTACATACTAGAGTGTTACACCTCACATATAAAAGGCAACATTACTCCAACATTTATTTCAGCAATTACGACAATATCTATCCTCATCTTCATCTTCATCTCCATCCTCTTCTTTTGAAGTGAACAAAAAAAAAAAAAAAAATGAACAAAGCAACAATAGCTATAGCAACTATTGTTCTAGGAGTATGTTTCCTAAATATTAATGTTGATGCCTTTAGGGCTTCTGGATGGCAAAAGGCTCATGCCACTTTCTATGGCGGTAGTGATGCATCCGGGACTATGGGTACGTGTTTATATTTTTATTTTGAAGTATATAAACTACTCATAGTATAATCTGTTTGATTAATCGAATCGAAGAGACATAGGGCTGAATCTTTTTGTTGTTATATTTGCAGGAGGGGCTTGTGGGTACGGTAACTTGTACACTAGTGGCTATGGGACTAGAACCGCGGCTCTAAGTACTGCTTTATTCAACAATGGGGCATCATGTGGACAATGCTACAAGATCATGTGTGACTATAAGACGGATCCCCAGTGGTGCAGGAAGGGAGTTTCGGTGACTATTACCGCGACTAATTTCTGCCCTCCTAACCCTGCTCAGCCTAACAATGATGGCGGTTGGTGTAACCCTCCTCTGCAACACTTTGACATGGCCCAACCTGCTTGGGAGAAGATTGGCATTTACAGGGGTGGAATCATTCCTGTCATGTTTCAAAGGTTAGAACATACATTTAAACCTTTAATACTTGATCAGTACATATTTGTTAGTGTTAATTCATTAGTATTACATTTAATATGCAACAAATATTCTTCATTCATTGTCTTAATATTATTAATTTTGTTTTTGTGACAGGGTTCCTTGCAAGAAGCATGGAGGAGTAAGATTTACTATCAATGGAAGGGACTACTTTGAACTTGTTACGATTAGCAATGTAGCAGCAGCAGGATCAATACAATCTGCTTCGATCAAGGGATCGAAAACCAACTGGATGGCGATGTCTAGAAATTGGGGGGCTAACTGGCAGTCATTGGCTTACCTTGATGGACAATCTCTATCCTTTAGAATTACTACAACTGATGGGCAAACCCGAGTTTTTAACAATGTTGTTCCAGCTAATTGGCAATTTGGCCAAACATATTCGAGTCGTGTACAATTCCATTAACATTATGGAGTGCACATACACTTGCAGTACAGTTTGTGAGTTTCAACCAGATATTTCTTGATAGGCAGAGGCGTGCTCATAGCTTTTTCGCCATTGAAGCAGCCCGCCAAATCTATCATTTGTAATATATTAAGCACCTTAATTTATATTCATTGAAAGGTTGATAATGGAAGTGGCAAACCATGAACTCAAAAGACTACTGCTAGTGAGTGGGAATTTAAAGTACCCCATTATATAGTCTTATACATATTAAGTTGGAAGATGTTTTAGTGCATCTAATAAGAAAGCAACCAATAAAATTTTTGGTTCTCATCACCTTATACATATCTTTTGTAATTTGTTTTGGTTTAATTTGTGTGATTAGTGATAGTGGATTATTTAATTTTCTTAATTCAGGCTCTTGTTTTGGTTATTTTCAGACTATGTATCTATAGTTCAGATTATGTAATACTATGTACTATAGTTCAGGCTCTTTGTGCTACAATATGACTCTGGTTTTTTGGATGGATACATAATTGATAACAATTTAGCCATGACTTGTGTACAAATCAGAGTCCCAGATTGCCAGTCACCATGTACAATTCCCCCTCTCCACCCCCAGCTCATCAGGCAATATAGTTCATCTAGTTGTTCTCTTTTAATCGCAACATTTTTTTTTACTTTTTCACTATTTGTAAAGGCTAAAGTATAAAAATAAATACATCTTCTAAACACAGGTACGGCCATGCCAAGCCTTATTTTGTGATGGGCCCAATCTCTAGGTGACATGACATGATATACTATACTGAAATGTGTAAAAAAAAAAAAAAAATGGTTCATGCAAAACCCAAGCCTTCCTATATTATCGTTATATCATGTTGTGCCTTGATTATGTGCCTAGGTCAAATTTACCCCTCCCCCCCCCCCCCCCCCCGCCCCTTTTTTTTTTTTTTTTTTTTTTTTTTTTTTTTTTTGGTTTTTGAAACCAAGCTAGTAATTCATTAATTAGAAATCAAAGAGTCCAGCAAAACGTAAGGAGCAACCTCTTGGGGACAATGAATTTCCCAAATTTGTTCAACTCCATACAGAACTATCCTAGCAAGAGCATGAGTGACAAAATTGCCTCCACGCTTTACATGAGACCACTTAATAAAAGAAAAATCAGAACAATTAAAAAGAATGGCATCTAGCACTTTATCTAGCTATGTCTGCAGAAAATGTAGCTCCTCGTGACAAATGATCCACCATTGCACTACCTTACTCGAGTATGATGTTCCTTAGGAGAAATCTTTTGCCCAGCTTTGAGTGCAAACATAATTGCTTTGGCTTCTGCCACTTCAGGGGTCCAAAAAGCACGTGATCTTCCAATTGCAGCAAAGATGATGTTACCCTCGTGATTCCTCGCAACCATACCAAGCCCAACCCACCCCACCTCTGCCAAAGATGCATCAACATTCAGCTTTGTTGTGTTCGAGGGAGGGGCAGACCAGTGCTTTGGACTAGCAGGGGGTTGTGACAGGGTGGATCTATAAATGCAGGCAGTGTATTTGCCCTGTTCCTCCACATAGAACAGTATTTGTGGTAGACTTGTGGTTAAACACTTTCAAGTTTCGTTCACCCCAAATACACCAAGCCAAGTAGTAGCCTCTCTGTTTTGTTTTTGCATCAAGCGCTTTCTAGCTTACTACCTGATCACAAATCGAGTCTGCACTGCTCCAATCAGTCATCTGCTCACAGCAGCAGTCCACACACAAGTCTCTAACTCTTGGGCAAGCAACAAGGGTGCGGTGAGCAGTCTCGGTCTCAACACTACACCACGGGCACAGGGCATCATCAATCATGTGTCTATGATGAAAAAGGGCACGAGTAGGGAGGGTAGTAGTGCACAAGCGCCAAAGGAAATGTCTCACTTTGAGGGAGACATCCGCCTTCTAGATTTCCACCCAAGCTTGGTGGAATTTATCAAGATCACACCCCTTTCCCAATAAATAAGCCGATTTCACGGTGTAATCTCCTTTTTTCGAAAAGGGCCAACACAACTCGTCATCTTATTCACTCTCTCGAAGAGGAAGAGCCAAGATACATTGCGCATCTCGTTCATCAAAGACCACCTCTATAAGCTCAGTCTTCCATTCTCGCCTGTCCGCATCAATTAATTCGCTCACCAAAGTTAAATCCGCAACCTCGCTGCTTAAAATAAACCTCCCAGCCTCATTTGCAACCCATGGATCGTGCCATATGTTGATTTTGTTTCCATTCCCCACATTCCAGAGAGTGCCCTCCTTGACAAGGGCCTTTGCAGACCAAATACTCCGCCAAGAATAAGAACCCCCAAAGCTAAGGGATGAGCCGAGAAAATCACTATTGGGAAAGTACTTCGCTTTGAATACATGACCAAGGAGAGAATTAGAAGCTTGAAGCAACCGCCAGGCTTGCTTTCCGAGTAATGCATCATTGAACACCGCCAAGTCTCTAAACCCCAGCCCAATAATAGTGGTAGTGTTAGTGGTAGTAGGTAGTCATAGTAGTAGTAGTAATACAATAATAATAATAATAATAATAATAATAATAATAATAATAACATTAATAATAGTATTAATATAATGTTGAAATCTGCTCTGCTCTACTCTGTTGAAATCTGCTCAGCTCTGCTTTGCCCAGAAGCTCAAAAGTTTAGGGCCCAAGTTAGTGAGGTAAAAGCTATTGATGAAGTTAACTAGTGAAGCAGTGTCCTAATTGTCCGTATTGGGCACGGGAAAAAATGAAGCAGGTGTGAAGGAATAAGGAAGGGGGTTAAGGTAGCATTTCCTACAGTAGGGTGTGGGGAATATTTTGTAGCTATATATAGCATTACCCAATTAATAAATCTCTAATCTTTTTTTTAATCTGAAGAAGATCTTTTTAAAAAAAAAGCCCAAATAAAATAGCAAACCGGGAGAACAGTCCCACGAGGGGGTTTGTTACTTTGTTGCTTGTTATCACATCGCCGCAGTTAGTTGAGTTTGACAAAAACAATGACAGAAACTGCTGATTACGCCTCTAATCCTCTCTCTAATTCCCCTCTTAAACCTCAACTTGAGCAACAATTTGAAGTTGAAGAAGATGATGAATTGAAGAAATTACTTGTACCTGATGTTTCCACTCTCCCCCTTTCTCCTCCTTCCGCTGTTGAAACCAATTTTGTTCGCTATTTCGCCCTTGGTTAGCTTCTCATACCTCTCTATATTATTTTGGGTTAATTTCATAAATAGATGATTTCATTCAATTCTGAATTGGGTTTTGTTATGTTAATTAATTGGAATTTTATTTTGATGGGTTTATAATTATTTATGATTCAGATTTTATGAAGCCAGGGCATGATCAATATGTTTATCGTCATGCTAATGGGTATGTTTTTGGACCTTTTGGACTATTATTTAAGTGTTCTCACTTTCCGGAATTAATAGTTTTGTTGATTATGTTTATCATACTATTCATGCTAATAATATTTTGATTGAGCAAATATTTGTTTGCTCAAGTATAAGTTGTTGATTAGTTGAATTGAATTTGAATGATCAAAGGTGCATAAGTGCATTATCTTTTAATCTTATTGTGTTTATTGAAAGAATGAACTATAATATTTGGTGTTGTGATAAATTCGCTTTCTTTCTGAAAAATATGAAACAGGTTGTGTGTGATTGGGTTGGCAAAAACCCATGTAGCTCTTCAGGCTGAAGGAGGTGTTACCTCTGTAGATTTTAATGTTGGGAAGTCTGATCGTAGCGAATTGAAGGTCTCAGGGAAGCGCAAGAAGGTATCAAAATCAGCTTTTATTTTGTGCATACGTTCTTTACATTAGGTTCTTGTTATGTTGATATTATAGTAGCCATGTTTTATGCTGGAAAAAAGGTTAAGGATTTGGGTAGGAAGCATCATAAGCTTTCTTTTTTATCTCTAAAACAAAGGCGAGTAAGGATGTCGTTGAACACTATGCAGCCCTTGTTCTGACCTGCTAATCAATAGAAGAAATAGTTAAGTATTGTATATCATTAAATCAATCAAGGAGAATGAGTTGGGGCTGGCTATTAAAAGGATATATCTGCATTGCTGATGTCAAAATTGGTGCTTGGGCTCCTTAATCCATCTTAAGAATCTATGTTAAAAATTTTGAATCCCTCTAGTTTTTACATAGTATGAGAAAGGAAAGTATCCTTTTTAATGTGTTAATGGTGCAACTTTTGACTCTAGCAACTATGTACATGAATGTTAAATTTAGAATGTTTGGTGTTTGGCTCTTGGTTCCATACTCTCAAGTCTATCACTTGTATTCGAGTGCTAGCATTTTAGGACCCAACTCTCATAATGTTAAACATGAAGATGTATTGCATACACATAAAAGTAGTTTAATCACTTATTAATTTAGTTCCCTACCCCTCACTGTCTTTAATTTCGACAAGCTTTTGTGATGTATATACCATTTGATGGGAAAGCATAGCGGACTACAATGAATTAAGTCAAATAACAGTGTACAATGAAAGGAAAGTATCCTTATTAATGTGACAATAGTGCAGATTGCATGTTCATTGGTTTTGTCAAATACACCTCAATACCTCATTTAAGTGGCTTGTTTTTCTTTAGTGAGACAGACTTATGAGTTACTTCATGTATAATCCTAAAGGAAGAATGCTGTCCTCCTCAGTCCCTGTAAATTAAACTTTTATTGTCAGTCCCTTCAAATTGACTAGCAAATGTTGTAAATTATGTGATGAAATGTTCTGTAAGTTTAGTTTAGAACTTAATATTGCAAAACTATAATATGGACCGTGCAGTCGTGCACTCATTAGCTATCAACTTAGTTTAGACCACAAATACGCAACAAGTTTGGTCTTGACAATGAATTTGTTATACTGGATCTAGGCACAAAATATTTGACATGCAGCCAGCAATCCCTTGAGGCCCTAATCATCAGGGGTTTGGTCATGTTGTGGCTTCCTAGCTTTTCATATGGTGAGTAATCCAAGCCTTTTGTTGGTTGAACTTGATGATGTACCCGAACTCTGCTCCAGGTTATGAATATTTTGCCATGTCCTACAGATCACTATGATACTTTAGCATATTTGCTCACTAGCTGTGATGATTTTGTTATTTTTTTTATGCTTTTTGTTAAAAATGAGTGATGCATAGATCTATCTTTTGTTGGATAGTTAATATAGAAGGCAATGCCGATACAATGTGATGTTATGCTATTAGTTGAACTTCACCTGAACAATTTGTTTGTGCAGAATGCGCAACACTTTCAACCAAATAGTATTTTGTGCAACGTCCATAGTGGTGATGTTCCCTACACTGTCAGGTAAGCTTTTGGTTGCTTCTTGATTCTCTTCTTCCTTTATTTGCCTCTTGATATTAACAAGTAGGCTGTGTCATGAACAGGTGTTGTGTCAAAGGGCCATTGCTTGAAGTCAATAATAAACTAATTGAGAATCCAGACCTGCTTAATACATCGGTGAGAATTCAGTAATATGTTTTCCTACTGTTTTTGTATGATCTGTGTCTTGTGGTATAGATGACATAGGACTGTGTTTTCATTGTTCACTGTCGCTGATCTTAATTTTTTATTATTTTAAATTATGGATAAGCCATGTACTTCAGGTATAGCGCAGCACAATGACCCTCTATCCCTCATGTTTTCACACTGCCCCTGCCCTGGCTCCTCCCTCTTAGTCACTCTGCTTCCCCTTTTTTGAGTGATCGAACTCATGCCATTGGTCCAGGAGGTGGTATAAAAATTCACCATTTTACACCTTACAGCTCATCAAACACCACTTTCTTGACCTGTTGCTATTTGTACGAAATATATCAAAATCAAATGCAGTCTAATATGCGTCATTTGTAACCTATGTTACTCGGACTCGGGTACCCATGTCCGACACGGGTACGTGTCCAAGTGTCCGACTCGGCTATTTTGTGAAAAAATTCTATGATTTTCAACTAAAATGAAGTGTCCATGTGTCATACCCATGTCCGAGGGTCGAGGGTCCGACACGGGTACTTGAGGTAAAATGAAGAGTCCGAGTAACATAGTTTGTAACACTTTTGAATTTGAAATTTTAACCAACATAGATTGGAGTCATGTATTTAGGTTGAGAGTTGGTTAGAAACACTGCTTAATTATGACCTGGTTTCTTGGGTTAGTTATACAACAAATTCTTTCTGATTCAACTTCCCTTTAACCTCGATATTTCAGGCTGAAAGAGAAGGTTATATCGCAATTGTGATGCCAAGACCAGGAGATTGGCTCAAGATTAAGGAAACACTTGTGGATTTTGATGAGTTTAAGAAATTACGAAATCTCAGCTAACATTATTTTCTTGCTAGATTTATCTCTTGCAATGGTAGCTGATCATAAATTTCTCACTTAACTGCCATAGAGGAGGTCCAAGCAGCTCATTCTAATTGCTGTGAAGACGCTGAGAGCTTGAAGGAGGGTCCATCCAGACGTTGAAGCTTAAGAATCAGATAAAGGACTACGCCCAGGGAGACCAAATCTCGAATCCTTCTATGTTATTGTATGATTTCCTTTATATTTTGTACTTATTTTGAATAAATCTAGCCTAAGAAATATGGAAAATTATTGTTTTGTTGAAGTTTTTTTTTTTTTTTTGGTTATTTTGAATTTCTATTCATTGTACTGTATTCGTTACATGTTCTGAAGAAATTTTTTCTCCATGTTCAAAAAGCTCTACATGTATGTTCAAAGTATAGTCCTTGTTGATGCATATTAATGTCAATGTTTGGCTAAGTTCAAATCAATAGTATATTGTTAATCATAATGTTCAAAATGTTGTTATGGAGTATATATCAGGCTTTCTAGAGTAGGATCTACGAAGTATATTGCTCTTCATCCCAGTCCCACTCTCCCTTTACCAAAAAGGAAAAACGTGTTTTTTTTAACGAGTATGTTTGCATAATACATTGGGCTTGACTGTGTGCACTATAATACCCTCGTGTCATAGACTAGTTGTTACATAGTCCCTTTTTTTTTTTTTTTTTTTTGACATCAAGTTGTACATAGTCAATACTTCTCAAAGTTAAGAATCTGATGCGCTTTTGGCAGAAAAAAAAAAAAAAAAAAAAAAAAAAACTAATATATACTCCGTAATAAATAAGCCCTTATTGAATTTATACTCCATATTGATCCATGTACAAGTATTTATTTTTATGCAAATATCAACATGAATTAGTATTTTTTTTTTTTTTTGAATAATTAACATGAATTAATGTAATATTGGAAAGGTGACAATTTTATCTTAACATTCTAAAATAGCATGACTATTGCTTTTTGAGATTTCAAGATAAAATGACTAGAACCTTCATTTTTATTATTATTACTACTCCGTATTATTTTTTAATTCTTTTTTGGGAATTGTTAGAGAGTTGTCCTTTCCCCCTATTAGTTTCCACAACTCTTGCGGCTTCTAAGAAATCCTCTTAGTGAAGAACCACTTTCAATTTCACATAGATCTTGTTTTATCTCTCTATGTATGACATGCATCCACATTTTCCCATTGTTTTTAGAACCACACTTGAATGATCTAATGGATATACACTTAGAAACACTTTTATAATTGTTTGTGTTATTTGGATCATATCGTCATATTGAGAGTGTCTTAATTCTTAAAGAGAGATCGACGGTGGAAAAATAATTCTACCAAAACACTTTTCCAATAAATTAAGTGATGATATGAAACAAAGTTAAAGCAACAAAATAGGTGAAGTTGGTGGTGGTTGAAGGGGAATAAGAATGGTGTAGGGTTAATTATAACATACTTGTATCTTTCAATAGAGTTACTATAATTACCCACCACCCCCCTAAGGCTGATGGGTCATAGACTACCCAAAATAAACAGAACAAAAATTAACCACCCATTCATTTACTGAGAAATGTGCTGTAAAAAAAAAGTTGTAGTATTACATTTAGTTTCAAGATTCAAAATCGAAAAATCAAAAAAAGTATCAATCTTTTTTGTGGTACATACTTGCACTAGTTTACATAAATATAATCATCAATATAATCAAATTTTACTCTAACTAACCTGTGTAAAAAAAAAAAAATCAAGAATTGTATTGTGTTTTTGTAAACTACATCAATGAAAAAATTGTCCTACTAGCTAACTTCTATGAGTTCTATCCAAAGAATCACTGAGCGGCAAGCGCGAGCAGAGATTGCTATAATGCTGCCATTGTCGCGTCAACTCAAAGGGGCTAATATTTCTTGAAGAACTAATCTTCTTGATCTATTTATAGTTAAGAAGCACAAGTAAATATGTTCTTCAAGCTCATCCATCTGTTCTTCAAACCCATGTTCATGCAATTGTATATCCTTAAGTGCTTCCCTAATCACTTCATGATTCCTCCCATTCCTCACACACATCTTAGCAACCTGTCTTTTATGCTCAACCTCATCGTGCAACCGTGTCACGAGCCTCCCTATCGTGTCAAAGTCATTGATAAAGGTATAAATGCCCCTAGCCGCGACATCTAGTTGTGACCCTAGGTGCTTAAGGAAGCTTGTCTTAAGCGATCCACCACCGTGTACACTCTTCATCACACCCTTCGACAATGGCAATAATAAGGCCGGTGCCCCTAATAGTCCTACCATACTATGCATTGCTAAGGCTAGCAACGCGATAGCAAACACCGCGTAAGTGATCACAAAACCATAGCCAGCTGCCTTCTTATATAACCGCGTAAATTTCTCCCTTCTCTTGATTTTCCTCTTCCTTGAGGTCAACTTTCGAAGAAGATGGGAGTAATTGTCATGGATCATACGAAAGTCTACCGCGCCATCAATGATTTCTAACAAAGGATTGCTTAAGCTTGCAAAGGAAGCTAATTCTTGAAGTAGCAATTCATGACATTGTTCATCTCCTTGCTCGGATAACTTGAGCACCCTTTTGATAAGCCGGTGGTTAGACCGCGTTTTATGGATTCCTTTTAGAAGAGCTTCACATATATTGCTAGCTTCAAGGCTTGCATCAAAGTAGTCAACAAGAAGGGTTTGAAGATTCGACGATTTTATGAGATCAATCACAGCCTCTTGTCGCGGCTCTAGGAGGAGTTCCGTGAGATGCGTGTACAAGGGAGGCGAGGATGATGAAGTTAAGGAAGATGGAGACGGAGACGGAGACGAAGAGGGAGGTGAAGATGATGCTAAAGGAGAAGAAGAATGCTTTTCATCTAAAGATGTTTTTTGTAATCCTGTTAGTTGAACTTGAGCTTTGCTCCAAATTTCCATATATGATTGTGTTCTAAATACTCCCTTGTACTCTTCATTCACATTTAGCTTCCCACACAAGCTAGCCTCTTTCCCTAGTTTTTTCCTTGAATTTCCTACAAACCACAAAAAAAATCTTATTAAATTAGCACCACATCATTCAAGATCTAAGATTATAATTAATAATAATCGAGCACACATATTAATTATATTCATTCTGTCTTCTCATCAGATCAGGATTCTCTCTAATAATTGAGCGACCAAACTATAACATTAAAATTAGGATTTGATCTTCGGTGTTTAGTAATCGGAGAGAATCCTCCCTCGAAACAAAGGAATTAATAGAATGAAACAAAAATAATGAAGTATTTGTCATTTGCTTACCATATTTTGAAGAAAATGAAGATTTAACCTTGGACCACCAAATCTTGTTGCTCTTTGAGGAAAGCATGTCGTTGTTCATTGTAAATGAACCAAAATATTTTTTGTCTTAAATGTTTGAGAGAAAGAGAAAGAGAGAGGATTTGATTTCCTTAGAGCTTATTAGTAATAAGTAGCTTAGTAGTTAAGGTTACAATAATAATGAATTAAAAGTGGTGATTAAACTTGATTTATATATGTTTTAGGTAGAGAAAGAAAGAGAAAGAGAAAGAGAAAGAATTAAGTGGAATAGAACAAGAAACTCGTTTGGCAGTTGTGTATAAATACAAAGGCCCACCGCCTTGTACAAAAATAATTTGTTAGTGTGACTTAGGTTACACGATAACGTAATCATACGTGTATTGTTCATCAATCACCTATATTTTTGGTGCATGATTCTGTTTTATTCTATTGGATTTCCTTTTATTTTTAGTAGTTATTGTTACTGTTATGTTTTCGTTTATATTGTGTGAGCCTTTTGGACAAGCTAAATATGTTTTGTGGAATGTATATTGTAAGAAAATGAAAGTAGTGGGTTGAGATAAAAACTAGAACTAACTGTTTTATCTACACGTATGAAAAATTTTATCCCCAACTAAATTGTGGTTAATTTATCATCCAACAATATACTTTGTAATAAGGATGTCATAGACTCATATATAGCTTGTGTCATCTGATCAAAAGCTTTTTGTTGCATTAACTTGTTTACATTTTTCTTCATTTTTGGGGTATATATTTCATAGTTTATTCTACATCAACTTTTAAGCTTTTTTTCATAGACTAAAATTTAAACTTATTTTATATTTTCTTATACTCCGTATTAGTTACTGAAAAACAAATATGCGGGTTTGCTAAATTTGTATAAATCTGAGTTAAACTAAATAGCTAAATATTGACTTAGAAGATCAATATTAAACACATATAAACAGTCAAATAGACGATAAAAATGAAGTATAATAATGATAAGGATTTACCCAAAACAAAAAAAAAAAGAGGGGGGGGGGGGGGTGGTGTTGAATTATGTATGAAATAGAAACGTGAGTTTGATCCTAAAAGCTAATATACCCAATTTGTCAATAATAATAGATTGCAGTACCTTTTTATAACATGTAAGACCCATAAGGTAATAATTAATGTCAAGAGTTTGTTGGCCATAACTATCAAGATCAACTTAAAAGGTCATAAAATCAAAAAGGGAATGATTACCTATATTTTTATTTTTTATGCTTCTATGATAGATGTCTAAAAAATGTTTGATATCCTTAAAAAAAAAAGTGATTAAGTTCAATTTCTTTCTATTAAGTTAGGTCTTCAATTTATAAACATTGATAACTACTACCATATTTTATATATCAAATTAGATTTCATTAATAAATTAAGTTAATCTTCCTAATTAACATGATTGGATCTCGTTAGATAAATTTATTATGACGTCATATATAATTGCGAATATAGTAACAATGTAATCGTGATGTATACTGAAAACTTTGCAAGTAACAAGAACCATATAAAAACATCAAAAAAATGAGGAAAATAGAGGTTGGCATTGGATTGAAATTACGTGAACAAGAAGTACATACAATCCTAGGTTCATAAAAATGGATCAAAGTTTGGCACACGCCAAGAGTAATCTTTAGCAACATTACTGTTATATACAAAGCTTTAAGCTTATCCAGCAATATGATAATCCCATTATTTTAATCAAACAACGGAGTATAGTATATTAAAATATCTATATAATTGTGGTTGTTAATGATTGAAAGATAGTTTATTTTGTTAATTCACGAAATCTTGGAGATTACTATATGAAGAAGGGTTATGTATTGAGAAGGTATGCACGTGATAATTACACGTTTTAGTTAATTTTGTTATTATATTATAATAAGTACAATGATGATGATGATTATAAGTATAATAATGATGATTATAAGGATGGTGATTGGTTAATAATTTCGTGTGGTCCACGGCGAGTTCATAAGTTTGTAAGCAAAAACTCTCGTCACTTCACAAACGAGTGAACAACAAAAGTATCCATCCTTTTTCTATCTTTATGTTTATGGTTTACTGGAGCCGCGTGTAACACAGCTTGTGGTAGGATGTTATGGTCATTAAATTAATTCATTTATAAATACTATTTATGCTATGATCTTGGAATATGTAATGAAATGAATAATTTAAAATTGCATCTACCAAATAAAATATCATTGCATTAACAATCAACTCAATTATTTGTTTTCTGTTATTGGACATCCAATTTTATTTAGATATTTTAGAGAAATAATTCAAATACGTTAAAGGGAATCATTCAGCATTTTAATACGGATAAATATACTCTAAATATTTTCTATATTTTATTGAATAAAATATTTTAGATATCCGGTCAAAATTAAAAAAAAATAAATGAACAATTTGAAACCAAAAAATAAACAAAAATTCTATGGAGTCATCCTTAAAATGGCTACCATTATACTAATTTTTTATTGACAGATTTTTTTTTTTATATTTGTTTTTTATGTTAAACTTATTTATAGATAATTGTTCTTATCTTTATTTATTTATTATTTATTTTATTATTTATTTTATTTATTATTTATTTATATTTTTTTGCTAATGAAAATTAGTATAACGGTAATCATTTTAAGGGTGACTACCAATCTACCCTATCAACTGTTGAAAAACCAAATGTCCATTTATTTTGAATAATTTTACCAAGCTGGTCACAAATCGAATCGATTGGATTAAATGTTTTAACCATTTAATTAACCCTAGAGTGGACATCCTAAACTTTAAATAATTAGAATTTAAATCTTAATTTTTCCTTTAATCATATCTCTTCCTTTAACTACATTCATAGCAGAAAAGAAATTTATAACAGTGCGTTTCTGGTGCAGCTGGCCGCACGGTGCAGCAGGGTGCCCAATAAGTAACCCCCAAAGTAACCTCACTTAAGTAACCCCTCTAGTAACCCCTGAAGTAACCCCCAAAGTAACCCCACTTAAGTAACCCCTCTAGTAATCCCCCAAGTAATCCCCAAAGTCACCCCTTAAGTAACCTCTAACCGGACCAAGTAACCCCTGATCGTACCAAGTAACCCCTGACCGGACCTAGTAACCCCCTTAGTAACCCCTGATCAGACCTAGTAACCCCCTTAGTAACCCCCATAGTAACCCCTAACCAAGTAAGTAACCCCTAATCCTACACCACCTAAAAGCCTTAAACTCCACCATACCACTACACCTCTCGTACTCACTACCCCACGCCACCAACCCCAACGGTGCAGCAACCATGCTGCCACCAACTCCGATCCCAAAAACTACCCTAACCATCAGCAACTACCAACCACGCCCACCACCCCACACCACCAACCACCAGCAACCCACACCAACCACCTCCTCACAACCAGCACAACCAGATCAACCACTGCACTTGACCACCTCACTAGATCAAAAAATGGAGCTTCGAAAATTGGGGGAAATGTTAGGGTTTCGAGCTTCGAGCAATTCCTCATAATCTCACCTTCAAATCTGCAATTCACCACAAAGATGAAGACGATGGCGGAGGTGAAGGTCGATTTGGTTGATTTCGCTGGCAAAGATGAAGCGAAGACGACGGCGATGGAGGTCTTCAATTAGTTTGGAGCTTTCGCCGGCAAAGGTGAAGACGAAGACAAGGAGGTCTTGTTGGTTTGGAGCTTCGACGATAGCGAAGATGGCGACGGTGACGGCAACGACAATTTGAAGCTTGGAGGAGAGAAGAGGAGAGGAGAGAGAAAATGAAATTTTTTTTAAAAAATATATGGCTAGCCGCACGATAGGGCCAGCCGTATACAAAACTTTGTGAATCTATAATATTAATAAAACCCAAGGGATTAACATGTTGACGACATGTGTCATACTTTGTCATCATGAAATTTATGATAAAGCGCCACATAGATGATGACATGACAACACATTAATAATTGGATTAGATTTGAACCATTACATCCCTTGAAATACCCAACTTTTCATTACCACTATTATATCAAGTAGACACTTATTTCACTTTGATTTACCATAGATAAAATTCATTTACTTAATTAACATTCATACATGAATTGTAACTTTTTATTAAGGGTTCCAAATGTTTTTAAGCATTAAATGCAGTTCCCTACTTAATTGTAACTAGCCTTCTGGCCCGTGCAATGCACGGGTTATTCATATAAAATTGTATTGAGAGATAAGTGAGGAAATATCAGTAAATCATTATAGGTTATAATATGTAATCGGAAACATAATTAAAGAAATTAAAATTTTGGAACTTTAATAAAAAAAAAAAAAAAAAAAAAAAAAAAAAAAAAAAAAAGAGGCTTAAATAGAAGGTGGAAGTGCTAAAATTAAAGAGAGGATAGGAAAAGGTTGAATAATTAAAGGGGAGAGAAGAAGATGAAGAGATGAAGTATAGGTTTAGTGAAAGAATTAAAAAAAATGGTGTAATAAATAATTAATAGTGTAAGATGACATGTGGCACTATGGTTAGAGAAGTGTAATAGAATGGATGGAGACATATGTCTTTCTTAGTTTCTTGGTTATACTTTTTAAATACTAAGTATAGATATAGATAGATATAGATATAGATTTAAACAAATACTACTGCATCTCTCTTCCTATCTCCAACTAATTTTACCATTTTTATATTTTTTAATTGAAACTTAAAGTAATGGTTTCAAAATATTATTTAAAGTCAAGATAATTTTTTCATTTTGAATTGTATTTAAACAAACTCGGGGCATCGTCCGGGCCCCAACCTAGCTAATGTCTAAAACATATCCATGCAAATTGGTAATGACACAATTCCATACAAACATACAATGTATCTATTATGTGTATAGCTAGTGCATTAAATATAGTGTATACTTGTATATGAAGCTTAGACCAAACCTCCAAATTGTTCATAATATTGCAGCCGAAATCCCCCAAAAAAACTGCTTTATCATAATTTGTACTTTATTTTTGACCTAAAATGTAGGAAGGGCTTTAAAGATTCATTGGACTTAATTAGTTAATTTATTAATTAGGATATGAACTAGCAAGTGGCTTTATTAGTTAGTTAAATGATGCAAAGTAGAAAGAAGCATGCAAATTAAGAGGCTTTACTATATTTAGAAAGGATTATTATTGTTGCTAAGATGATTGCTTGACGGTCCAAACTTTAGCCACTTTTCATCAAAAATAAAAAGAGGAGTATTTTATGTTGCTTTCACTCCTTAATTTCTTGGCCATAGTATGGGACACCTCGCAATTTCGGGGTTTTATCATATGATAGATTTTCAACATTTTCATTATCCAATCCAGTATTTCTAGATCCAACTTGGATCTCTATTGTTCTTTTGCTAATGTATAAAAAGTTGTAAGCTTATTGCTCAAGCTAACAACAAAATATAACTTTCGATCACTAGTCAATTTGTCATGCTACAATATACTACATAATATATAATGATGATCGCGTTTTATAAATATATTGGTACCTTGTATTATTATTTTGATTTTTGGGTAATGAGAATCGAGGGCACTCAATTATTTACACTAGATTAGATCTTTGCAGGTTTTGATTCTTGAGTAATGAGTATTACTATAGATGTGGTAAAACTTTGATTTTGCTCCAACTTTCTCCGTATTTTTAGACAAAACACATGTTTTTTCCGCTTGTCTTTCACTACTAGAATTAGGCTTAATTTCGACGGAATTTCGAACTATTCCGACGGATTTTTCGGTCGAAACTGGCCAAAATCTAGTAGTGATTACGAATTAGTTTAATCAATAATATAATCATATTTTATTATCAATAAATAAAAGGAAAATTTGACAATTACCTCTTACAATTGTTGCTATTTTAGCAATTACCACCTACATTTAAAAAAAAAAAAAAAAATTTACCACTATCTATTTTTTAAAACATCAAAACTTCTTACCTACTTGACTCTCAACTCAAATGTGACGTCATGTGGGGCTCATTAACTACTTTTTCCCTTCCTTTCTTACTCGATTTATCATTGCCATGTATTGTACCCTTCCTCTCAAAATTGGGGAAAATCATCAATTCGTGAAATAATTAACATGAATATGTAATTTAATTTGATGTTTTTCCTCAATTTTGAAATATATGAAATTAGAGAGAAAGGTAATAAGGATCGGAGTAGCTAGTCGCTCTATTATTCCTTTTTTTCTCAGTTCATTTGGAATATTTTTTAGGGACAAGAAAAGTTAATTAGCTAGGAAGAAAACAAAAAGAAAAAAAATCCTTAGAATGTAGGGATTAATTATTAGTTTAATCTGGGATCCAATCCAACAAGCAATAAAGATTATATGTGTGAAACTTTACAAGGTAGTCTATAGGCATTAAATTTTGCAAGTAATAAAACAAAGAATAGATTTGCTTTATTTGCAAGCCAATTAGGGTTTTGGTTTTTTTTTTTTTTTTTTTTTTTTTTTTTTTTCATAATGGCATTTTATTTTACTTCAACTAAATCACAAGATCATATACTTGTACGTCTGTAATTCTAATCAAGCTCATGAGCTCATCGATATCATTCAATCAACTTATGCAAAATAGTGTTGGCTAGCTCGCTCTAGTAGATTGGAGAAAGCTTATGACAAAGTGGGATGAATTTTTATTTTGTTTTTAACAACGAAATAAAAAATATAAAAGAAAATGAAAAGTGGATCTTGTATCCAATAGCTATGTTGTACGCCTCGTGTACTTGTTGTTAGGTAACTTAGATTAAAAGCAAATGCATTTAAATCAAGGTGATAGTAACAAAATGAAAATAACTTACGAAAACAAAATGAGTAATTGAAATCCAGTCATATAATAAAAAACTTACAAGAACAATCTTCATATAATACGAAACTAATAATTTTAATCCAAAACATTGAAATGAAGATCTGCAAAATTAATTTTTTGATCCATAATAATCCGGTAGTCAGTTTCTACTTCCACTCAACTAAGACAATGTAACATGATCCCAACTTCATTCTTCACCTGAAATTGGAATAAAGAATGAATTAGTTGAAAATCACAATTTTAATGGTACGGTATTATGTAAATATCTGGAATAATTATGGATAATACGAATTCCACAAATTCAATTATGAGTGTAGGGAGAGAGGAAAGATAGAGTACTCCCTCCGTCCCTAAATTACATTCCTGATAAACGCGGGTCTAGACCGCACCCGCAAATCAAGAGAGAGAGTTCACTTCACAAGATCAAAGAAGGTTCCATCCCAAAACCATATGGCAATAGGAGGAGTAGCCCCTTAGCCTTATAAAGTGTTTAACTCTCTCTTCTTCAACTAATGTGGGACTCTTACATGTGTTACTTGGTGGGATATACTTCAACAATTTCTCTTTGGAAATTTACACGGGAATTAAGGAGGGAAGAATAAGACAAATAACAATAATTAGATAATGCAATGGGAAGTACGAAGATAGATTATTTATTACTCATGACAAGTCATCAATCCTTTGCAAAAAAAAAAAAAAAGGATCAATCACATGCTCCTAATTAAAAAAATTTAACCAATCATATTCATTGTAATTTGGCACAAGGATTATGAGTGAGATTAGGTAAAGATGAGTGAGAAAACATTAAATATAAAACAAAAAAAGAGAGTTAATTTACTAAAAAAAACTTACCAAAAATAGAAAGGAGGAATGTAATTTTGGAATACCAAAAATAGAAAGGATGAATGTAATTTAGGGACGGAGGGAGTACCATTTTACCATCTCATTGATATTTATTGCAAACATCAAATCTTATCTTATCCACTTGCATTACTAATTTATTATCATTAATATATTGCAATATCCACCTATTTATATGAATTCTTAATTAAGTTATTGATTAAAGCATCCATTTAAAAAAAATCGATTTGTAATAATATTGAGATCCTGTTTTCTTCACCTTATTCGAATAATAAAAAATCATATTATATTACTAATATATAAAACCGGTCTCGCAGCTATGTCACAAGACATCGACACTTAGCATTCCAGTTATTCTCCATGTGACATGCCACGTAGGCGAAAACTTATGTTTTATTGTGACACAAACAAAACTTCAGAAAATACACTACTATATAAATTATCAAAAGAGATTATATGACCGTATTTCACATTCAAGCCAAAAAGTTTATAATAAAATATTATTCTCAATCCGAGCATTGCCCCGCGCACAAAACTAGTAATAATTTAATTTCAATAAATTAAAAATAAATTAAGTTCAGAAAATGTAAGTTTTAATCAATAAAAATTATTCTATTAAAAAAAATTAGCAAAAGTAATTTAAGTTGAGTAAAATTTAAATTTCTATAAATTATTGCAAGGAAAAATAATATTATTTCAACAAAAATATGGTGGAGAGAAAAAGACAGGCCATATCATACCCATGTACCCGATCCAAAACCAAAATTCTACCCGAGTTACTAGATCCAACTTTGACCCTGATCTGAAAGAATTACCAGGAAATCAATGTTTTATTTATTTATTTATTTATTTATTTTTTTTTTTTTTGGAAGAATCTTAATGATTATGTAGATTTCAAATAAGGAAAAGAGAGAAAAGCATAATTAGGAATTAGTTCACTGGAAAAGCAAAAACAAAAGACAACTTGTATTCATTTATTTTATTCAATACTTGTATAATATGGCCAACAATCAGGCAAGTAATCTTACTCTAGTAAGAGTATTTTACATAAACATGAAAACAATTATAATTTGAAATAAATATAGGCATTTAATATCAGTCACATGAGTCAAAATAAAAATTAAAAATTCAAAGTCTAGATGACTTGCCAGCAATGTCAATGACAAAGCGATAGCGAACATCATTATTAGCAAGACGTTGAAGAGCGTCGTTAATTTGGTCAGGGGTCACCATTTCAATGTCGCAACTTATGTTGTATTTCCCGCACATATCCATCATTTCTTGTGTCTCTACCATTCCTCCTGTCATGCTTCCCTTCACTGTTCTTTTTCCTGCAAATTTAATTATTCATTTTTAGTTTAAACTTATACTTGTATTGCATTTGTATACAAAATTACAAATCAATACAAATTATTCATTTTATAATGTATAGATGTCATTGTGGTGTGTTACATGAATTGTATTCCTTATACATATTGGGTTTAGTTTGTAATCGATTATTTATCAATGGCCCATCCGGATTTAGTAGCATGTGAAAGTACTCAAACCAATGAATATATATCATTGTCACTAAAAAAAATATGCTTTTGGCAAATTAATGTCAATAATTGACATTGTTGTTTGTCACTAATAATGTTTTTGGCAAATAAATGTCTATAATTGTGATTGTAGACAAATTAATGGTAGAAAATTACTATCTACGACTCTACAATTACATTTTTTTTTATAAGACTTTATTCACGTCACCTTACAAAATTAATGAGTATTTAGTAAATATAATTTTACTCGTAAAAATAAGGTAAAACAAGGCCTAACACCAAAAATAAGCAATAACAATTGTCACATAAATGGGCAATTCAAACTATGATGATAGTCATTGAATTCAAAAGATAGAATAATTAATTGAGACATGTAGGAAAATGTGAAGCTTAGGCGGAAGAGCAAGCATACCAAAAATGAGAGGGAAGGAAGGCAAGTCCATGGGCTTGTCAGGAGCGCCCACAATGTGAAGTGTTCCCTCAACTTTCAATAACTCCAAGTATGGTCCTAGTGAATGGTAGGCAGATACCGTATCCAATACAAAGTCCAAAGTCCTCTTTTTTGCCTGCCATATTCATTCAAATTAATCCGAAACTAATACATACTTGTATATGTGACTATTATTTACGGACAAAAAGGGGTTACTCATTAAAGTGATTAGTACCTTCATTTGTGATGGGTCAGTGCTCACGATAAAATCATCCGCACCAAGTCTTTGCTTTGCCTCGTTTTCTTTGGAAGGAGAGGTGCTAATGATAGTGACATGGTGTCCAAACGCCTTAGCAAACTTAACGGCAACATGGCCTAACCCACCTAGCCCGATGATCCCGACTTTCTTGGGAGTGGTCGATGGTTCGAGCAATTTGCTGTCTTTCATGGGGCAGTACACCGTGATCCCGGCACACAACATTGGTGCTGCAGCATCCATTGGTAGGTTTTCTGGTACACGTACCACATACCTAAAAATTATAGCAAGTGTTTAGTATATTAGTAGCATTCAAGAGAGAAATTTACAAATCTGAACATCTTCAAATAAGTCACATCTAAGGGTCATCTTTACGATTTGTAACATTTTAAAACCGAATATTTAAGTAGCAATGATGTGACTTTATTAATACAAATAGAGTAACGTTTGATATAACGATAATAAAATTTATTGTATAAGACGTACCTTTGGTCCGCAACCAACATTTTGGAGTATCCTCCATAAGTAATGCTACCATCCCAAAAAATACCATTGTATGTAAACTGAATCTGATCACAGTAATTCTCCTGAGAAGTCTTGCAAAATTCACATTCCAAGCACGAAGCTGCTAAACAACCCACTCCAACTTTGTCTCCCACTTTGAACTTTGTCACGTCCTTCCCAACCTTTGTAATTAATCCCGTAATTTCATGCCTATTAAACATATAAATGTAAGTTAATTAGTGTTACATAATAATTAAAATAAATTTTTTTTTTCAAAAATTAAGAAGATGAAAGTAAATACCCAGGAACACAAGGGTACATGGTGATTCCCCAATCGTTCCTAACATGGTGGAGATCGGTGTGGCACATTCCACAGTACAAAACTTTGATTGTTACGTCGTTCACTCCATTTTCCCTAATCACGATTAAAGTTACAATTAATTTCATCGGTAAAAAAATCAAACACATAAACAACTTTATGAACGATAAAAATGTACAAACGACTTAAGTCACTTCCTAGAGACTAGTCAAGTCTTTTCTCTATAGTAAACAAATCTACATCGAATATTTAAAAAGAATTAAAAAAAAAACACATACCTTCTTTTGAAAACATAGGGAGTCATTTTTCCAGACGAATCATGAGCCGCCCACCCGGACACAGTTTGTGTGTGATTGGGAGTTGTTTGAGCCATTTGTATGTGATATCTATGCAAATACAAAGGAGGCAATTTATGTATTGCTCTAATAAGTTATGTTGTTGAAAGTATGAGGAATGTTGTGAATCAAGGGTGAAGTGACTTGGGTTTATATATAGGAGCATTAACCAAGTTGTTGGATCGGATGTGTTAAGTAAATTCACGGAAAAAGCTGCTGAAAATTCGTTAATACAAGCGGTACTATATTGTATAGGGGGGCAGTTGGTCGTTACAAGTTTATTGAGTAGAGTAACATTGTTCTTCCTATGTAATTTCTATGAAAATTAATTTTGAGGACCTTTAATTTCCAACGACTTATGTTGTGAGGAAATAATAATTAAAATTCATTTATTAGTACAGCCAAATGTGAATTGGCCTTACCTACTCAACTAGTGGGTAGAAATTCTATTTACTTTATTTTGGGAATTCTCAACCACCCATAATTTTCAATTTTCTAGTAGACTTCTTATATATGGAATTGACTAAAGTCATGTTGAACACTTAAAAGTATGAAAAAGAATTGACCATCATTCGACTTAGGAGTATTTTTGATGTTTTTGTTGAGCATCACCACACCCTAATGGCCTTGATAGATATCACATGCAATTGAAGTTTCGTACATTAATTTCATTTAAATAATCTATACGGAGTACTATTAAGGTAAAGTAGCTAGGAGCAATTACAGGCCTTTAAAAAACCAAAAAAAAAAAAAACAAAAAATTTAAAAAAAATCCTTTTCTCTACCTATATTAATTTCATTAAAATGGTTTCAAAAAAAAAAAAAATAAAAATAAAATAAAATAAAATAATTTATATTACCATAATCTTCCAATTAATTTTCTTAAAAAGGAAATATATCTATAATTACCATCTATATATGAATATATCTGCTACCTTTAAAACTCGGAAGATGCAAAGAGTTAGCAAATGTGAACAAGTCATTTCACAAAGGAATAGTGCCTTGACCATATTTTTCTTGCATTTTGTTGCTATTTGTGAAATTGACATTGCTTTTGTGTGCTTCTTTAGTTTTTAATTCTGGGTTATACATTAAGAATCATTAGGTGTTTTTGTATGAGAAATTATCTTTTTTTTCCCTTGTTTTAAGGCATGTGTTTTTTGGGTGGGTTAGATATATTTGTAGTAGAAATTTTCAATGTGATCTCATATATATACATTCTCTGTTTGTTTGAGTGGAGAAGGTATTCTGTTTCTCGAAGTTGTTCATCCAAGTTTTCATTCCTCTGAGCTCGAAGGTAATTTCCAATTACTTGTCTATTTCTAATTTCCAGAAATTTATTCAATATATTTTTCGAGTTAGTTTTCTAGAGGTTGAAATTGATTTCGAATTTCGTATTTGGTTAAGTGTTTGTTGATTGTTTGTTTTTATATTTTGAAATTAGGGGGGGGATGGGGGTTGGGAATTTCTATGTTTATTGCATGCACTCTATGATATTTAGGGAGTTCAACGGTGAAATTGATTTTGAATTTTCTATGTTTTTCGCATGCATTGTGTAATAATTAGGGAGTTCAAGGATGAAATAGAATTTTGTATTTTGTTCAGTGTTTCTTGATTTTGGTATGCATGTAAGTGTTTGCAGTAATTATTATGTGATTTTTGTGTGATGGTGTCTTGAATTTCCATTATGAGGTTCGAAAATTGGTATGCATGGATATTTAAATTAGCTGAATGCATTGTTTAGCACATGCATATGTGTACTTGATTTAAAGTGTCAATAATTTATTTAAGATTTCATTACTATGGTTTGAGAGTTGGCATGCATGTATGTGTTTTAAATGGATTGGAATTTTCAAAGAGTTGGTATGCATTTGAGGGTTTTTGATGGTTTATAATACTGATATTATAATTGGATATAATTTAGATGAATAAATTGCAAATCAGTCATCAGTATATAAGGAGGATGCTATAATCCTGGTTAGTGATTTATATGCTATACTTATATTGTAACATTGTGATGGTTTAGATGATATGTTTAATGTTGCAACTAAGAAGAACAATTGACAATATTAGCTCTAATTAAATTGTTTATCATGAATTAACATTAGATCTTTTTGTGGTGGTGAAGAGATCATGTTCACTGTTGTGGTTGTTCTCGAAATGTATGGGTTGAAATTGACATGATTTTCTTTATGATTTGTTGATATTTAGCTTTTTGTTTATGAGTTTGTATGTCAGTTGGTATTATTCAGAGGACTAAATTTTTGTTTATTTTGTGATTGTAGTGAATTTAGAACACTCAGGTTTTTGTATGTAGTTTATGTGGAGTGTTAAGGGTAAATTAAGTTGGACTTTGTCTATTGGTCCAAGTTAATTAAGAAATGTAGTATATGAAGGTAGTATAATATTTATTAGTCTATAGAAAGAAGTTTGAAATGGCTTTGAGTGGGATAACTTTCATTATATCTTATTTCGGATATTTTAATTAAAGAAAAATAATATTTTATAAATTAATTATTATGGCCGAAAACTTCCAATAAAGAGCTAAGGAATTTCGGATTTTCCATGTATAGAAAATCTTATTTTTCTTGATTATTTATTGGTAAATAATTGGTATTTAATTAATTAATTATTTATTCTATATTATTATACAATTATTTTTATTCCTTAAACCAAGCAAAATCTTCCTAAATACTAGTAAGGGAATTTCCTATTTTTCTTGATTATTTATTGGTAAATAATCCAGTTTTTAAAATAAGATAAATGGATAATAAATCTTATCCAAAATAATAATTAGATTTCGAAATACTTTTTGCGCCAAAATTCAAATATTATCTTGGCTCCAAATAATAAATTTACTAAAATACCCTTTTTATAAAATAATTCCTAATTAATTAATTAGGAAAATACGTATGAAAATACAGGGTATTACAAAATGTCTAAGAGGTTTGGAAATTGGAAGTGATGAAGTAAAGGATGCAAATGTATCAAAAATAAAACAAAGATTAGAGTTCAACAAACAAGTAATTTCATTTTTTTTTTTTTTGGTAGTGCTATGTACTTTATTCATTTTTCTGTATTGAAGTGATTTGATCATTAATATTAACGATTTTCAAGTTTATTATTGTATATGCACCTTTGTCAACGAAGAGCTATAAAAGTAAACAATGTCTAGATTTAGAAGGTGAATTTGGTATTGAGACACAAAGGTATGTAGATGCTGGTTATTTTAATAATAATCTCATAATACAAAATATGGTATAACATTGTTATTATTTTGATTTTTCAAAATTTGTTTGAACGTGTGGTGTAATTTCTATTTTGAAGGGTACAAGAACAGTTCGTTAAATGAAAAGGCCGCAAGAGAAACAAGTAAAAGAGTTGAAGTGACAAGTAATTTCTCAGTCATCTTTCTTGGAATTGCATATTTTTTAAAAATGAAAATTAAAGAGAAAATTCGATATGCTATCTCCAATATTCATATTTAATACAGAGGTTCCAGTTGCAATAATTGGGAAGAAGATTCCTACTAAAGCTTATCAGCTTCCTGTACCAACTTACTGTCACAGATGTTTGGAAAAAAAATTTGCCTTTGAAGCACTTTACTTTTGTTGTGATGATGGGGAAGTTAGAGTTGCTGTGAACGATTATCCTACGCAGCTTGAGTGGTTATTAACTTCTATGGATGAAGAAGCGAAACATTTTTGGAAGTATGTGCGACTATATAACAACTTGTTTGCTTTCACATCAATAGGCGGCGATTACAATGCTAAGACAAAACAAGGAATCTATTAATAAGTTACATGGCCAGATTTATCATAAGCTTTCCAATTTAGTTCCTAGAGAAAAGGGGCCAAGATACATGCAACTTTATTTTTATGATGGACAACAAGAACTAGCTAACCGTCTTAAATGTTTTCTAGTATTAAGGGAGAGTATTTTGGAAATATTGATGGAGGTTTCTAATTTAAACCCATATGCCAAGTTTTTTCAATCTTTGAGGGGAGTTACGATTAGTGATTCGACACAGATTTTGTTGAATAAGGCTACGGTTCCTGATCAGCGTGTTAATAATGCTTTTACTCAGATGAGGATGCTGTTAACTGGCTAGAGACTACTTCTTCCAGTAAATCTGAAAGTCCACATATATTGGTCACTAGTCAGAATAATTCTTCTTATACAATCAAACATTATTATGGCTGCTATGATCCTTTGCAGTATCCATTACTATTTCCATATGGTGACTGTGGGTGGAATCAAGGTCTTAAGAAAATGTCTATAGGTGGTGTGAAGCAGTTGCTGTCTCAGCCGGATCCTGTTTCTTCTTGTAGTGTACATACTACTAAAGATTTGTTAGATGAAGAGGCAAGACGTATGAAATCTACATCTTTTTAAACGAAAATTATTAAATATGTATGGTTTTATATATGACATATATTTTGTAACACCCCCAAATCAACCTCTATGGAAATACTAGTATAATACGTATACTTATACCGTAGATATTAGACTTGAGCGTATTACCGCCGCGTGATTACGCAAGGCTACTCAAAATACTTAACTCAAGAGAATGTAGGAAGAATTATGGCAATTAGGGTTTATGGAATTATTTGGAGAAGTGAATAAAAGAATTAAGGAAACCTTTGATATTAAGGTGATTAAGAATAATATAATTTAGGAAAATGTGTTGTCATGAAAAATAATATGGCAAATGGAATTACTTGGGGGACAATCAAGAGAAATAAAAGGTAGAAAAATATGATGATAAAATAGAATTAAGGAAAATAATAGATTTTGGGGGATAATTAAAATACAATTTTACCAAAATATTTTCCTCCAAAATAATATAAGAGGGCCGAAAATCTTGAACTTTCCCAGATTTTCGAATTCCCTTAGTAGTATTTAGGAAGGTTTTTGCTCGGTTTTAAGGAATAAAATAATTGTGTAAATAATATAGAATAATTAATTAATTAAATACCAATTATTCACCCACAAATAGAAATTAAAAGTACAAGTCAAGTTATAGTAATTACTCCCTCGAACAAAAGGGTTTTCTCTCTAGAAAGTAGGGTTTGGCTACCGTAGGTCCGGCTTCATTGACGTTGCTCTTGATTTTGCTCGTTGTTTCTTCCCAATCATGGCCGATGACATTCTCAAACGTTATGAAAACTTGAGGACGAGGATGGAGGAGGAGTAGACCTTGGATCCGTGGACTCGATGCCTGCTAAGGAGAAGTTTCATCTTCTCTTAATTGGAAGACTTGTGACCGATCGACCGTATAATGTAGAAGCTTTTAAGACCACCATGACTAAGGTATGAGGTTTACATAATAAATTAATAATTAGGGTCCTTGGCCCTAATATTTACGCATTCCAATTTTTTCATTGGAGGGACAAGGAAAGGGTATTAAAGGGTATTCCAATCCTTAGTGCTTTGATAATAAATTGATAATTTTGAAGGAGGTGCAGGGAGATGAGCAGCCTGACAAAGTCTCCTTATACCACTCACCGTTTTGGATTCGAATAAAAAACCTTCCGTTTAATTGTCGCTCTGATGATGATGTGAAGGAGATTATTGCTAATTGGGGGGGGGGGGAGGTGTTAGAGGTAGAAGAGGATTTGTTGGGGTTAGACAAATTTCGTCGTGTCAAAGTGTTGATTAGTGTGACTAAACCTTTGCGACGCTTTCAGCGTATACTTGACAAAGGAGGGAAAACTGTTTGTGTGGAGTTTGCTTATGAAAGATTTCCATTTTTTTGCTTCGCTTGTGGTGTTATTGGGCACTCTGAGAAAGATTGTGATATGGTGTCGGAGGAGAGTAAGCAATCGAGAATGGGTTGTGGGAGGTGGCTAAGAGCATCTCCTAGGAAAGGGAAGTTGAGGGCTGAGGAGGAGCTTGAATTGGTGATCTCTGCCCGTAAACAATTGTTTGTTACAAAAGAAACCAAGGTCGTGGAGGTGATGGATTCGATGGAGATAGAGCAGCAGATCATTGTGATGGGTGGGGAGAATCTTCAATTGAGCAATTCGATAGTTGAGCCTAATATGTCGAAGGAGATAGTGGAGGGGATTATTGGGTGTGAGGGGACAACAGGGGTTGATGAGAGGGGGAACAATGCAGAGGGGAATTTGAGTGGGGAGAAAGAGGTGTTGCACGTGGGAGGGAGCATAAAGGGAAATAAAAAATGGAAGAAACTTTCAAGGGAGGTGGACTCTTTTGATACTCATATGAGTAGTGCTGATCATATTGTTTTGGGAAAAAGAATAAGGGAGGTGGATAAGGGGAGTGTGGGAAAGGAGGCTAAAATTCATGAAGCAGAGAATGGTGATGATTAATCTGGATGGCGAGTGGCGGAGGCTGCCCTTAAGCTTTATGGGATTATGGCAATTAATGTTTATGGGATTACTTGGAGAAGTGAATAAAAGAATTAAGAAAACTTTTGATATTAAGGTGATTAAGAATTATATAATTTAAGAAAATGTGTTATCATAAAAAATAATATGGCAAATGGAATTACTTGGGGAACAATCAAGAGAAATAAAAGGTAGGAAAATATGATGATAAAATATTAAGATGATGGAGAAATCGAATAAAGGAAAATAATAGATTTTGGGGGATAATTAAAATACAGTTTTACCAAAATAGTTTCCTCCAAAATTATATAAGAGGCCCGAAAATCTCGAGCTTTCCATAGCTCAGATTTTCGGATTCCCTTAGTAGTATATAGGAAGATTTTTGCTCGGTTTTAAGGAATAAAATAATTGTGTAAATAATATAGAATAATTAATTAATTAAATACCCATTATCCACCCACAGAATAACTAAGAAAATTCATATTTCCTACACACAGGAAATCCAAAATTCCTAGCTAATTAAAGGGAATTTTCGGACATATTAACTAATTAAGAAAATATAGTTTATGCTTTAAATAAAATATCTAAAATATATAAATAATCCGGTTTTTAAAATAGGATAAATGGATGATAAATCCTATCCAAAATAATGATTAGTTTTCAAAATACTTTTGACACCAAAATTCAAATATTATTTTGGCTCCTAATAATAAATTTACTAAAATACTATTTTTATAAAATAATTCCTAATTAATTAATTAGGAAAATACGTATGAAAATACGGGGTATTATATATTTGGATTTCTTGTTATATACTTTTTTTTTTCTTTCAATTGCTGATTTGTAGGTGCAAATGGAAGCTCATCTAAGGTGGATAGGCATATTTCAGCTCGAGAATACTATGCTTATAAACTTCAGTGTCGCCTTGGAAATTTATTAGTCATAGCTGGAAGATGTTTTCAACAATATATTTTTGATATGTATGTCAATGTAGAAAAAACGCGCTTGGATTTCTTCCGAAGGAATCAACAGACAATAAGGGCTGATCTTTATTAGGGTCTTCTTGATAGTATTGACTGTGGAAAAGTTTGTGCAGCAAATGTTGGTAAGAAAGTCATATTACCTGCCACATTTATAGGTGGTCCTCGTGATCTTAAGAAGAGATACTTAAATGCAATGTTGTTAGTTCAGAAGTTTGGTAAGCCTGATCTATTTATAACAATGACATGCAATCCCAATTGGCCTGAAATTAAACAAGAACTTGCTATTGAAGAAGAAGCACGGAATAGGCCAGATATTGTTTCAAGAATATTTAGATTAAAGGTTCTTGCTTTAAAACATCTAATTCAAAAGAAAAAGGTATTTGGAGAAGTAGCTGCAATGATTTATGTTATTGAATTCCAAAAAAGAGGCTTACCACATGCTCATTTTGTCATTATATTGAAATCTGAGTTCAAAATCAAGTCCCCTAATGAGTTTGTTAAATTTGTCTGTGCTGATATTCCATCTATTGAAAATGGATACTTAAGGGAAATTGTGATCAAGCATATGATGCATGGACCAAGTGGTCATTTGAATCCGGAATGCCCCTGTATGATACATAAATAGCATCGTGGGCAATGCAAGTATGGTTATCCAAAACAAAACTGTGATGAAACAAAAAGTGGCAATAATGGATATCCTTTGTATCGAAGAAAAGAAACATGTGATTCTGTTAAAGTTTGGGGAGTTGAAATGGATAATACATGGGTGATTCCATATAATCTATACCTTTTAGCATATTTCAATTGTCACCTGAATGTTGAAGTTTGCTCTACTACTGAAGCAGTTAAGTATATGTATAAATATGTTTATAAAGGGCATGACAGGATATCTTTCAATGTTGTTCAGACAAAAGATGGTATACTTGTGCACGATGAAATTGAACAGTTTCAATCGAGACGGTGTGTTTCACCTTGTGAGGCTGCATGGCATCTTTTTGGTTTTGATTTATATGAAATGTATCCTCCAGTTCTACCTCTTCCTGTACATTTACCTAACTCTAAGCTAATACAAATGAGACCTCATGAACAACTTACAACTATTGTTTCAGATAATAAGCGTACCAGAACTTGTCTTACAAAATTCTTTAAAATGAATTGTAAATTAGGTTTGGGTACCGTTTGCTTGTATAACGAATTGTCAGAGCACTATCGCTGGGAGGCATCAGATAAACTCTGGTATAAAAGAAAAAACAAAAAAATTCAGATAGGAAGGTTAGCATTTGCCGGGCCTTCCGAAGGTGAAAGATATTATTTGTGGCTGTTGCTTCACAATGTGAAAAGTCCTAAGTCGTTTGAAGATCTACAAACAGTCAATGGTTTCTTGTGTGATACTTTTCAGCAGGAAGCACTTAAGCTTGGATTAATGGAAGAAGATGATGCAATTGAGATGTGCTTAACTGAAGGTTGTGCCATTCAAATGCCTCATATGATTCGAAAATTGTTTGCTACATTGCTCATCTTTTGTCAACCTAGCAATCCTTTGTCTCTATGGTCGAACTATTATGTTTCTTTGTCAGAAGATTTCCGATATAAATATCCTAAAAATGAAACAAAGGTGAAACAATTGACTATCAAATCAATTGAGAAGTATGTTGAGTCAATGGGAAGTTCTTTTAAAGTTTTTGGGTTAGATATTTTAGTAAAAGATGACGGTGATGCTTTACATGTAACAAAAGACATTGAGGATGCATTGAATGCACCAATTCCACCGGAATGTTTAGAATGTAAAGATAAATTGAATCTGGCTCAACGAAATGCATTTGATGTAATTATGGATCATGTCAGAAATAAGAAGTCTGGTGCCTTCTTTATAGATGGTCCTGGTGGAACAGGGAAAACCATCCTAGACAATGCCCTGTATGTAGAAATAAGATTAATGGATAAGATTGTTTTACCGACAACGACTTCAGGCATTGCAGCAGTTAGTATTCCTTCAGGAAGGACTGCACATTCACGTTTTAAAACTCCTTTGGATCCTTCTGGCTCTGTAACTTGTGATGTTCCTAAACAAGGAAGTTTAGCTGCACTGATAAGGAAAATTTCGAATCTCTTGATACACTACTCAGAGATATTTGCAATTCAAGCGAATTATTTGGAGGCAAATTAGTAGTTTTTGGTGGGGATTTTAGACAGGTTCTTCCTATTGTTCCACATAAGACACAACGAGAAGCACTAATTGCAAGTTTAGTTAGTTCTGTTATGTGGTCGTAGCTGCTGAAGTTAAGGTTGACTGAAAATTTAAGAGCTAAAGATGATCCTATATATGCATCTTTTTTGTTGTCATTGGGTAATGGAGAATTACAAAATAATGAAGATGCATTTGTTGAGCTTCCATCAAGTATTGTTAAGCCTTGTTATTCTGGTGCAGCTGACGATGTACACCTTATAGCTGTGGCATTTACAGAAATGGATATGCCTCCATTCAGTACAGATATTTTTACTACGAGAGCTATTTTGACACCGATGAATGAGGATGTTGATGCCATTAATTCAAGCTTGATTGAAAAATTCCCTGGTGAATCAATGATATGTAAAAGTTGTGATACAATGATTGATGATAATTGTTCTATTTATCCTCTTGAATTTCTAAACAAGTTGTCTCCTTGTGGTATGAGTCCTCTTGAGCTTAAGCTGAAAGTTAATAGTCATGTTATTCTGTTAAGAAACATTTTGCATCATCTGGACTATGTAATGGAACAAGACTTATTTGTAAACGGTTCTTTCTAATCTCATTGAGTGTATTATTGTTGTTGGTCATAATAGAGGTCTGCATGTGTTAATCCCAAGAATAAGCTTACGTCCATCACATTCATCAGGTTATCCTTTTTAGTTCCAACGGAAACAGTTTCCTTTGAAACTTAGTTTTGCAATGACAATCAATAAAGCTCAAGGGCAGACACTTAGTCAAGTTGTGGTTTTTCTTCCACGACCATGTTTTTCACATGGTCAATTACATGTTGCACTTTCTCGAGCTCGCAAGTGATCTAATGTCAGTGTAATAACTGAGGCCAGCACACAGCAACAAGGTGTAAGTCATGTGAAAAATATGGTATCTTATGATATTCTTCAATTGGCAGGCATTATTTAGCTGTGTGAATAGGTAATTAGCAACAATTTCTTTATATACATGTTAGTGTGAAGAGTATATATATCATCTTGTTAATAACTTTAAAAAGTTCTTTTGCCTCTTTTGTGATTACTTTAAGGATTTATGACTTAAAAGGGCAATAAGAGTATGAATTACAATGATATATCATAGAAGTGCACAGTGATATGATTGCTTTATTCGTGATTGTTGAGCAAAGTGAGGTATGAATAATTTTACAACTACATTACATTCTTTGCTTTAAAAAGGGAGTTCATGTAGCATGATACAAATATCATGACCTGTGTATAATTTTCAAGAATAAAAATTTAAAGAGTTTATTAAATTAAGTAATTATATGTTATTTATATAAAACTCTATTTTTCAGCTATGTTCAACTAGTTTCTCTTTCAATACTTAAAATACAAGGCAACTATAAGCAAGAAGAGAGACACTCCAGCAATGATGATGATGTTACTATGTTTACATTAAATAAAGATGATTATACTAGTTTAAATAGTTTTAAAATTAAGTTTGTGAGTGATTATGGCTTTGGCTATTATTAGTAATTATGCTTTATTATTAGATAACAATTTGATTCAGGATAAGGGAGTATCAGAAATTGCAAAATAAGGATAATAAAAAAGAAGATCATTTTGTAAATATATTTCACTTCAGTAGTGTAGACACCAAATTTTGATGCCCTATTTTCCATATTATTTTTTTACATTCAATTGACTAATAAATTTTGTGTAATTTCAATATTATAATAACAAATTTAATTTTGCTAACGACAACCGCAATAATTAGACATAAGAGACAAATTCAAGTAGTGTTTATTTATAATTTTAGAGTATACAAAACCCTTACAATTTGTACTCCTAATTTATGAACAAAACATGAGGCTAATTTGTAGCATAACTCAAACCTTGTACACTCCGTGCCGGAAACATCAAATCGTCATTTATTCATGATTATGAAAATCATTAACGCCATTGGTAGCACTACTAACGCCAAAATTAGAGCTAAATATAAATTTAGCACTCGAAAATGCTCGTCGAACGGAGATAGAGCTTAACGGTTTTGGTTGCCAGGAGCCCTGGAAACCGAAGAGGAAAAGGCAAGGGGTGTGTTTTTTGGGTAAAGGGTGATTTCAGATAAGGGAAATCTCCCTTTTACAGGGGATAAATCTTATCCGTATTTTTACCATATCCCAATTGTGTAATCGTTTAGTCTAATAATAGTAGTAAGTGTATCTTTTAAAAATAACATAAAATAAAAATTATGTGTTACCACTGACATATGTAACATTTATTCCGTTTGACATATCCTGGTCGATAATATCAAATATTGACCCTTTAATCTGTACACTTTTAAAACCGTGACCGTTTCTACAGTATCACTTTCTAACCTCGGATAAAAGTTATTGCTACTGATTTTATGTATCCTATTGCTATTATTATTATTCTAATATTTTCAATCATGTTTTTTATTTAAAAAGAAAAAAGAAAAACGGAAATACAAATCATAAAAAACAAAACTGCATATATTGATAAGTACAAAATCATGCAAAGCATGCATGAAAATATGCATGCATATCAATTACCAATACACAAAGTCACGTCTCCCTTTTTTTTTTTTTGGTTTTGTTTAACTTATTTAATTTTAACTCGTTTTAATCCCACCATTTTACTTTGCTAATAACTTACTACTACTTCATATTTCATCTTCTTCTTTTCTTTCAACCTCCCACCAAAACACCATTACCACAATGCCTTCATGACTCACCTCCTTTTTTTTTTTTTTCTCTCTCTCTCTCTCTCTTTTCTATACTCAGAAATAACAAGTGTAAGTATGCATGCTATTTCTCTTCCTAGATATCGCAATGACGACAATATTTGACATTGAAAGAGTGGCTCTAAGCAAAGATACCTCTGCCGTTACCACTCACTTGATATGTCAAATCCCTACAGAAAAAAAAATGGTAAGCCGTGGTTGTAATTTAGCAACGAAAATCAGAAAATGGTGTGATATGATAATACGTTGTATCAATGAGTTGTGTTTCTTCCCAAACGGCAAGGTGATATGACCATCCACACTCAATGGCAAACAACATTTTTCTCCTTGTTATTTTCTGATAAGTAGGTTTTGGTAATAGTCTTGTTTAGCTATGGTAAGTTTGAAATACGAAGAGTAAATACACTCTTCGAAGGAAAAGTAGTACTAATTAAAAATTGTATTAAAATCATATTAGTACTTTTAATTATTTTTAGTCATTAATAATATTGTCATTTATTCTGTCAAATTAGTAATTAAGGTTTGCATGAAATGGTAGCTTATTTCTATTTGTCCTCTACCTCATTAAGACGAATTTTGGTTACAATTTCTACCTAACTCTTGTATTCGTACGTATTTATTTTGTATAACAGTATATTCTTTGTATTTTGTATTTTAGCTCCCATTTGCTCCCATATATATACCACCCCACTCTTCATGAGAAAGGACGGAAAATATATCGAAGAGAATAGCTAAAAAATAAACTCATAAAAGAAGTCTAAATTATTTCAGAACTATAATTAGATAAAAAAATCAAAAATTTTTATTTTCAGTAAAAAGAATATATATATATATATATATATATATATATATATATATATATATATATATATATATATATATATATATATATATATATATATATATATATATATATATATATATATATATATATATATATATATATATATATATATATATATATATATATATATATATATATATATATATATATATATATATATATATATATATATATATATATATATATATATATATATATACATATATATATAAGAAAGACTTGGCTTGAAATTAAATTGTAAATCCCCAAGATAGCTACTCAAAGTCAAAGGTAATATTTTTTTTCTTTTTATTTGTTATTTCATATTATTTTAACATACATTTACTAACTTTTCTACTTTTGTGTGTTTCATAACCTCCTAGGGCACTGTACGTGGCGATTTCCTAATTTGGAAACCAAGTAGAATTTGACCGACCGCGAGCGAGTTTGAGAGTGAGCATACATGGTTTGTTTGATTTTTTTTTTCTTGTATGTATCATCATTATGTAGAGTATGAAATGCAAGCAATGATAATTGTACAAAATGCATAAGGAAGCTCCAAAGAATGAACGATGGAATTCTAGCAAGATAGCATTTTCGACCACTTTATTTTTTATTATGTAAAAAAATCGTTTTTCATTATAAAATTCAGAAATAAAATTTTAATAGTAAGCTTATGTATTTAGGAGTGTATGAGACTTGGAATTTCATAAAAATGAATTATAACCAACCGACAAAAAGTCAGACATTAAGACATAGTAACACCACAAATTTCTTACTACAGGTCTGTCCATTTTCCGATTTCAACCAATATCCTTTTTTAATAATAAAATTTGAATTGACTACCTAGAAAGTAGATTCCATAAGCTTTGTAAATTGGGGTCACACGTTCCCATAGGATGAATACTCTATTTTTTATGATTTTTACAAAACAAGGTATTACAATGATAAACTAATTTGAGGCTGTTTTTCCCAACCAAGCATACTCTTTTTATTTGGCATATCAAATTACTTCTAAAAATGGAGAATTTTCTACAGAGAATCTACATTCTTGTCCTTAACATATCATTAAAAGGATCATGCCAATTTCGATGTACTTTGACCATTATCACTCAATTCCCCATGAATGTCCCAAAATGGAGTGATTTTAAAGAAAATTCATTATCTTCTAATTCAACCGTTGGATGAATCCCAATTTTTGTTATGTTATAGAACACCTGTAGATCTTTCCAGGGATTTATAATATGCTCAAATCCGACCGTTGAAACATGAGTTATGGTGTCCAAAATATTAGGGAAACTTTAAACCCTTAAGTTTTTTAAGAAAGAAATAATGAACTTTATTATATAATTTGTGTCACCCTATTATATATACCTCTAGTAATTTTTTAAAAAAATATTTTAATTTAAGTCATTTAAGGAAGCTATAAATTACTCATGCCTCAAGTTGATATTAATCCAAAAAAGAGACACATATGTATCACTTTAAGACTAACACTTTTTTTTTTTTTTTTTTAAATAAAAAGTCTTCTTCATCCTATGGCTACATGAAATGAGCATTATAAAAAATTCATTTATTTTGGACTAGAATGTCTTATACCTTTTAAATAAATCTTGTTTAAGTTTTATTTCCATCACCGTTTGGAGAGAAAAATTTCCTTATGCATTCCTTAATGAAGAGACAACTAACTTTTAATTAAGTGAAATATGACTTTACATGCTTGTATCATTTTATTAATAAAATAAATCTCTCGAGTTATGGTTTATGGCTTATATCTAAATAAGAGGGTAAAATTGAATATTCAATCATGATAGGTTATAAGATGATCTATTTGCCGCAGAGATTTTATACTTTTAAAGTTTTATTATCTCTAATTGATCGCTTACGTAATCTAACATGATTAAGGTTTTCAATACACTACCTATCATTTAGATTTAAGCTATATGGAATGTCCATTCTACATAAGTCAATTTCATACAATCCAAATACATTTCCTTCGTATTCTTCTCGATTCATACCAAATAAAATCCCCTGTTTAGCTAGCACACTCAAATAAGCCCATACAATCTCTTTTTGGAAGTTGGTCAACCCTAAATAAAGTCGTTAATTGAAACGCATTTTACAAACAAAAAAATCATTCTCCTCAAAGAAACTCCTATGGTGTCGCTGATTCTAGTGACTTTCTCAACCTTGATAAATTGACCTCCATTTTGAAAGCAAGATTGCTCAGCCTCATTCAAATGACCCTATACGGATCGACCACCTCTCCCAAAAAATAAAAAAATATAAACCTTCTTGAAACCCCGTATGAAATTTTGACCATGTATAAATGGACGTTCGTAAGAACTACGTAGGGTTTTGATCCGGGAGTGGATTCAAATCCCACAATGAACGGTACGTAGCGCAACTTTAATGCTCAAACCCACCTTATAACCTAAGGTTTAATTCACTTTTATTTTACATTTAAGTGTGATTGACAATGTGGAAATTTTCGTGTTTTTATGCATTAGTTTAAGGAAAAGTATGTGAATAACCATAACCAATTAACAACTTACTAGTAAGAGCCTGTTCGTTAGAACAAAGGAAGAGACGAGTTCCAAACGTTCGATCTTCCTAACTTATACCCTGTACCTAGATCTCTAATAGTGCCTCACCTAATGGAGTCAATGTCGTTTTCTATTTGAAAACGATCATAAACAAAAAGACCGTCTCTATTCGAGCAAAAATAAAGTGGCGACTCTAATTTCTTTTTTAGTCAAATTATCGACTTACGTGGGATTTTGACTTCTAATTCTAATTAGTCAAAAAAGGGGTACCATAGGCTGGCAACTCTGCTGGGGATTTTTTTAAATTCTAGAAAATACGTTGCTTAAATAAGAAAGCATATATCTATAAACTTATATGTTATATAATAATGTTATTGATTATGGTTATTCGCATGAAGTGTTTCTTTTTTTGATATCATGATTTATGTGAAAATACGTGTCTTTGGGTATGCTTACGTGATCTGTGTCCGCACACGAGCACCGACTTTGTCGTAACCTAGGATCTGAGCTGCTAATATGCGGTGTGCAGAGAGGTTAGACAACTTATAATGAATTAAGGACGTAAACCTGTATCCGTGCGTTAATTACAATCGGCTATGCAGGAACGTTCAACCTCGAAAGAGGCCATCTGGTTAATTATTACCTTAAATGATTAGTCCTCTTATATTGTGTGTTACAAATGCATGCTTGATTTTATTACATGTTCCTTCGTTTGTGATTATTATGATTCATGCATGTCTAATTATTTTCATCTTCCTTACATAAAGTTTTTTTTATGTGCACAAGTTTTCACCTCCATCTTTGATTGTACCATCTCTTTTAAAGCATTACATGCTCTCTTTAAAAGCATTATGTGCTCTCTTTAAAAGCATCCTATGCTCAAGTTATTTTTTTCTTTTAGTCATTTTCTTTTTTTAATCTGACCATTTTATTTTTCTTCTCATTTTCCTATTAAAAACATAATAAGATTGAGGAGCAAAGAAAGTAGTATTGATTATAATAGCTTAACTGGTAACCGAAATCTAGTATGGGCAGATTTTGGAATTTTGGAGCACGCAAGGAGGATTTATACAATACAAATTTATTTACATTTTGAAGATAATTTTGTGAGTTGTGTTCCTTACACAGGTAAGGTCATAGGAATGCAACCTCCTCTTTATGATTATCATGTGGGTCATCCCAAACAAGATCTACTAATGCATACAGTTGCATTTGATGAATCAACTGTCACGGTTGATTGTATTTGTAATTATTTTGGTGAGGTCGGTCTACTATGCAAGCATTCACTTCGTGTCCTACACTTGAACAATGTTACTTATATACCTAAGAGGTACATTTGTAAGAGATGGACAAAAGGTGCTATGTGCACAAGGGTTGATGATAATGTTGTTGCTGAAAAGGGTGTCACACCTTCTAGTGTATGGAGATTGCATTTTATTCGAACTTTTATTGGACTTGTCGATCGAGCGCAAAATGACTTAGCTGCTCGAACAGCCATTGAGGAAGCAATTACTGAGTGTTCTAATAGGATTAATCTTTTACAATTAAAAGATAAAGATGAACCATGTTCCTCGACAACTAATCAACATGAAGCTGCTCCAGACAATGGTGAAGGCAACCTTTTAGAACCACAAAATTTTGAAGAAGTTCTTGAAAAAGAGGATATTGTGGAAGAAGGAACTGCAGTTGTGTAGACACCCATTTGTGTCTCCCCAAAACCAAACCCAGTGATTAATACCTTTTGCGTCAAACCATAATTGAATGAGGTGAAAGTGTGAATAGTCAAGTGTTGCGGATAGTTTTTACTAAAATCCTCGTCTCTCTGTTTTTGAAAATAACCTTATTTTATGAAAACGTCCAATCTACTTAGTTTGGTCCGTGACAAGGGTCCAATAATAGTGTAGTTGGATGGGGCTTGAAAAGAACTTTCCAACAATATATTATAAGCCTAATTCCGATGAATAATGAGGAAGTTATGGCCAGAATACTAAACTGGGCCCAAACCGGATTTTACCTACGACCCAATGATCATGAGGAGGGTCAAAAGGTTTAATGTCAGCATTTTTTCCCCTATCTTAATTTCATACTTGTTCAACTACATTGCAAAGGCATCCCTCTATTAACAACAAAAAAGTACATATCAGTTATATAGAAGAACATTACATAAAATGATGAAGAACATTAAGTTTATATTATTATTTACAACATACTAATTTCTGTGGAAAGTCATGATACTTTTCCTCAAACGTAACACCCTGTACTAGCGGTCTGTTATCAAGTATTTCAACAAACTTTGACTTTGTGTTTATGACCATGACGTAAAAGTGATCATGTGCATACACAGGAAAAAAGAACTGTAACAATTGGAAAAGAAAAAACAATATGTAAGCACGTAACATTAAATAACATTGACTACAATAGAAAGAATATGCCGTATGAAAATAAAGATCATTGAGCAATTATTATATTCACCTTATGTATGAAATAAAAATCAAAACAAATTTACGACTTACCAATTGGTATCCTTGAACAGATTCCATTTTGCAATCAATTAACCTAAATTCGATACTTTCTATGAATTTATCGAGCCTAATACCATCTGTAGCTACTGGACTGTCATCAACGTATGATTCATTGAAGCATAACAAGTTCTATCATACCAAAAAAATATAAAAAGAATTAAAAAAATATCACATTAAGAATATTTTCAAAGATAAAGTGACAAAATAGGAGGTTATTATCAAATAAACTACTCTTACAAAGGCTTCGTTCAGGAAGAACAATCTCTTTTTGTCATCAATTGCATTCCTTGCATTTAGGAGAGACTCCAAGCATCAATTATGTTATTGTAGATGTAGACATTGTCACCAAGTGTTTTAATATTTTCCCTTGTCATAATTGAATGTCCATCATCATAAAGGCTCACTAAATAAATTAAAAGGAAACAAAATAAGGAAAGCATAAAGGTATAACCAGTAAAACATATAATCTCAAATATTAACTTGAATAAACGGAAAAAAAAAAAACAAAACAAAACAAAAGGACTAAATTATCATACTCTTTATCAAGTTCACTTGAATAAACATATTCTAAGAAAGCATTCTTAAACTCTTCTGTTCCATCTATCAAATGAGAGTACTTAACCAGGAAAGGAGACTTGAAAACCTGTCCCTCCTTCCTAATTCTCTTAGTATTTTTAGGAGAAACCCTGCAAATTTAATTTAAAAAGTATTATTTAACTATAAAAAATAATTTCATATATTTTATATAAAAGAACATAGATCTAATTAAAAAAGAACATAAATCTAATTAAAAAAGAACAAGAATTTATACCTCTTTTACTCCATTTTTTCTTTTCCTTTTTGACCTTTTTTCACATCAAGTTTTTCTAGATTTGCAGCACTGTAATAACACATACATAATTAAACAAATACATAGTTGTAGGGAATATTTCAAGCACTATAACCCCAAGCTTGAACCCCACTGTGATCATACACTTAAGTATGGTGGCGTTCCAAAAGGAAGAAAGCTAGAGCAAAAGAGTCGCCAACAAGTTTTAGGAACTTGTAAACCCAAAACGATCCAGGAGATCGTCAACTCCATAAGGTCAGGAACCAATTAGGGTTCGGGGATGAAGGTACGAATCCAATCTACAAAAGAAAGGACCCGCCCTATAAAATAGGCCTCTACTTTGTTCTGCTCGCATTCATGTGCGCTTTCTGACTAACATGCAAACATTATGTTTAACCCTAAACCTGTTTATCTATGTTGGTTGAATATTAATGCACAAATAAAACTATTATTGGCGATCACTTGAATTAAAATTATATTAGCCTAAACCAAATTATTAAATATCTTATTAAGCGTGATTTCAAGTACCAATTCCCTTTAACAAGCATAAAAGGTGTGATCAAGCAATAATAATAAATAATATCAAGCAACATAAGCATAATCATAATCATAATAAATAAAGCTTAAAAATAATAGCAAGATCCTAGGCATGATACTAACAAGATTAATAACAAATCCTAGCATGTCACTGAACAATAAAAATCAAAGCTTTAAACCTAACATGGTACTAACATGCTATCATAATATTAGAAAAGAGTAAAGGCACCCTAAACATGATACTAGAATGCATTAAAAACATCCTAACATGATACTAGGAATTAATAAATAATAAACATGCTTTCTACATTGAAAGAGAGTAATAAGATTACATACTTTGAAGCCTCGTCCCTCTTTCTAATAACAAAATACACAAGTTAGTAAACTTCAATGAAAATAATAAAATCAAATAATTAAATTAAATAAATTAAAAGAAAGAGTTAAAAAGTTTAGACTGGATTTGGGCCAAACCCTCAGAAAGTATCAATCTTTCACGTCTAGGACGAAGGCAACTTCGAACTTGGCTAGGTGATTCTAAATCTTGTGTATGCGGAATTGTGTTTAATAAAATGCTAGTTTAGAAAAAAAGAGAGAAAAAGAATAATCTAATGCTCAAGAGAGAGAATAGAGAGAATTGGGTGATTGTTGATTGTAGATTGTAGATTGTAGATGAGAGTTGATGAGAGTTGATGAATAAAAACGGAGGTCGAGGACCCTATTTATAAGAAAACAGTCCGAAAAATCATAGAATTTGATAAGGAATAAAACCACACGTTGTCGCCAACAAACCGACCTTGTCGCCAGAAATTCATCTTGTCGCCAGGCAACAGGGTCTGTCGCCAAGCGACAGACTTGTCGTTTGGCGACAAAGACAGTTTTTGCGGATTTTGTTTTTATCATATCTTTTGATCCAGAAGTCCAAATAAGTCACATAATATGTCGTTGGAAAGCTCTTAAAGTCTACTTTCCAATGCAATTAAAATCAGATTATAATCTTTTGTGAGATCAAAAGATATGGCCGAAATAGTAAAAGAGTGTCAGTTTTGGATAGAGTTTTGTATTCTTTTCATATCTTTTTCGTTATAGCTCGGAATTAATATTATAATATATCATTAGAAAGATAATTTCAAGATCTATGCAACCATATAAAATTTGGATAAAAAATATGAGGCACGAAAATAAAATCTGACTGTCTTTGAACATGTTTAAATTCGAATAGAATTAGGACTTTAAAACAGGAAAGTTTTTATAAATTAGGAAAGTTTTATTCAAATTCAAACTCTATGATCTTATCTTTTCAAAAAAGGATAATTAAGATATTTTAGAATCTTATAGAAGATTCTAATCAATCCTAATTAGTTTAGGAATAGGATTAAACTTTTGGACCCTCCTCATGATCATTGGGTCGTAGGTAAAATCCGGTTTGGGCCCAGTTTAATATTTTGGCCATAACTTCCTCATTATTCATCGGAATTGGGCTTATAATATATCGTTGGAAAGGTCTTTTCAAGCCCCATCCAACTACACCATTATTGGACCCTTATCATGGACAAAACTAAACTGTATTGGACCAAACCCAAAATAAGTTTTCATAAGGTCTAATGAGTTCAAATAAGTTCATGTAAGTTAAGATAAGTTTAGATAAGTAAAAATCAGGTAAATACAACACACCCTATATGTTGAATTGTTGTAACTTGCAAGTAGATAGGAAATAGGAACTAATCGAAAAAATACTTTGGTTTTAAGATGGTTGTTGGTCGTGGTTTTTCCCACATGCATTCCTTGGCTTGACTAGGCTCGACCCACGGTTGAGTTCACTTGTTAGGTGTCTATGTCGTGTCAATATTTCTAAACTACATCCCATGCATGGTCTAAGTCCACATAACATAGTGTTGTGTCGTGTCATGTTTGTGAGCCTATATTGAATTTAACTATTTTTGCAGTTATGTGGTGTCACTGTTAGGTCATACATTATCGTGCTTCTTTAGAAAAAATACACATCTAAAATAGTACTCCCTCCGTTTTTAAAATACTTGCTCCATTTCTCCATACACGGAGTTTTAGGAGAAATTGGAGAAAGTAATAAAATATGGAGGTTGTAGGGGTGGTAGAAGGATAAAAAATCATAAAAAGCAAAAGTAGTAGAGAGCATATATATTGGGTCCACTAGTTGAGAAAAATTAATTAAATATTGTAAAAGCTTTTCAAATAAGGAAATAGAACAAATTTGTAAAACGACTGTAAATAAAAAGTGGAGCAAATATTTAAAAACGGGAGAGAGTATACCATATCGTGCTTTTTTTCATGTTGAACAGTGCTATCTCACTATCTCACGGGCCGACTGGCCCAAACCCATATGTACTTGGGTCCTTCGGATAGGGTCGGATTTGATATGTCTTACGAAGTATTACATAAGTCATCATTATTTGGAGACATTAGGTGGCCAGAAATGAGGTCCCACTCAACAAAATATGTGGTCTAAAATTGTTATTGGTGCCAGGTTGGAGAAATTCTATTGCTCAAGCCATGTAAAAATATCAAGTGAGAAGCACCACTAGTACACTTACCTCACTAAAAATCGAATCTTTTTCTCCCTTAATTTCTCCTACTTTTGTCCAATCTTGAATAGAATCAATTTCTTCCTCTACCAAAAACCCCAAACCCCAAATACTTATTAAAATTTAATTCTAACCTTTTTTCTTTCTGATCTCTGCATGTCTCCTTCATCTCCATTCCTCGATATTTCACCTGATTTTCCTAATCTTTCTCTCATATAGTCACATAAAAAAAAAAAAAAAAATCATGGAAGAACTTTGGAATGGCATCCACCAATCTTCTTTACAAGACTTCTTATCTCGAGGTTCAATCAAAGATAAAGATGAAACAGAAAAACAAATTGATGATGCAGATGATAAAAATGAGATGTTTAAGAAAGAATTTCTTAATAGTCTTAACACCCCTGGTTTTATTTCTTCACTAAACTCCCCATTTGAAGCTTTGACTACTGTTGCTGTTTCTTCTTCTGCAACTTCTTTGTTGAATTCCACTTGTTTTTCTGTCAAAAACAAGCGCATGTCTGAAGATCAGAACATTGTGGATGGTGAAATAGGCGTTGATCGAAGGCATAAGCGTATGATGAAGAATAGAGAGTCCGCTGCTCGGTCTCGTGCTCGTAGACAGGTCCTCATTCTTTCTTTTATAACGCGTTTGCGTTACATTAATAATAACATTGCTGATGTGGTGTTACCTTATATTCTATCGACTGTCATTCTGTGTTAGTTACACAAGTATGTTATTAAATTTTATCAAGGATGTGATGCTAAATTATGTTTATGGTAAGATGATTTAAATTAATTTCCAAAGGCAATATATATGGGGTATACCATATATTTTGTATATTCCTTGAAAATTGTGTGCAGGCTTATACAAGTCAGTTGGAAAGGGAACATGCTGAATTGAAAGAAGAAAATGCTAAGCTTAGGAAACAGCAACAAATGGTGATTACTTATCTTAATTGGTTAGCTACAATATTATGATCATTGTTATTATTATGTTTGTGATTGATTATGCAGCCCTAAATGTGTTAAATACATGTTTTTTTGGATGTGATCTGGTCTTTGACCTTTGCCCTTTGCCCTTTTACTGTTGTCCCAACTTAAACAGGGGAGCTGCTTATTTAACAATTGTTGTGGTGTGGATAATGTCCAGGGTAGATCCAGAGTTTGTGTGCAAATTTTATTATATTTTTGGGTGTACCGAAAAAAGGTATGTCCGGTGGCGCGTAAGACCGTGTGAGACCTTGAATACGCGCTCTTATGAGCAGGATCATGTGTTCTAGCTAGTGTGTAGTGTCCCATGACAAATATACAAGTTATAGTCTGTGTGCACGTGCGCGTGCATAACACATGTCGCATGGGTATACATAATCCTTGAATGTATAATATTAGTGTGATACAATTAATGGCAAGGAATGCTACCATAGTAAATATTATGATCAAGAAAATTCAATTAAATGTTTTCAAAAGTAGCCTGTAATGTATATATAATTTGTCTAAAACTCTTTGTTTTCTTAATAGATTGTTTTTTCAAAAATAGCTTGTAATGAATCAACAGGTATAATGCATCATTGATCATTTTTTTTAAAGAAGACCATTGATCATTTTGTTAAAAACAAAAGTCTTACTTGATGAAACTAATCCATTGATCATTGATAATATTGTATTGTAAGTCATTTTTAACTTCTAATATAATAGAGATTGAATATTTAAATTTTAATCATATAAGACAAAATAAAAGCTATTATATGTACGTAGTAGAAAGATTACTTATTTAATACAAGTATATAGCAATTCCTAATATAAAATTGTCCTATGATTAGAGGAATAAGCGATTTCTAGCTAGTGTACCATGATTAGAGGAATAACTGAATAAGTGATTTCTAGCTACTTTGAAAATGATTTTGACACTCTTATTGTAAGTGAAACAAATAAAATACTCTCAAATTAATTTATCTATAAAATTCTAGACCTATATGGATATGATTGTGTGAAATTTTAAAAGCACTTTCAATTGCCCCGTGATTTGAGTGAAAAAGTTACCCGGTATATAGGTTGTTCAAAATCTAAACATCAATTTTGCAAGTGTTTATCTATCTTTTCACCACTTTTTGTTTGTTTAATCATAATTTAACACTTATTTAACCTTTAATTGTATGAAATTGGTAAAAGACAAAAGTATCACGACTAAAAATATCATACTAAGTTTGGTACGGTTTAAACCCCCACTCTATACAGCCCTACTACGGAAAAATCAAAATGTCAAATAAAAGAAAACAGAGGGATATACTAGAAATTTCAACGTGCGAAAGTCAATTCTCAATAATATGTGGTACTACATTGAGCAAAAAATAATATTATATTGCTATGTAGGGCCACATAAGACGATGATTCTAAGCCAAGAAACTATAATTCATGCCTACTAAATTCTTCTAGTAAAGAATACGAAAAAAGTTCAAATTTTCAGTCGTCATTGTGTCGAATAGTCAATTTTCTTTGGCCAGATATTTTTACTGTTTCTCTTGTAAGATTTTTTAATAATTCTATCACTTATCATAGTGTTAAAGTTTAGATAATTTTGTCGCTTTAAATTTCATTATCATAATTCATATCATAGTCACCTTTTTGTTTTGTTTTTTTTGTGGGTGTTGGACTGTTGGGTGGTTGGGGCTAGAATTATATGTCACTCATGATTATTAGAACTTTAAAAGTGGCCATTGAGCTACTTTAAGCCCAAGCCGTTGTGACTTACCTCGACAAAAGCTTGGCTATTGTTAATGGTATTTTGATGTTGAACACTTGAACCTACTAAATTTGGGAGTGTACTCAAATTTGGTAATTTAGGCTAAAAACTTTAAGTTGCTAAAGTTTAGGATTTGACTTTATTTGACTATCAACTATTACTGATTAATGGATGCCTATTATCAGTTTTTTGTATGATTGTACTACATATTTATGAATACAAGGAGTAGTTTACAACATCAATTTTTAGGTGTCTGTTGTATACGCACATTATTCAAATAATGATAAAAATTGCTTCTCATGAGCATTTTTGGGATGAAAATTCTCATACTTACCCTTCAATCACAAGGGGTTGTGTCTGCTATCCCGGTTAGAGTTGACTCATGTAAAAAATTTTCTTTCGTAAAGTGCATTCATGTTACCTAAAAAATAATTACAAATAGGGGAATTAGTCATAGCAAAGGAGAACATGTTGCTCTATTTGTAGAATTAGCTAAAGCTTTCAACTTTTAAACTTGGTTAGGATAAAAGTCCTGTATTGTAAATATTTATACAAGTACGAATTATGTTTATATATATTTTTTATTACTCTGTATTTGATAATTTAAAAACCTTAAAGTCAATAGTTGGTATAAAATAAATAAATATTGCATTTATGACAAAAAAATAAAATATGAAGTGTACCTTCCATTAAATATATTGTAATGTAGCCAAAACGTTGTTGTAATATTGAATTTTAAAGAGAAATTAACTCAAATTTGTCGATATTTTTTTTTTTTGATTGCAGTTATCACTATCTATTCCAATTGAGATGCCGAGAAAACGCAGTCATAGTAGATCGTCTACAGCACCACTTTGAGTCGGAATAAGAAAATTAATCCAAGTTTTGGATTGGTTTCTATGAAGAGTAGTATAAATTAGGGTTGCTATGGGGAGTTGTAGAGTTTAGGGTTGCTTTGCCTTGTTCAATGCATTGTACAAATTATATGAGTTGGAATTTTTGCTGATGAAACATAAACGTGTAGTATGGTATTGTAAATATTTTGCTCTTTAATTTATGTCATTATTATGTGTGTTTATGTAATTGTCATACTCTCATATACTTTATTTTTGTCCAATGATTTTATTTTTCTTGTCCAATGGAATTGTACGGGTGGTTGATATGAATAGACATAAACAGTTTAATAATTAGTTGCTAGTGCTTAGCAAAATTAAGTCACTTTTAATGGTATTGGGTCCACAGTAATGGCTAAGCAAGCCAAAGTAGTGGGACCTTTAATGCAATTGTACAAATTTAAACCGTCAAATATTTTTATATATACAAAATTAAAAATAAAAAAAAATAAAAAAATAAAAAAAAAAATTATAAAAGGAACTATTATTTTTTGGGGTTAAGAATATCCTACCTTCCTTTTTTTTTTATTTTTTTGCATAAAGAATATCCTACCTTCCTCTTTTCACTTAAAAGAAAAAAAAATCGATAAACATGAGTACATCATCAATCATCATCCTACTCACTATGTGAACTTATATCCTTTATATTCAAACCTAAATTATACTCTTTTTGATTCATCAAACTAAACTATTTTTATTATAAGTTTTATAGAAATGTCTTTATCATAATCTATAGACCGACTTAAAAGCTCCTTCAAAGATGTATTGTCATGATTGTAGATAAATTAGTATACATTTATACTTTACTAGATGAAACCCGTGCGATGCACTGGTTGATCTATTTTTTTTTAAAAAATATATTTTTCACATTTATGTGATTACATTTGTTATTTTATTAGTTGTACGTAATATATCATTTTCTCCGTATTTGTTTTAAAATATTAGATAAAATTCCTAATCTCAAAAGATAATATTTCGTATATAATTAATGTAACTATTAAAATCTCATTGGTCAATTATGCTTATGTGGCACTTGAATTATTTATTGGATATAGCTATAATTTATAATCCTACGTGGCACGTTAACTTATCTTAGGTGGCATAATCCTATTGTAGTTTTTTAAAAATATTAATCCTATGTGGCGTTCAAATAATTTTTAAAAAATAAAAATCCGCTCTAAAAACTCGGGAAAAAACTCCCCTTTTTATATATATATATATATATATTAGATTGAACTAGATTCATATTTATTTACAATTGTGTCCATCCTTCTAAAAAATTTATTAAAATATTGCAGTCTAAAATAATAAATTTATTTACCTCATTTGCTGCACACACTTTAATTGATATTATTTGACTAGGGTTTGCTAAGATCCAACTATAGTTAATATCTTTTAAAAAAAACTTTATAATTTAATTAGTTTTAGGCAAGTTGCAGCCTGCAATATAAACTCAGGACATGTTTATTTATCCTCTATGCTATACAATAAGCCAAAATACATAGGATCTGTTCTGATTTACTGAATTGAACTGATTGGAGCTGAACTGAATTGAATTGAAACGAGCTGAAATGAATTGTTTATGGGAGAAGGAAATTAAGAGCTGAACTGAAATGAACTGATTGGAGATGAACTGAACTGAATTGAAATTAAGCTGAAGAAAACAGACCCATACTCAATAAATTAAAACAAATTCAGCATCTTCAGTATTAAGCTATATTTCCAATATATTTCTTACAAGTTAATAGTTGTGGAGGCATTTAAGCTATAAAGTTTGCAAAATTGTAAGATCGGATCGATGACCACAAATCCAAAATAGGTCCACATAGTTGTGCTTCTTGTAATAACAATCACACATTCACACTAGAAACTTCTTGCAATATGTTTAGAATCATTTTGGATATTTATAAAGAATCTAAGGTTTGACAATCTCTTGGAGTTTGATGCATGTAGAGAATTCTTTGCACATTATGACAATTTCTTGTATCATTTAGCCTCACCCTTTCATAAGAGATATTGAATTTTCACTCCCTTTAATCATGATTAACAAGGAAGAGCTTGATACCTATCGTAGCTCCCAAGCTACTCACTCATATGTCTCACTCAATTCCCTTATTGCCAAGTCTGTTTCTCAAGTAGCCTCGTCCTCAAACCCTAATCAGAATAACCCGGCTCATGCTTAGCCAAAACTGAAAGGGCCCATAGCAATTACCTCTGACTCGAGCTCCTCAAAATTCTCCATAGATGCTGGAGAAAAACCTGCTTCACCACCTAACTCACCAACTTCGGTGGAATCGTTTAATACTGCCCCATCCTCCATTTCTTCAACCTCGCTCAATCGTACCCTTAACTTGGGAAATTTGGAGTTAGAGAAGAGTGAGGACTCCTCTGATTTTGAGCAGCAATTCTACACTCATGAAGAGAGAAAAATGTTTTATAAAAAAAAGGAAAGGAAGAAGATTCTCAGAAGAGGGGCCTCGAAGGAGAAAAAGGAGTTTGGGGATAAGAAAGGAGCTGCAAGGAAAGAAGGGAGGTAGTAGTGGCTCGTTGAAGAAGAGTATTGAAGGGTTGAAATCTTTCTTGGATGGGAAGATGAAGGAGGAGGGTATTGATGGTCAAGGATAAGGCAAGAAATTCAAGTTTGGGATTAGCAAAGATGATGATTTATGGGAGAAAATGAGAGATGAAGAATCTGAAAGTACGCTGCCAAGAAGGATCCAGGTGCTGGGCATTACAGCGGAGAGGATACCATGGACTCAAAGGACAAAAATTTACCAGCAAGTGGACTCCACCAAAGTCAACCGATGGCGCGGCTGGCCCATAGCCTTCGAAGGGAAAATGAATGTGTTAAGCTGGAATTGCAGGGGAGTCAATGACTTAAACTCCCAATTTTCCCTATGATCAAGTATTTAGCGGCTAGGTTTAATGTTGACTTTATTTTTCTTAGTGAAACTAAGTGTAGTGTTAACTTACTAACCCCATTTTTTAGTAGATTGGGATTTAAGGGGTGTACTTGGCATAATGCCATAGCTAGCAAGGGTGGTCTGTACCTTTGTAGGTCGGATAGGCTTTCGGTTGTTGTGGTGGAAGTACTTCCTTTGTGATCCTTTGTAATATAAATTTAGTAAATGATGTTAGCTGCTATCTTGCGTGCGTGTATGGCAATCCTTATACGAGTGATAGAAATCAAGTATGGTCAACCCTCCAAAGTCTCATGAACTTCTATACAGGAAACTACATCCTTATAGGGGACTTCAATCAACTCGAATCTAATTCTCAGAAAAATGGAGGGAGAAGTTATATCAAGGGATCATCTTCCTTTGTAAATTGGAAAATCTCGAATAGGCTTTCCAGTATCTATAGTACAGGATTGTCGTATACTTGGTGTGATAATCGGTTAGAAGACCCCATTTATGAGCAATTATACAGAGCATATGCTAATGATGGTTGGAAATCAGTTTTCCCAGACGCTCGAATTTGGAACATGCCTATCATGTTTTCGGATCATGCTCCCATAATTTTAGAAGCCAACCCTCTAAAAGACAAGAAAAGAGCCCCATACAGAATGGATGCATGGTGTCTTAAGATGGAGGAGGTAAAGGATGTCATTGCATCTTGCTGGAGCCAAGTCATTATGGGATCACCTTTGTACTCTGCTCAAAAGAAAATAAACCTGTGTTTAAATGAGATCAAAGGTTGGTGCCTTAGAAGAAAAGACCATGGTGATCAATTAAACTGGCAGCATGTTAAGGAAGCGTTTGAGGAGGAACAAGCAAAGGTAACATCTCATAACGGGCCAAATCATCAAGAAATTTCTAAGAGAAGAGAGCTAGAAGATGTTGCAATCTTAAAGTGGTGTACCGGAAACAACGAGCGAAGTCAAGATGGGATGCTTTTGGTGACCAAACTACTAGTTTCTTTTACAAAAGTGTGAAGGAAAGGGCCTCCAAAACTTCTATACACACACTCCAAAATGGAGATGGAATTTGGATCTCAGATAAAGCCCAATTGCAGCCCAATTCCTTCAACACTTTGGTACCTTATTCCAAGTGGGCCGGTCTGTATCCCATATATCGGCCCAGCACTCTCAAATGAGAAGCGAATGGGCTAATTTGTTGCCAAACTCACCTTGGCCCACCAATCCGCTTTATGGACGCCACTTTCAGAAGAAGAGATTCGAATTGCAACTTTTGCTCCTCACCCTCTTAAATCTCCGGGCCCAGATGGCACTCCACCATGATTCTTCCATGAGAATTGGATGTGTATCAAGGAGGACGTTATTAGAGGAGTTCAACACTTCTTCCAATCGGGATTTATGCTAAAGGAAACTAATAGAACTTTTATCACTCTCATCCCAAAGGTGAAGCAACCAAAGCGGGTGGAAGAATTCAGGCCTATCAGTTTATGCAACTCCTATTACAAAATCATCTCGAAATGCATGGTTAATCGCCTCAAAACCATTCTTCCTGATCTGGTTGGGGAATTGCAAAATGCTTTCATTCCTGCAAGACTCATGTCGGATAATTGCTTTGTAGCACATGAAATTCTCAATAGAGTTAGATCTTTAAAGAAAGGAGGACGATTTGAGGGGATCATGAAGATAGATCTTAGCAAAGCATATGATAGAGTAAGTTGGCCATTGATTCAAGTTATCTTAGAAAAAATGGAATTTCCAACTAGGTGGATTCAATGGATCATGCAATGCGTCTCGACAGTTACTTATGCTATTCTGGTAAATGGTGAACCTACTCAATTCTTCTCTCCAACGGTGGGCCTAAGACAGGGAGATCCCCTCTCCCCTTATCTCTTCATTCTAGACATGGAGACCCTATCAAGAAGACTAACTCATCTCTAAGAAAAAGGGGAAATCCAAGGCATAAAGGTTGCAAGAAATGCTCCTGCCATTAACCATTTGTTTTTTTTGCAGATCTGCTTTGCTTCAAAGCTACCCCAAACTCTTGCAGATCGATCAAGGCTATTTTAGATGAATTCTGCATTGTTTCAGGAGAGATGGTCAATTCAGGCAAATCATCAGTTTTATTCAGTCCTAATACACCATCCCGCTTTGTCAAGATCATGCGTAAACCCCTCTAAGTCAAGCGCACCCATGAGTTGGGTAACTACCTGGGCTGTCCAATGGATATAGATGGCAGGTCATGCTCAAAATTCTCAAGTATTGTGGATAAAATCCAAGCAAAGATCTCATCTTGGAAATTCACAAATCTCTCTCAAGCTGGAAAGATCATCCTGATTAATGGAGTGTTGGTAACTCTTGCCTATCATATTCTTTCAGTTTATTGGTGCCTAAGTAAGGTTATAAAGAAAATTAATAGTTTGCTATTAAACTTCTGGCGGGCAAAAAATTCTGAGGAGAAAGGTATTCATTAGAGGAGGAAAGAGATCCTACATCTCCACAAGCTAGATGGTGGTCTCGGTTTGAAAGATGTAAGACTTGTTAATATTAGCCTCCTTATGAAACAAGGTTGGAGATATTACTCCAAACCCTCCATGTTAGCAAGTAAGATTTTCAAAGCTAAGTATGAAACAGGCCCAATCTCGTTCTGCCAATCTGGTAAAAAGTTACAAAAAGGTTCATGGGCAGCTAGGAGAGCGTTTAGAGTTGTGAGCCAGTTCAGAATGGAATTGGGAGAAGGATAGAAAATGGAAAAGACACTTTTATCTTCCAAGACAAATGGACAAGTAGTGATAGCATCAAAGTTTTGCAGGACTCCTCTCTTCACCAACATACAAAGGTATCTGATCTCCTAACCTCAAACAGAAGGTGGAATGCAAACCTGATATGGAAGAATTTCAAAGCAAGTTCTGCCAGAGACATCCTTGTTGTTCACATCCCTCGGAAAGAAACTATAGATGAGCTCAGTTGGACAGAAGAAAGGGCAGGAAGCTTCTCTTTCAAGTCAGGTTACTGGTACCTCATCAAAAAGGATTAAGCTGGACTTGCTCCCTCCATCTCTCAGAAGCTATGGAAAGAGATATGGAAATCAAAATTTATGCCAAGATTGAAGCTGTTTTTATGGAAGATAGCTCAAAATATCCTGCCCGCAAAGGACAACCTGATCAAAAGAGGCATAACTGTAGATGATAACTGTCTATTTTGCAGGAAGGAAAGGGAAGACACCAATCACCTGTTCAGGCTTTGTGAATGTCAGCAAGAATCTGGAAATGCTCAAATCTAGGCATCCAGGCTACTAACCCTTTTCATATTTCTTGTAGGGAATGGGTCTTAAACTTTATAAAATATCTAAGACAGGCTTCAAACTCCTCTCAAGATCTGCTAACATAATTTGTGGCAGTTCTCTAGAGCATCTGGCGTCATAGAAATCAAATCATATTTGAAGGCGTGAGTGTTAATCCATATACTATTATGGAAAGTGCATAGTCACACGCTATGCGGCAAAGAAGAGCAATGAGGCTAATGCAAATACAGCAGCAATGTATCAGCCAAGACATAACCAGAACGATTCTCCCATCAATTTGGTGTGTGGGAAAAGCCTCCTCAGGGGAGTCCATTTCCTTGTGTGTTGATGCAGCTTGGAAGATTGAACAACAGAGGAAGAGCAATCATTGGAAGGCAGCAATAGCATGGATAGCAGAAGATTAGGAAAGAGCGAAGATAAAAGCCTCATCTAGAGTGTTTGCGTCCTCGCCTATTCAAGCTGAAGCTATGGTTGTTCTTTATGCAATACAGAAAGTTCCCAACAATTACAGGAACCTAGTCATCAAAACAGACTCTTTGCAACTTGTTCAGAGCCTTAAGAAACCAGAGAAAGCAGCAAATGAAATAAAGAACATAGTTTCGGACATAAAAGAGCTAGCAGGAGCAAGGAGCTAAGAGAGTGGTGCTCAGCAAGGTGTTTTTGGTGGCGACCTTGCAAGTTCAGGTGGCCTGCTTGGTGCTATGGGAAATAACTACAGTTTTAGTGGGGAGGTAGCAGGTTCAGGTGGTTTCCTTGGTGCTATTGGGAACCATTATTGTTCTGGTGACGTCAATGGTTCTAGTAGCCCGAGGGCTGCTTGAAATGGGTTACATGCTGCTCATTTAGACAACTCTTTTGTTAATAGTGTCCCACTTACACAACTCTTGATGGGAGGTATGGAAAGGCATGGCGTTCAAGGGCATCAAATTAGACATGATTCCCCTGGGAATAAATCTGACGAACAAGCATATATGGAGCAAGGAATTGCGACAAACTCAGAAGGTCAGTACACAAGAAGCCCAATCGTGGTCCATCCTCAAATTCAGAAGTATCAGAACCTCGAGACAGAGGTAGAGGCATACCATGTTCCTTGGCCTGAGGTGAACCATATGAATCAAGTTGAGCATACTCCAATCCCCGCACATGTACATCAAAGTCAAGTTGTGAATACCAACAGCGACAATACATTTCCTGAGGTATTACATACTCTATTATGGGCTGTGTGTTTGCAACTGTCATACAAGTTACATGATATGTGCTCCTAATATTTGTAAAACTTGTGTATATGCCTTTCATGATACACATATATATATGCATATAATTTAGGCTGACTTGTTTGCTAGATATATAGGATAATCTAATGTCAAGCTCATTTGAACTTTATCACTTAACTTTCTCCTTTCTCCTCTCTGCTTTCTGTTTTTGTAATGCCTTTCATGATACACATTTGGTTGAGCCTTTTGTTTCCAGGGATGGAGTGACTACCGCTTGGCAAATAATGGAAGTGACAAACAGCTACAAATTGTTGCTAACGGACAAGTCTACATAAAAAACAGCACGGAAGTACTTGGTAATCATACCATATCGTTGCTCCTTGGTCATCGTCGAGTTACAATTATAGAAGATTTAATGTCGTCTGCTTCCTTGCCATGTCCCAATGATGAATTGACCTTTGTTTGTCAAGCTAAGAAGGCTTTCACAGCTTGGCCAAATCATTTGATACTCCCCAGACAGGTTATATTCTTCTTGAACAGCTAAGTATTTCAGAATAACTTTAAATCTGCTATAGACTTATATCTGCATTCTTTTGCTTAAACACTGTAGAATCTGCAAATATATAGTGTAAGTCAGCGCAAACTGTACACATTGATCTACAAATATATAGTAATCAAATTCTTACCTCATCCCTCATCTTCTTTAGGCACATTAAATCTGCTCAATGAAGTAATCCCATAGGGCACATCATTTAGGCACATAATCTTCTTTAGGGAACATTAAATCTGCTCAATGAAGTAATCTTTGTTGCACTCTGCTCATTTAGACAACAATGCAATTTTTCACAGCCATATGTAATTGCCTGCTTGCATTTGTCTCAGCATGCTTGTGCATTAAGTTTGTCTTTCATTCACATAGATTAAACATACAGCCCTGCAACCAAGGTAAGCAGCCCCGAGGCAGCCATAACTTTAGATTTAGTAATCCCTTTTAGATTCATGTGCAATATTTCTTCTGCCTTACATGCGTGTTCTTTTTGTGTGAAACCATATTATTAAGGCGGACAAGCAACTAGATAAAGAGTTGAATATGACCACATCATCCCCACGATCAACATCATCCCAAGCATCAACAACTCGTAGCTATGTTGTTACCGACAAGGATCGTGAGAAGGTAACGTCGAGTTGGATGCGTGTTATGAGAAAAAAAGCTATGGCAATGCAAAAGATTGGTGATACCATCTCCATAACTATCCCGGAAAGCATGTTTCTTAACGAAAATAGGTTGGATGTTTCACTTGACTTTGAAGACTTGCTTGATTGGTGTTTCCAAAGGGAGGTCGGAGAATCGCAAATGAAAGTCTTCATGAAGTAAGTTTCCATATAATATAGGTTCTAATTTTTATGTTGGTTTTTTTTGGCCTATTAACTAATATTCATATGACTTTTCATGGGACAAGGCACCTAAAAGAACATTGTCAAAAATAAGGTATCTCAGGAATGTATGGGTTCTGTGACTGTAATGTTCTTTCACCATTGACACCGACAACAGATGAGCAAGTTCGATCTGACTACTTAGCCCATGTTTTTGGAACCAATGAGGGGAAAAATGTTAATCAATTATTCTTTGCTCCTTATAATGACAAGTATGTGTAGTTTCTTTTTATTTTTTTTATAGATCTGAGTTATGTTAAATCCACATATTTCAATTGATCCCATTACTAAGTATTTATTTTACAATATGTCTAGTCTGCATTGGATGTTAGCGGTGATTAGTCAATGGAATGGGTTGGCGTATTGGTTAGATCCACTTGGAGCAGAAAACGAAATCAACTCATTTGCACAAAAAATCATCAATAAGTATGTACTACTAAAATATTCACTTGGTTAACTTCTTGTATTTTTCTTATTGTCTAATAAAAATTAATGCAACCGTGCCATCTTGAAATGATTTTGTAGGGGAATAGTTAAATTCAGCATGAAGCATCGAAAAGATATCAAGAAAATAAAAAAGAATCCAAAAATAGGGTGGAAGCAACCACGTGTAAGTCATTATTATTTTTAGCATATTTCATACTTAGTAGTGTAAAATTAGATTCAAAACATTGTTAGTGGTTATTTTTTTGTACCAGTGTCCTCTACAATCTTCATACACAAAGCACCGTGGTTACTTTGTATGTCGCTATATGCTGGACATTATACAGAACAGAGTATTATGGATTTCTGAGCAGGTATATTTAACATACATGTCATTTAACTTGGTATTATTTATGCATGCATATGTTAACCCCTCTGTCTGCCCCCTCTTCTTGCATTTCCTTTGGTAAGTGATGAAGCCTTGGGGATGCACTACTGGATTGGTTTCACCAAATATTGACATTAATTTTTTTTTCTTAGAAGCTTTAATTATAATTCATTTATAAGGATATAAATCCCATAAATCCAGCATTCACTATGGAATATGGAAACTTAACTTATTAGGTTGTTTTCTTGATATGAAAGTTGAAACTGGTCTAAATGGTTGTTATTCTCTTTATCCTTTCCCTGTGCTATTCTTCCTCAAACAAGGTGTTAGGAATCAGTACAAGGCATTGAATTCTAAGCAGAAAAGGGAATAAAATTGTCACCAAAAACTGATAAATTGTATTGAAGATTAGTGTAAACTGACAATATATTACAACTCCCATCTTTCGAATCTGATCTGAAATGCCATATATTCTGTTTCAACTTGCTCAAATGCCAGCCTTCGACCCAGCTCCAAGCCATATCTAGCAGCCCCTGCTTCTGCCATCAAGGGTGTCCAGCTGACAGCCTTGTGCTTCACTCTCAGACCCACGGATAACAACACCAAATTTAACGCCACCAGTCTGCATTATATGGGCATCAATATTGATTTTTACCTTACCATCAGATGGAGGATGCCACGAAGCTCTCAATAATATAGGTCATGTCCCCCTACCAGGAGCACACACCTTAGCATTATAAGTGCAATAGTCAAAGAAAAGCTTCACAAACCCGACCCCCACACGCACAGCATCAACACTATTTTCACCCTTGAAAATATGGCTATTCCTACTATGCCAAATTGCCCAAGTCAGAGAAGCAAACACACCCAATCGATCCTTGTTCACCTTGGATGCCATCCACCGTAGTCTCACATTAAAAGAACCTGAGTGAGCAGCAGCTAAGAGATCCCCAAAATCACTAGTTTCCTGCACTTTTTGTTACTTATGATCTGGCATTTAGCTACCAAATGTTAAAATCTATGCATACCAAAAAGATTAACTCAGCAAACCCTCCTATATCTTTGAAGAAAAAAGAGAATTAAGTGTGCCAAAAGATAACATTGTATTGATGATCCCTGTCTATATAAAAAAATAAAAAAAATAAATAAAAGCTTGATTAAAGGCTCTCATTCATGTTGAAACTACTAACGGTGTTGAAACTAATTTTGTAATCTAATTTGTTGTTATTTCATAACTTTTATGTAATTATCTTTCTTTACTCATTTAGTAATGGCATATGTTGTAGATATTTCCCAAAGATCCTTGCACATATTCTTCAGAAGATATTGACGAGATTAGAGACATATGGATTCAATATGTTCTTGATCATGAGGAGCCGGAAGAACCTTAGTGATTGGTGATTACAACTAGGGATGTCAATGGGGCGGGGCGGGGCGGATGTTGGCCTTCCCATCCCCATGCCCACCTAAAATTTTCATCCCCATCCCCATTTCCATCCCCGCGACGGGTCCAAAGTTCATCCCCATCCCCGCTCCGACGGGTACAACTCCAAAACCATCCCCGCCCCACCCTCCACTTGGATATCCATACCAACCTAATCCCCACCAAAGACCCGCCTAATCCCCACCTAAGACCCACCTAATCTCCGTCTCTCAAATACACATCCCCGTGACGGATCCAATTTTCATCCCCATCCCCGCCCCACCCCCCACTTGGATATCCATCCCCACCTAAGACCTGCCTAATCTCCACCCAAGATCCACCTAATATTCGTATCTCAAATACACAATCCTACATAATTGATACGAATTATAAAATAAAACGTTCTACACACATTTTTGTGTTATAATATAAGTGTCGTACAAACTATTATAATTAATATTGTATTTTACGTAATTAATTTATAAATAGTACAAAAGTATGTAATTTTACATTAAAAGATAGATAGATGTGGGTATGATGTGGGGATAGGGCGGGTGGGGCGGGGCGGGGATGGGGCGGGTATAACTTAAAATCCACCCCGCCCCATCACCCATGGCGGGTATGGTTTTTATCTCCATCCCCGCCCCACCACCCGCCAAACCGAGACCCATCCCCGCCCCACTAACATCCCTATATATAGACGTGGGTATGAGGTGGGGATGGGGCGGGTAGGGCGGGGCGGGGCGGGAATGGGGCGGGTAAAACTTATAATCCACCCCGCCCCACCACCCATGGCGGGTATGGTTTTTATCCCCATTCCCGCCCCACCACCCGCCAAACCGAGACCCATCCCCGCCCCACTGGGGCGGGGATGGGGCGGGTCTCCTACTTGACCCGCCCCACTGACATCCCTAATTACAGCATGATTACTCTTAGTCTTGATACTTGAAATATCTCTACATTTTGTATTGTTGTAAGGTTTTGATGATTGTGAACAAATGATGATTATCTAACTAATATGTGTATTGAGATGTGCATGAACAAGTCATGAAGTATGAAGATGAATGAGTACAGGTTTAAAATGTACGGATCGTGCTTGAGTTCCTTAAGGGAACACAAAGAGAAGAAGTCTAAACGTACAAACATATTGTTAGACTTTACATGCAGTTCTTAAGAAGAATGAGAAGATGTTCTTTGCAAGGAATAAGTAGCAGTTCCTGAGGGGGAACAAGAAATGATAAGTTCCTTGACAGGAACGGAAGCATCGGAGTAGAAGCTTCATCAGAGAAACATGAAGACAGAAAAATAGGAGTATATTTTTCTAGGAATCATGTAAGTATGTTGGACAAGAGAATTTGTTTGGAACATGCCTATGGAACTAAATTGGAACTTTAATCTTGAAGGAACTGACAGTCTGGAAGGAACTGGGTGTTGCTGGCCAGCCAGTTCCTTACGGGTTAGTCTAAAATTCGTGTATAGGAGAAACACGAGTTTGCACAGCTCTAAAAGTCAGTTTTCAACGTTAATAGTCATTGCATTATCTTTGCCTACTTTTTAGGTAGTTAGTTTTGACTAAGTATTATTTATTTTAAATAGATTTTATTTTATAAAAGATAAGTTTTCAAAATAAAATCTGATTTTCTTGTTAGTCAAAAAATATATTTTATTCTCCTTATCTTCTCCTATATTTTAGGGATTTATTATAGGTTGCTTCCTATTTAATCTCTAATTGGTTTAATATTTCAAATTAAATAGGTTAGTTGTTTTATGATAAAATAGTTTTTATAAATTATTTATTTTTAATGAATAAAATCCGAATCAGTTTTTAATTGATAAAAATCTGATTCGGTTAGGATTTAATTGTTTTATATTTTCTATTTTTATTTATTAAGTTTTTGGAAAAATAAAAATTACTTTTCACGTTTAATTTGAAACAACTTTTTATTGGAGAAAAATAAGGAGATCATGGAGAACATGTTTTTAACTCCAATCCATGTCTTCCATTACTTCTTATGTTCATGGAGTTAATGGAGATAATGCCTAGAATTTAGGAAGCACTACTATTATGGTTGAAGATCATGGGGAGAATGGGTTTGTCTTTGAAGCACTATAAAAAGAGAAGTTTTCATTCATTCCAAACTGTCTGGCTTAATTGAGTCATTCCATAATGGAGTTTATCCAAAGTGGTAGAGCAGTAGAAAAGAAATAAATTTTCTCTCCACGTTGGTAAGCTAGTTCCTCCAGGTTCCAAGTTCCTTACAAGTCTCAAAATGTTCAACATATTAGCTTTATACATTATATCTTTTATATGTATTTGAGAGTTGTTTAAGGGTTTGAGTGAACTCTTGTAATGGGGAATTTATAAGGGTTGAGTAAACTCTTGTATTGGGGTGAGAACTTGAGTGAGTTTGTTGTATGTAGAGAAAGCTTGGAGTGAAGCTTGAGAGAAAGAGAAAGAGTAAGGCTTTGAGTGAAATCTTGAGTGAGAAGAGAGGTCTTTGAGGGAAGATTTCGAGCAGCAACTATTAGAGGGAATAGTTGTTGGGGATATGAGTTCGTTGAGGAACTCGGTAGAGGCTCTAGTTCCTCATAGGTTGTAACAGAGTCATTGGCCTATTTTATTGGAATGTTTTGAGTCAAAATCCCTTGGGGTCGAGGTTTTTCACTTCCTATTTGACCTAGGAAGTTTTCCTCGTAAAATCTCTCTTGCACTATTTCTCTATTGCGTTAAGTTTCTTTTAATTTCGCGAAAAGTGACTAGCAAGCTCCATACTACAATTCACCCCCCCCTCTTGTAGTATTTCATCTAAATAACATTTTAACAAAAGGGTTTGAGTTGTTTAAGGGTTTGAGTGAACTCTTGTAATGGGGAATTTATAAGGGTTGAGTAAACTCTTGTATTGGGGTGAGAACTTGAGTGAGTTCGTTGTATGTAGAGAAAGCTTGGAGTGAAGCTTGAGAGAAAGAGAAAGAGTAAGGCTTTGAGTGAAGCCTTGAGTGAGAAAAGAGGTCTTTGAGGGAAGATTTCGAGCAGCAATTATTAGAGGGAATAGTTGTTGGGGATATGAGTTCGTTGAGGAACTCGGTAGAGGCTCTAGTTCCTCATAGGTTGTAACAGAGTCGTTGGCCTATTTTAGTGGAATGTTTTGAGTCAAAATCCCTTGGGGTCGAGGTTTTTCACTTCCTATTTGGCTTAGGAAGTTTTCCTCGTAAAATCTCTCTTGCACTATTTCTCTATTGTGTTAAGTTTCTTTTAATTCCGCGAAAAGTGACTAGCAAGCTCCATACTACAATTCACCCACCCCCCTCTTGTAGTATTTCATCTAAAAGACTATGCAACTAGCTAGCTAGCTAGCTATAATATTGACCTAATACATTTTAACAAAATTATAATAATCATAACTTTTAAAACGTCTACATGCACCAAACCAAATTAGTAAACAAATTAATTTCATATCATAACAAATTTAGTCGCATCAGGAAAATTAAGGTGAACTAAAAACAGAGCCTCAGAAAACGCATCCATTTATAGTATAGACACGCGCATTAAGCACATACCACACACCACATTCGGAGTACCACACACTATAATATGTCCTATTTTATCTTACAAATTGAAGCAACATGATTAATTATGCGGCTATATATGCTAATCGATCACCATATGAAAGGGATATAAATCCTTTTCATGGTAGGGATGCTTCTGAAAATGTAGTTTCAAATACCATACTATCAGTTTGACGTATGAATTACATATGCACATAAATAAAGATGTGTTCTTCGAAGATATAGTACATATATTTTTGGTTATATCGTATCAACATATCACTATCATCTTGTCCTTAATTTCATCCTATCCTCAATGAAAATTACAACTCGTAGCAATTTATATCATGATAATAATAATAGTACTAATTAAAGTTATCATCTTTGGACTTTTTGCCCTTCACTTTCATCAATATATAAATATTCTCCTATTTATGTATTTTAGTATATAGAATAACTAGAATAATACAAGTAGTTATTATTTATTTATTTATATATATATATATATAAATATATATAAATATATATATATATATATATATATATATATATATATATATATATATATATATATATATATATTTATATATATACTAAATTTATTACTTTCTGGTATTTTAATTTTAGTAAAGTTTGTTTGGAGACCACTATATGATAAAGTTTGTTTCACATCACATGTGCTGAAGTTCTTTACAAGACTTTAATATATACGAATATCCTGCTACTTGCTAGATAATATAGCATAAGTTTGGCTATGTTTTTGGAGATAACCTGGCTCAAATGACACCAATATATCGTCATTGGAGGAGGTTAACTTTTGAGTTATTTGGCGATCAATGAAACGATTCGGTACAAAAATCAACGTCTCTTTATTATAGTGGTATAAAAGTTATCAATTGTAACAAATAAGTACTCGTATATAATTAACTTAGATCTGTATAACAAATGCGTATAAAACTTAGCTTTGTGCGAAGCTCTACGTGTAATTAGTTGGTAGAAGGTAAAATTATGATACCATTTATTAGAAGTGTCAATCGGGTATACGGTTCGGTTTTGGGTTCTGTTTTTTAGTTTTCGGTTTATAACGGGTCGATTTATAATAGTTTGAAATAATAAGTGGGTCGGTTCCACATTGAAGAAACAATAAGGAGTATAAATATATAGAGGTTATAAAAAGAAAAACTTGAGTCATAATTTACTCAAGTCCCACATTGAAAAAAAGCAAGAAGTATCAACATACTCCCTCCGTTTTTAAACACTTGCTCCATTTCTCCATGTGCGGAGTTTTAGGAGAAATTGGAGAAAGTAATAAAATATGGAGATAATGGGGTTGGTGGAAGAATAAAAAATTATAAAAAGCTAAAAGTAGTGGAGAGAAATTAATATTGTTGGGTCCATTTGATGAGAAAAATTAATTAAATATTGAAAAGCTTTCCAAATGAGGAAATGGTGCAAGTATTTAAAAATAGCCGAAAAAGGAAAGTGGAGCAAGGATTTAAAAACGGAGAGAGTAGAAAGGTTATAAAAAGAAAAACTTAAGTTCCTTTAATTTTGTAAAAGTAATAATAAAATATGAATAAGGTCATGTTCTCTTCAACTTATTTTAGATACTTATTTCAGATTTGTGTTCAGATCATAATTATTAAGATTAGATCAGGATAATTCAGACCGGATCAGATTAATTCAAAATAGACTGGAAAAGTTTAGACCAGAATACATACTTTATTATTATTATTATTATTATTATTATTATTATTATTATTATTATTATTATTATTATTATTATTATTATTATTATTATTATTATTATTATTATTATTAACCTACAAATTCAATCAATATACAAGAAATTGGTAGGGAGCCGAGATACAATCTGGGCCCCCACCCCTCTAGGCATAGCGAATCCGATCCTACTGAAGATGTAAGAAGCTACACGAGCACCAATATCCTAAGTCTTAGCGAACGCCTGAACCCGCTTCAGCAACGCAATAGCATCCTTCTCTAATTACCCTAAGGAAGAAAAGGAGAAAGGAAGAAAACCATAGCCAATAGCCCTGCAACGTGCCCCATATTTGTCCCGCTTCCGCTGAGCCGCCGCCGACACAACACGACCAGGAACGAAGTCAGACAACCCCGATTGTGTCAAAGGTGAAAACATCGTCGTTCCCTCAAGTCAACCCAACGTTATCCTCCTTTCGAGCAGAATTCCTAGACCGAAAACAAATATCAACTAGGGTGCCACGAATAACGTTGTGCCGATTATTATTATTATTATTATTGTTATTATTATTATTAGTTGAGACGAACACTACAAGAGGGGGGGTGAATTGTATGTGAGTTCCTAGTGACTACTTTTGTGGAATATAAAACAAAATATAAAGGAACTTGCAATGCACACAGGATTTTACGAGGAAACCTTCCAGTGCCCAACTGGAAGTAAAACATCGATCCTTCTAAGGGATTTCCAACACCAAAACCCACTTCACTATAATAGGGCAAACACCAAGTTACAACCTATTATAAACAAACCTTTACTCACAAGTTCCAGATCGAACTTGCTACATAGTAGAACCCTATCCTACCCAATCTAAGTCCCACACTTAGATTCTCTTGTACTCCCAAAGTACTACAATACATAGCTTCACACTAGAAGCCCTCACCACTGTATGCAATGTTAAATTCACACTCTCACCCAAATAACCCATCGAATACAAATTATATGACACCTAGTATATGTTAGGTAAGCAATGCACGAAATCTGAAACCAACATGACAAGGTTATAAGCTTGGCAAACTTACACAAATTATACTCTGAGATTTCTTCACGCATAACTCACAAAACTTATGAAATGAGATCCCTACTATTTATACAAGATGAACTCGTATAGCAAGTAGGGTTTTACAAAACATAAATAAGTTTATTTAACTAAATCTCAAAACACGGTTTTATGTAAATCATTTGAAAGAAAGTCTTTACAGAAAAATAAGATAAAGAAAGATTTAACAAAAGGAATAATATCTTTTTGTTAAACATATTTTAAGAAATAAAAACAATTAGAAAATCTTTTCTTAAAATTTATTATTTATCTTTTCCTATTTTAATTAAATTTGCCAAGCAACTTGTCATGCTTCTAATAGGTTTCATGTGTATATCTACTTAACATATTTAACAATAAATTTAGAAGATAAAATCTTAACTAAATAAATATTGATGTGCCACGATTCTGTAAATGTGGACTACTTGGGCTTCACGCAGGCGAAGTTCTTTCTGTCTTCGATCGTAAACAAAGTTGACACCTCAGCTAGCTGTCTTCAAGTTCCTGTTAGGGAACTTAGCTCTTGTTAGAGAACTCTTCTTCTCTTTTGTTTGACTTTTCTCCAAAGGCATATTCATGTCTTCTTAGCTTGGGTTAGGCCCTGTTCTCTTCACCTTAAAAAAATAATATTAAGTAAAAATAATTTCAGTTCAGTAAAAATAAGTTCAATTCAGTAAAAATAATTTCAGGTCAGTAAAAATAAGTTCAGTTCAGTAAAATTCAGTTTTCTTAAAGAAGAATTATAATAGAAAATCAGTAAAAATAATTTCAGTTCAGTAAAAATAATTTCAGTTCAGTAAAATTAAGTTCAGTTCAGTAAAAATACTTGTGTTTTTGGCTGTGAGAATCGATTCCAAAATCTTCTGAAATCGATCGAAAAGCTCTAACCACTTGAGGTATCCCTCATTCTCAAAATCAAGCTTGTTAGATTACTTACATTTCACACGCACATTTTAACTTTCTCTAATGAAATCAAATAGAATCAAAGGATGTGTAAAATAAATAAATAAAATCAAAGGAGTCCATCAAATGTTATTGGGCTTAATTAACCTATTGGGCTGATTGCAACTATTTCGTTCCCTATAATACAAGCTTTTAGCTTTATAAAACCATTTTCTAGACAATAGCCTAGCTATGGGCTAGCCATTTTTTTTTTCATTTATTGCCTTATAGTTCCTTATAGATATTACAATCTAGCCTTTTACTCCAAAACTCCATAATTGTATAATGATTATATGATACCTTTTTTGTTTCATTTTATATTACTTGATTAAATAGGTTTTTTAATTTTTATTTTATTTAATGTGAATGAGTCATAAGTACAAATAAGTTACAAATATGGGTGGAAGATTTGAAATCATACATAGGACATCACCCACATCAGTATTAACCATTAGGCCAAGACATCATTGATAGATAGAGGGTGTACTTGAATTGGATCGATTCCCTAAAAATCTAACAATAAAATGAATTTTCACATTAATTATGGTTTATAGAAATATATATTATTTATATATATTACAAAAAAAAAAAAAAAAAAAAAAAAAAAAAAAAAAAAAAAAACAAGATGGCATGACATCAAAATTAGTAGCTAACCCAGTCTAGCAATAATTGAATATTGAGACTTATCATATATATAATGTGAATAAATAACCTGTCTTGTGTGCGGCCGGTAACTTAAAGTAACCCCTATAACATGGACTAAGGCCAGTTCTCTTCAGCTTAAGTTCAATTCAGTTTAGTTCAGCTCCAATCAGTTCAGTTCAGTTCAGTTCATTTCAACTTTAATAAGTTACTTCAGTTTATCTTTATGTCTAATAATATTGCTAATGATAATTTAAGCCAAATTTCATACTTTTTAGCATTTATTACAAAAACGATAATAATAATAATAATAATAATAATAACAATAATAATAACAATAATAATAATAATAATAATAATAATAATAATAATAATAATAGTAATATTATTATTATTATTATTATTATTATTATTTTTCATAAATATTTTAATATGCATTTTTGTATACACACTTATAAATATAATAATACATAATCAAAAATCAATTATCCGTAGTTAAAAATCACTAATTAATAGTCAAACAGTTCAATTCAGTTCAGTTTAGTTTAGTTCAGTTCAGCTCTAATAAGTTCAGTTCAGTAAATCAGAATAGGCTCTAAGTAACCCCAGTAATACCAATCGAGTAACCCTAAAATGCTGACCGAGTAAGGCCATGTTCTTTTGAGCTTCTGGGCAGAGCAGAGCAGATTAAATTTCAGCAGAGCAGATTAAATTTCAGCAGAGCAGAGCAAAGCAGATTTCAGAATAGCAGAGCAGAGTATAGCCGAGCAGAGCAGAACAGATTTCAACATTATTATTAATACTATTATCAATGTTATTATTATTAATGTTATTATTATTATTATTATTATTATTATTATTATTATTATTATTATTATTATTATTATGTGCATATAGATTTAGGTGAGTGAAAGCATAAATATATGTGTACCATATTCAACATATGTTAATAGTAGAAAGATAAAAGACAACGGTTTTCTTATATTTATTTCACAAAAATTTTAAAATATAATGATTTAATGAGTGATAATGATTTTACTAATAAATTTGTCTTAATCATATATTTTTAACCCTAAAATAACAATAATATACAAAGTACTACTTGAAAACAACCTCTTTTTTTTTTAATTCTTAAATTATATGGAAAGATTTAAAAATTAAATTTAACTCTATGAACTATCAATCAATACCCACATAAAATATTTTTTCATATTGTGATTCTAATATCAAATGTTTATAAAAGAAATTGTTATTAATTTTTATTATATATTATTAATACTATTTATTTTTTTGAAAGAATTGGTTTAATTATTAGAAATTATTAATTAATAATATTATTAAATATTAATTCTTAATAGTTTGAAATATTAAATATTATTATTGATAATTATTATTATTAATTATTATTATGATTAATAAACATTAATTATTATTAATATTAGTAATTATTAAAATTATTTTTAATGTTAATAATTATTATAATTATTCAAATTAATAAATTATTATCATCAATATAATATTAATTATTATTATTGAATATTAATTATTAGTGTTGTTATTATTAATTATTATTTCAAAATAGAGCATAGCAGAGCAGATCATATTTCTTTTGAGCAGAGCAGAGCAGATTTAATTTGAGCAGAGCAGAGCTTAGCAGAGCAGAGCAGCTCTAAAGAACGGGGCCTAACTCTATAACAATGACGAAATGACCCCTTTATCACTGACCAAGTAACCCCCATTACACTAGCAAAATATAGTCACACACATCAGACTTTGTGTAAAATAAAAGGAGGTTTTGGGTGATAAATTTCACTTTTCCAAAATCCCTCTCTCTCTCTCTCTCTCTCTCTCTCTCTCTCTCTCTCTCTCTCTCTCTCTCTCTCTCTCTCTCTCTCTCTCTCTCTCTCTCTCTCTCTCTCTCTCTCTCTCTCTCTCTCTCTCTCTCTCTCTCTCTCTCTCTCTCTCTCTCTCTCTCTCTCTAACCCTACCTTCTTGCTTTAAAAAAATGCCAACTTTTCTTTTTAATTTTTTTTTTTAAAAAATCAAATTTATTATTGGGCCTACATGACATCATCATTCATCAACACATTTTTTTAGTAATATATATATATTTTTTTTATTTTATTTTATCAACAATTCTAAAACCCACTAATATTACCCTCTAATTTTTTTTAGGAGATAAAATTATGAAAAAAATAGAGAATCAAGCTTGATAGATTACTTATATTATTATTGCGTGCGTCCTTTAACTTGTCTCTAATAAAATCAAATAGAATCAAAGGAGACCATTAAATGCTATTGGGCTAATTAACCTATTGGACGGGAAAATACAAGTTAATCTGCCAGATAAACGAATTTTTGTTAATCTGATGGCATTTTTGTAAATATATTGAAAAAGCAGGGTCATTTATTCATTACTTTTGGTGAGCTGTCCAATTACTGTTTGCTTTTTGCTTTTACTGTTTGGTGAGAAAATTACACATGTACCCCTCAACTAGTACATGAAAAACGCATATACTCCTCCATTGCTACTTGAAAAGACAATTATACCCCTAGATAAACAAATTTTGTTTATCTGGGGAATTGACTGGGTATCCCTCCTATTGGACTGCTGTGTAACGATTACATTTCCAAGCTTTTAGCTTGATAAAACCATTTTCTAAATAATGGCCTATGGGCTAGTCAGTTGGGTTTTATTTTTAATAATTTTTAAATGCCATATAGTCCCTTATAGATATTACAATCTAGCCTTATACTCCATAATTGTATAATGATTATATGATACTCTTTTCGTTTCATTTTACTTGATTATATAATTTTTTTATAAACAAATTAAATTAATGCAAATGAGGACCTGTTCATATTACTTAATTTCAGTTCAGTTCAACTCAGCTCCTAATTTCCTTCTATTATTCATTTCAGCTCAGTTCAGTTCAGCTCCATTCAGTTCAGTTCAGGTCCAATGAGTTCAGTTCAGTTTAGTTCAGTAAATATGAATAAACCCTGAGTCATAACAAGGGCCAATAAGTTACAAATGAGGGTGGATGATTTGATCGAACCTGAGACCTATCATACATAAGACATCACTCATATCAATCTTAACCAATAAGTCAAGACATCATTGATAGATGTACTTGAATTGGCTCAATTCCCACGAAGTCCTTGCCATTGGATGAAAGTGGAGCACTAAATCCAAGGTTGCTAAAGAAAGGTGTATATTGGATGACTATAGGGAGTATAATTAGCACAAAAACTTGCAAATCCAGCCTCTGTGTTTTGCCCATAAATTTGTAGCACGACGCAAATTGTACATTTTTGACAAAAACATAACTTACTATTCAATTTAATGTTCTTCGGATATTCTTTAATAGATGATAACTAGGTTAGGTCCCGTGCCATGCACGATTATTTTTATTATCCATATTTTTTTGACAAATTAATCTATTTATAGCATGAATAATATAAAAGTTGTTCAATATCTTGAACAAAATTGAAGTAACATGAATATTTGATCAAAATGATATTCTTAAAAAATATTCCAACAAAATAACATCTTAAAAAAAATTATATATTTCCTTATTATTCCATAATTAATTTTGTATCAACATAAAAATGATACATATTATTGCTCATTTATATAGTTGACAAAAAACAAATTATTTTTTTTTTAAAAAAAAAATTAACTTCCTTCAAAAACTATTAATTAATTATTAAAAAAATATACTAATGATACACCAGAAATTAACACGTATCATTGCTGGTATGTCTTTTAGTATAAATATAGTTCTTGATGGGAGTTACATAGATAATGGGTTTGCTCCTCTAATTTACATGTTTTTTTATAGTGAGAATATTGTCATACTCCACTTCTCATTCTATTTCTCTTATAAGAAGTGCATGAGTTTAAAGTAACATACCAACTGAGTCACACTTAGATAGGGAGTGTATTTTTTTAAATTAATCAATTAATACTTTTTCTTCTTCCTTCCTTTTTTTTTTTTTATTTATTTTTTATTTTTTTTAAGTCACAGCACTTTTTATTTAATGTTTACTGATTTAATATATCTAATTACCAACATGTAAAATTGGAAAAAAACTGATACTCCCTCCATTTTTAATAAGTATATTAACGATCAAAATCTTATCTTAACAAGTGTGCCCTTTATAAATATAAAGTAATAAAAAAAAAATAAAAATAAAATAGGAGTACATCGAATCATTGTACCAAATTTTCTTAGATATGTTAGACAAACATGTATAACGAAAAAATTACATTGTTAGTGAAACTACGTATAGGAGTATATTGTCCAAAATACTTAATCCTTGATTTTTCTCCCTGATGAATTCAAAATAATTAAGTACGGAGTAATAGTTTCTAGCTAGATTTACCAATGTATATTCTTAATCCATTAAAACCTCATATCTCATTTATATCACTCTCTACACTCTACTATGGATATTTCAAGTCAACTTTACTTTTTTTAAATATAATATTTTGAGTTGCTTTGATTTCTTTTTTTTTTTTTTTTGATTTCTTCTGTTTCTTCTTCTTCTTCTTTGCGTCCAACTAATTTGCTTCTTTGCTTTGGTAGAATCAAATGTGTTTCGTTCTTGCAAATACAATGTTACATGTACTATTCTTTTTTGACAGGCTACATGCCTACATGTACTATTCTACTTTTGGATACTTAAAAAAAAAAATTAAATAATTACATTAACAAAATAAAATAAAAACTATATCCATGATCTCAACCTACTTAAATATCCCGTCAAAAAAAAAAAAAAAACCCTACTTAAATAGAGTGGAGAGATCTAGATGAGAAAGGAGCTGAGGCACATTGATAAAATTTTGTTTATTTTGATCATCTGACACGGTATGAAGAGCCAGAATGACAAGAAATATACTACCTCCGGTTCTTATTACTCGCAACAAAGGAATATTTTATTTCTCATAAATAATAGCTCTTTGTTGCGAGTAATAAGAACCGGAGGTAGTATGTGAATCAATTTGAATTTATGCTAGTAGGCCCTTCAAATCATACATAAAATTTCTTCTTCCCACTGAAATACCACTTACAACAACTACATAAGAAAGTTCCCATCCACAAATTTATAGCACATTGGTGCCTTTGTTCATCACCTTGCATTGATTTGTGCACACAAATTTACTTGTATATTTTATATAATATGCTTTGCCTTAAATACTATAGCAGCAATATAAGTAAAGATTTAGTGTATATCTAATTACTCAATTTACTTGAATCCTATCTTAATCTTAATGAATAATCTTATCTTCATTCAACCATTTCCTCCCACCATGTATATACAGCACCATGATAAATATATAATGGCGCACTTTATGTTAATACTTGTATTGGTGCTGTTTACGCATGCGCACTTTTTGTATATGGCATGATCAGATCATCATGAATTCTTTCACTGCATCAGTGCAACTCTAGACTATATATATATATGATGCATTAGCTGCATGAGATGAGTGCAAACATATATATTACCTTAAGAAATTAAACGTTGTTTGTAAGAAAATGATCACGAATATATCTCTTTCCTTTCTGTTTTTCTACTTTGTGTTCTTCTTCTCCCTACATTACAAAGAAAGTGATGCTACTACGGCGCCTCAGAATGGCAACGTTTATATTGTGTACATGGGGGCTTACAAGAATAGCCATGATATGCTTCTTAGCTCTTTGTTAAGAAGGTATGCTACATTAATCATGTATATGTTGTTTTAATCTACTCCATTTGGTTCGTAATAATTGCAATACTTTGACTTTTTTTTACTACTATTTATAATTTTATATGCTTATTTTGACTATAACTTTTACCAATATATAAAAAACATATGTTGTCATAAAAAATAATTTTGGATTAGTCTTTATATATTTTCATTATATTAAACTTTTATACTTCTTTATAATACATAATTACAAATATTAATGGTAAAAGTTGTGCATTGACTTATATATCAGTCAAAGTGTTGCAATTATTATGAACAATATTAGATCATTTACGTACTGTCGTACTTTACATAGCCATATAGTTATTCATAAGTTCAATTTTACTGCACTTAAAATTGATTTATTTATGTATGTGAAACTCTTGTTGTAGGAATAAGAAAGCATTAGTACACAGCTACAAGAATGGGTTTTCAGGATTTGCTGCACGGTTATCAGACTCAGAGGCTAGTCAAATGAGGAAACAACCTGGAGTTGTTTCAGTGTTTCCAGATCCTCTGCTTCAACTTCATACAACGCGTTCATGGGATTTCTTAGAGTACGAAACTTCTGTGTTAATTGACTCCCAACCACGCGTTAATGCAGTTCCAGTGTCAGCCTCTAAAGGATCAGATACCATTATTGGGATTTTAGATACAGGTATATTTCTTTAATTACTAAGCTAAGTTAGCTGTATGTACTATTGTACTGCATTCTCTATTGAAATTCTTCTAGTTAATTTTAGTTTTCTAGATTCTGACCATTTTTTTTTTAAGTATAGGTATCTGGCCAGAGTCTGAGAGCTTTGGCGACGAAGGAATGGATCCGATTCCTTCAAGATGGAAAGGGAAGTGTATGGTGGGACAAAACTTCACTACTTCAGATTGTAACAAGTATGTATGGAACTATACATGATATATATTTTCTAGTATATTATATGTCAGATTTGTTAAAAGTTTTTTCAAGAACATTATTACAGCATGTATTTGTAATCTTAAGTAATCAAAAGGTGTATATATTTGTAGAAAATTGATAGGAGCAAGATACTATAAAGATGAAGACAGTGAATCACAAACGCAGTCGCCTAGAGATGAAATAGGCCACGGCACACATGTAGCATCAACAGCAGCAGGTGTCTCAGTAGCAAACGCTTCATACTATGGCTTAGCTAACGGTGCAGCAAAGGGTGGATCTCCAACATCACACATAGCTATGTATCGTGTTTGCTTCCCTGATGGATGCCCTGGATCTGCTATCTTGGCTGCTTTTGATGACGCGATTGCAGATGGTGTTGATATGCTGTCCTTATCACTTGGAGCATCATCATCATTTGCACCTGATTTCTCCACTGATCCTATTGCTATAGGTGCATTCCATGCAGCACAAAAGGGGATCACCGTTCTCTGCTCTGCAGGAAATGACGGCCCTTCTCCTCAATCCGTTGTCAACGTGGCTCCTTGGATCATAACTGTTGCTGCTACTACTATAGATCGTGACCTCGAGTCTGATATCGTCTTAGGCAACAACAAAGTGATCAAGGTATTATCATTAGCTTAGTTTGTAGTATAATCTTTTCCTCTTATAACACATAAACTGTGCAAAAATAACTCCTTGCTTATTCAAATTTCAGGGTGAATCTATTAACTTCTCTGAGCTTGAAGAGTCTCCAAAATACCCACTGATATCTGGCAGTGCGGCGAAGACTAAGTCTGCAACTGAAGTTGATGCAAAGTAGAGTTTCCTTATTTTATTTTTTACTTTTCGGACGTATGTGTTTTGATGTCATTCAGCATATTTATGTATTATTCCCAGGAATTGCTACCCAAACTCAATTGATGCAGAGATGATAAAAGGAAAAATAGTGCTTTGTCAGCATGCAGACAACAGTATATATAGCCCCGGAATGAAACTAACAGCAGTCAAGAAGAGTGGCGGTGTAGGAATTATAATAGTTAATGATAAAACGCGGTTGGTTGCCAGTAATTCAGGAACCTTCCCAATGACTGTCATTACCTCAAAGGATAGTGCAGAGATCCTTGCATACATCAACTCGACTGAGTAAGATACTAAGATGTACAAGTATATTTCTTTCTTTCATACGTTGTATTATATGAGCTAATTGTACAAATACTTTGTTAAAGAAATTCGGTTGCAACAATCTTAGCTACAAAAACAATCCCAGCATTTAAGCCAGCACCAACAGTTGCCTATTTCTCAGCAAGAGGTCCTGCAGCAGGCCTTAAAAACCTTCTCAAGGTAAGACCGGCCATCTTTTGTTTGGTTGAAGAACGAACATTTTTTGTTTTACTTGTAACTAACTAAAATTTTATCCCAAACATTATGCAGCCTGATATTGCAGCACCAGGAGTAAATATCCTAGCAGCATGGTTAGGTAATGACAAATCAAAAGAAACCACGCCTGAGGGAAGAGAGCCTCCTCGATTCAACTTGCTATCTGGAACTTCTATGGCTTGCCCTCATGTTGCAGGCATTGCTGCCAACATTAAATCCCAGAATCCTTCCTGGAGTCCTGCTGCTGTAAAGTCTGCTATAATCACGACTGGTAAGTGATCAAAGCATCAAAATTTTATACTTACTGCAAATGATCTGAAGTTCGTGACCATAAATAGTCTTGCATATATCCTAATTGCTAATACTTGATAAAAAATAACTTATTTTTTTCAATTTTCAAACTAAATGCGGACTAATCTGAAAAACTCATTCTGAAATCTGATTATGGGAACTTAAAATGAGAAGAAGCGATTAAAAATGTTTTTGTGAATACTTACTGAAGGATTTACCTTATTGACAGCAATTCAAATCAACAATTTAAAAGAGCCAATAACAACACAAACAGGAGAGGATGCCACACCATATGATTATGGGGCAGGGGAGGTAAGCCCGACAGGAGGAATACAACCAGGATTGGTGTATGACACCGACCCAGCAGACTACTTGCAATTTCTGTGCTATTATGGATATGATATCTCTGCTATAAAGCTTATTGCAACTGAACTTCCTAGTGGATTTGCTTGTCCTAAAAATTCAAGCAAGGACATGATATCGAACATGAACTATCCATCAATAGCTATATCCATGAACGCTACGACAGAACCTGTTACAGTTAAGAGGACTGTCACTAATGTTGATACTGATGAAGCCACAACCTATACTGTAACTATAGATAAACCTGCAGGGCTGGAGGTAAATGTCAGTCCAAATGAACTAAAATTTACAGCAGATGCCAAGAAATTGAATTACGAGGTTACATTCTCTCCCTCTTCTTCTGCTAAAGGAGATCTGTTTGGAGCAATCACATGGACAAACAAGAAGTACAAAGTGAGAAGTCCATTTGTTGTAAACCGAGGTGGAGTTTGATATCGGTTTTAGTACATAGATATCTCATGGTATGATAGAATATCATGCCTGATAACCCTAGTGTTACATTATCCTTCTACATAACAAGAAAGCTTTACCCTGGAGTACCAGAGAGAAATTGTATCAAAGTGATTAGGACATCAAGAATTTGAAACATTCTAGATGAACAGCTACTTTCTGTATCAACAAAATGTAGTCTTGTAAAGTTTCTTTGACAATGTATAATGTCAGTAATAAGTCCAACTAATACTTCGAAAATTACAAGATTCACAACCTGATAGTACTTCTGTAGTGTGAATGATATACAATAAAATACTAAACCAAATTTATTGATCAACCTTCAACAAATCAAATTAGACTACAATACTTTAGAAGTGGCCTATAATTAGGGACGGAGGGAGTAACTCTTTCATTGCCAAATTGAGGGCTATGTTATTAACCTGATAGTACTTCTGTAGTGTGAATGATATACAATAAAATGGACTGCTCTTATATGTAGCAAACTCATACCTATTCTATGAAAAGCATGCAATTAAAATAAGATTTAATTGCGTGAAAATGCAGAATAAATAGCAATAATTTAGGGCTGCTCATGTAGTCATGTGTAAGAATAATAGAGGTTTAAAATCACTAATTTGAGTGACCAACAAAGTAGTACTTTCCTTAAACAATGAAATGAAAGTTACTAATGAAAAGCACATCAATTTTTTCATGTTGTGGGTTGTGGCAGGTTGTGCAATTATAATATCTGAAACACTGATTAACATCATTTAAGAACAACTTCATCTGTTTAATTATGATTAATAAAAAGAGCTGTTAATTTGTAATAAATACAAGCATACAAATAATAATTTGAATCTATTAATAGCATATTTCATCTAGTCATCTAGTAACATTATAATCTATGATACCTAGCAAGTTTTTCCTATCAACATTGTAACCCAAGCTCATGAGCAGGCCTAACCATATAAGCTACAAAATTGACATTTTTGAGATAGAATAACAAGTTAAAAATCAAGTAATCATTGTAAGCTTCATGTTGAGTTACAAACTGAGCTAAGCTTTGAAACAGTTGAGTTTGAGTTGGTACAAGTCAAGCCAAGCTGGGTTAGATTGGTTCAGCCAGTCACCGTACCCTAGCATCTTATTTATCATCTAAATATCTCTAAAATGAAATTCATGCCAGCATCTTCTGTTACATTCCAGAAATTATCGGTAAGCAAAAGACATACCATGTATACACACCCTTCAAATCATAAATAGTATCACCCTTCCTACAGCAATACTAATTTCAAACAAGGTCTCCATCCACTTAGCATGTTGCTTTTGTCTGTTACTTTCATTTATGTACGCATACTTACAATTTTCTTATACAAAATTACTTCTATAAATTATATATTATAGCAGAAATATACGATAAAAATTAATATATAATCAAATTTTGCCTTATCCTCCCACCAGTCCACCAACACTACCCATGTTTCACCATGTATATATAGCATGAAGAAAGTATAATGTCACAATCGAGGTTTATACAGAGAGCACATAGTTCTCATACGTTATTCCTTGTATAATTTATCATAGCAGAAATATACAATACGATTTACTATATCTTCAAATTTTACCTTAATGAATTTCTTATCACCACCACAACCCATGTTCACCGTTTTTATATGGCATGAAGGCAAGTATAATGTCACAATCTAGATTCATACTGAGAGCCAGGTTTTATTATACTGTTTACGCGTCTGCCCTTCTTACATATGGTATATTACGTGCATTACCTTACTGCCACTAAACACTATAAATAAGCTGCTTTACCTGCATTGAAGGAGTGCAAATATAATCTACTAAAAAACAAAGTCAATCATGAAAACCTCTTATTCCATCCTGTTTTACTACTTTGTTCTCTTCATTTTGTCACATTACGTAACCAGTGAGGCTAACTCGGCATTATCTAATGACAATGTTTATATCGTGTACATGGGAACTAACAAGAATAGCTATGATACGCTTCTTAGCTCTTTGATAAGCAGGTGTGCAATCTACTGTTAATTTTATTCATTTATGTGTTTAATTATTACTGTTAAATTGTTCTTTTTGTGTTGCAGGAACAAGAGTTCATTAATACATACCTACAAGCACGGGTTCTCAGGATTTGCTGCACGATTATCAGAGTCAGAAGCCCTTCAACTGTCCAAACAACCTGGAGTAGTGTCAGTGTTTCCAGATCCCCTGCTACAACTTCACACAACGCGTTCATGGGATTTCTTACAGTACGGAACTCTCCCATGGACTGCTTCCCAATCAGACTCTATTTCTGCAGTGTCACCCACTAAAGGATCAGATACTATTATTGGTTTTTTAGATTCAGGTAAATTTTCAATTAAAAGTCTAAGATTAATTCGTCAAATTATACATGATAGAGTACATAATCCAATTAAATTACTCTGTAGGTATCTGGCCAGAATCTGAGAGCTTTAGTGACAAAGGCTTGGGTCCAATACCGCGGAGATGGAGAGGGATTTGTATGGAGGGAAAAAACTTCAATTCATCAAATTGTAACAAGTATGTTTGATACTAAAATAAATATATACCTTATTTGTCTCTTTTTCCTTAGCTTGCTTTATGTAATGACACATTTTCAATGTACTTCTCATTAATCTATTCATTATTTTTGCAGAAAAATTATTGGAGCAAGACACTACAGCAAATCGAAAATGGCCTCACCTAGAGATGATTTTGGCCATGGTACACATGTAGCATCAACTGCAGCAGGTGCTCCTGTAGCCAATGCTTCATATTATGGATTAGCTAATGGGACAGCAAGGGGAGGATCCCCTACATCACGCATAGCTTCGTATCGTGTGTGCTCCGATGAGGAGGGATGCCCTGGATCTGCTATCTTGGCTGCGTTTGATGATGCTATAGCAGATGGTGTTGATCTGCTGTCCTTATCCCTTGGAAGTGGATCTTCATTTGAAAATGATTTCGCCACTGATGTTATAGCTATTGGTGCATTCCATGCTGTACAAAAAGGGATCACTGTGGTTTGCTCTGCAGGGAATGGCGGCCCTTCTCCTCAATCTGTTGTAAATGTAGCTCCTTGGATCTTTACTGTCGCTGCTACTACCATTGACCGTGACTTTGAGTCTGATATCATCTTAGGCAACAACATAAGGATTAAGGTAACACATTAACTAGTGACTTAAACTACATAAAATCAAGATATATAAAATGAACCTTTCTATTATGTGATTTTCTGAAACCAAGTTTTTGATTTCATATTTTGGATGGATGCCAATTCATTATTTAATCGTCACAAGATTTTCCAAAAAATTCATACCATAAGGTCAAACAAAGTTACACAGATTTCTGTATTCTTTGAATTTTCAGGGTGGATCCATTAACTTTTCAAAGCTTATAAAGTCTCCAGTGTACCCACTAATTACTGGAGAATCTGCCAAGAATAAGTCTGCAAGTGAATATGACGCAAGGTGAATTTCTGTTGTTGTTGTACCTTCCAACAATATTGTTCTATATTTCTTATTTAATAGTTGCTATTCATCGTATTATTTGTACTGATAGATTTTTTATTTTCCAGGAATTGCTACCCAGACTCAATTGATGCAGAGAAGATCAGAGGAAAAATTGTCCTTTGTCAGCAAGCAGAGAACAGTGATTATGATATGTACTGGAAGCAAATAAAAGTTAACGAAAGTGGTGCAGTAGGGTTGATAATTGTCAGTGATCTAGAGCGATTTATTGCCATTAATACGGGTGACTTTCCAATGACTCTGATCACTTCAAAGGATAGCAACCAAATTTTTGCATACATAAATGCGACTAAGTAAGATAACTAATTAACTTTCTTCCAACTCAAATGTGTTTAAGAGTGATCATATTCAGTACTGTTTATTACATTACATGCTAATTTGATGACATTTTTGTTCAAGAAATCCGGTTGCAACAATCTTACCGACAAAAACTGTCCAAGGATTTAAGCCAGCACCAACAGTTGCCTTTTTCTCATCCAGAGGTCCTTCATCAACCACATTAAACATTCTCAAGGTAAGGTCCCTTTTGCTGTTTCTGCATAAAAAAACATGCTAACAGATTAGTAAGATATATTCACCTTTTCATTTGGCAGCCCGATATTGCAGCACCAGGAGTAAATATCCTTGCAGCGTGGATAGCTAATGACACATTTGGTGAAAGACCTGAAGGAAGAGAACCTTCTCTGTTCAACGTGATTTCTGGAACCTCTATGGCATGTCCACACGTTACAGGCATTGCAGCCAATATAAAATCTGAGAATCCTGCTTGGACTCCTGCTGCTATAAGATCTGCTATCATGACCACTGGTAAGTGAACTAAGCATGAATCAATTGAACAAAGATTATTTCAACTTCTTTAAAATATAGGCAGCGAATATATAAAAGTTAATTAACAAACCACGGTCTAAATTGAAGTTCAGAGCAGACAGAAAGGTTTATCTGAATCATAAATTTGTAAGCAGTATTATGTGCACAATCAGGCATCTATCATTTTATTTTGACCATGTAAACAAGCTGTTCATTTCTTCTTTCTTGTTAGTTCATCAGACATTATTTTGTCTAGGGAACAAAGTGGCAACTATAGTCTATATATACTTACAAAGTGATTGCTTCGTTGGCAGCAACTCAAACAAACAATATAAATAGGCCAATTACCACACAATCGTTTGATGAGGCAGCCACACCATACGATGTTGGAGCAGGGGAGGTGAGCCTGGTTGGGGGATTAGATCCAGGATTAATTTATGACATCGAGCCAGCTGAATACCTGAATTTTTTGTGCTATTATGGATACAATATGTCAACCATAAAGCTTATCGCAGGAGACCTTCCAAGTGGATTTTCTTGTCCCGTCTCTTCAAACACTGACATGATATCAAACATCAACTACCCATCGATAGCTATATCCATGATTGATACAATAGGTCCTATTACGGTGAATAGGACTGTCACTAATGTCGATACTGATGATGAGCCAGTCTATACTGTAACAGTTGAAGCACCTACAGGACTTGAGGTAGATGTGAGTCCTACTGAACTAAGATTTACAGCAGCTACCAAGAAGTTGGAATACATGGTTACATATTCCACTTCTGATTCTTCTGTTAAGGGAGATTTGTTTGGGGCAATCACATGGAAAAGCAACAAATTCATAGTGAGAAGTCCATTTGTTGTAAGCCGGAGTGGAGCTTAATTTAGGCTATATTAGATTATTAGTATTAATCTCTCACAGTTGGCGTAATAACTCTATTGTAATGTTGAAATAACTATCTTGTATGAAAATTTGCAGTATAGTAAACTTCTGTTATACAAACAAAAAGGTAATATAAAATAAACGATCTATACTCTCAGTCGTCTCAGGCTACAATGGTGATCTATACTCTTTTCTGAATGTCATGCAGAGTATAGGCTTATAGTCCCCACTTTCAGGTGTTATAACAAGCATAACAACCAGCCTACTCGTAATCCACGTAAACTATCCTCCTCCCAAGCTTCTCCCCTAATGCAGTTCAAAAAATCAAATCCCATATCAGCTACCAACTCAACTACCTAGCCCTTCCATCAACACAGACCCCTTATACGTTAACATTTATGCAGACCTAACATAAAAACAGGGCATACAATCCTCAAGAGAGAAATTAGCTATGAAAACTGCTTCATTTCACTACTTGAAGGTCCACAATATATACCTTTTTAATTTCTTCTACATCCTCAGGCGTATTAGTCATTATCTAAATAGATGTACTACTTATCACGTCTACTGTCTTTCCTTTATCATATCCGCAACAATTTTGATTTGCAGGTTATACACATTCGAGCTATTGAACAGAGCTAGCTTTACTAAGCATGGTTATCAATTAGAAATAGAGTAGATTGCACACACAAGATTAATAAACTTCAAATGCTTGAAACTAAGTACGATAAACTGATAAAGCAGTAAACATAGTTTGTGCTACAGCACTACAACACTACAGCAGTAAGCAGGGAAATTAAACTATTCAGAAACACAGGTTTGGGACTGGTAAATGAAGTTGTTCTAACAGTTTCATCCATTGCAGATTCAGATTACTCGAAAGCCCACTGGTACTCCTTGCGAACTTCTTCCTCTTGTTCGGGTGTGTAATCATTCTTGATGTTGAATTCCTTCCTTAAATCCTCAGGTGTCTTATCCTTGATCATATCAGCAACACGGTGAGTAGTTAAATCCAGCAAACACTTGATTTCCATGTAATTAGCAGCCTGCATTCACCACGTACACATAATTAATTTATAAATTGATCATGAAAATGTATATAAATCAAGAACACATTACCTAAATGTATATAATTAGCAGTCAGCATTCACCACACAAAATTAATTTATAAATCGATCATGAAAATGTATATCAATCGATCACGTATACGTATATGATGTTAACTAACACATTACATTATTCACAAACAACTCAGACATCTCTAAGCACAAAATTTGGACTCAATATTATATGTCGATCATCATAAAAATTAATCTAACATCATAAAATCATATTTCCACATATATTTGATTCTACGATAAAATAATCTCTATATTCTGAACACCTTGATATTAATTATAAAGATCGCTAACAAGATAAACTCTAATAATGCACTCAAATTTGCTTTTGTCATCATGCAAAACACCTATTCTTACTTAAATATCAGATTTAATCATAAAATTTAGCCGAACATTTCTTTTAACTTGAATACTAATTTAGGCCCAAAATTTTTTATTTTTTTTTTTTTTAAAAAAAAAAAAAAAAAAAGTTACCAAATAAACAAAAAATTTACAACGAAACAAGGAATTATAATATACTTCAGAAATCTCACTAAATAATTTAATCCAAGTTAACAATAAATTAAACTCTAAAACAATTAGAATAATTAATCATAATATTAGACTAAACAGCCATAAATCAGAAGTTCAGAACCCTAAATCTTACACAATCAAAACACACATAAACCCTAACCCCTAAACAATAAAATAATTAATCATGAAATTAGCCCTAAACAAAATCAAACGAAAGAAATTGAAATAATACACGAAAATGACGAAAATAACAATTAAACCAAAATCAAGAAAATAGATGAAATTAAAGAAAATTAATACTCACAAAAATGAGATCATAGAGAATATCCTGGTTCTTTTTGAGGAAGTCAGCATCCCATTGCTTGAGTACATCAGTATTCTCTTCTTCAACATGTTTGTTGCAGTAGTCGATGATCTTCAACAGGATTGTTGAGCTCACATTTAGCAGCGGAATTGGATCGTTGCTTTCGCCGATGGCTTCAATCATGTTCTTGACGGTTTCAGACAGCATTGCTGCGTTTTCGGCGATCTCGAAAAGCTTTCCATCAGCACTCGTGAGGATTATCTTCCTAGAGGAAGCCATTGCAGTTTGCAGTTGAAGAAGGAGGTGGTTGATTGAAATGTAGAGAAGAAATGAGTATGAGAGAATATGATACGACTAGGAAAGACTAGAGCAGTATTTATAGAAATTTAGGAAGAATTGCTGCACAAGCAACCATGTACTTCCACATTTTTACAAGTGTGGTAAATCGTGTAATAATTCCATTTCTACCCATCGTAATTAATTAAAAAATTTTAACTGTCTAAACGAATCTGAACTTATTGGGATAACCACCATTTATTAACCATTAGAGCAAGATTGGCCCTGAGTCTTAAGACTTAGGATGACATCATCATTTTTTGATTTTGTGATCTTAAGACAACTCTCTTTAAAAAAAAAAAAAAAAAAACCTATTGACAACTTATTTTCGATTATTTGGGCTTATTTTATCTGGATTATCATAACACAAGCGAAAAATCTATTGAATCAAACATGACTTTAAATGAGCGGTTTCTGTAACTAATGTAAAAAAGTGCTCGTTTGGTTCACATGGGAAGTAAGCAGGTAACTCCTAATGGGAAATTTTTATCCTTATGAATTTTCTAGGAATTAAACAAAATTGTTTGGAAGACAATATAGGAAATTGCATTTTTTAGGAAATTCAACTCACCAAAGGGGATGTTGGTGAGTAATGGATCTCCCATGATTTGTGGGAATTTCTATATCACATATTTACACCTTAAATCTCTCCAACCAAACACACCTTTATTTTAATACATACGAGTACATTTCCAAGTAAATTATCTTCCAACCAAAGAACACTACCTAATTTCTTAGAGTTAAGCATACATGTAGGGCCTGTTCATATTTACTGAACTGAGCTGAACTGAACTGAACTGAACTGATTGGAGCTGAACTGAACTGAACTGAACTGAACTGAACTGAATTGAGCTGAAATGAATATTTTATGTGAGAGGAAAATTAAGAGCTGAACTGAACTGAACTGATTGGAGCTGAAGTGAACTGAACTGAAATTAAGTAAATGTGAACAGGCCCTAAGTTTTTGCATTTTTTACCATTTAGGAACTCACTTTTTTTTTTCTCCACCATTTGGGGACTCAACTTATTTTTCCGACAAAGATTAAAAAAAATTCCATTCAAAATGTTAGTCTCTTGGTTTAAGAAAAGTGAATCCCTTTACCTCATTTATTTTACAAAAAACCTAAATAAAAAAAAAAAAAAAAAAAAAAAAAAAAACTAGTTTTCAAAATTCCATTTTAAAATCTTATAATCCCTCCATCCCTTTTTGTTAGTCTCTTATGGACAAATTTTAGTCCCAAAATGTTCACCCCATTTGCTTTTTCCAACAACTATTAATATTAATTTTTTACCAAAATTCTCTCCAACTTGAAACAATATTTGTGCAAATTTAGATTTCCCATGTAAATTTTGTTTCCCCGTGTACTTTTATTACTTTCTCTATCTGTTTTTTTGCCACTTTTTTGTATACCCAATGTCAATTTACTTTTTCGAAGTACATTTATTATTCTTATTTTTGTTTATTAATACGTGAAAAATGCTCATAAGGGACTATCAAAAGGGGACGGAGGGAGTATATTTGTTCATTAATTGTAAGCTACAATCAATTTTTTGGAGCATTTATTTGAGGATTCAAGTAGGGAAATTGATACACATACAACCATTGTATGTGGTCCCAACATACAATATCAATGAAATTGTGCCACATCTTAATGGCGCCAAATTGCATTGTGGGTGGGTACGGGGAAAATTTCTGGCGCCAACTTGCACCAATAACCAATTACACAATTTCATTTGTTTATAGTTTTCAGAAGTTTTTATACTGAAAAAATGGCAAGGGAGGTTCTTTTCTTTGTATTTGAAATCAACTGACTTTTGTGAAAGATTAACATATACTACTACGAGTCTACGAGTATTATTAAAGATACAAAAAGAGACAGAATGTACTACGCTACTACCCACTATTCTTTCTTCTTCTAGCAAATGTATTATACTTCAAGTTTCCAACAACAAAAAATAGTTCTACTTAAAATTTATTTTAAAGAGAGTTGGGCTGAGTAAAATTAGATCAACTTCAATTAAATTGTTGATTGGAAAATATCCTATATGGCTGTATGAACACCATATTACCATACAATCGTTTGATGAGGCAGCCACACCATACGATCTTGGAGCAGGGGAGGTGAACCCGATTGGGGGACTACATCCAGGATTAATTTATGACATCAAGTCAGCTGAATACCTGAATTTTTTGTGTTATTATGGATACAATATGTCAACCATAAAGCTTATCGCTGGTGAGCTTCATTACAAGTGGATTTTCTTGTCCCATATCTTGAAACACTGACTGATACAATAGCGATATCCATGATTGATACAATAGGTCCAATTACAGTGAATAGGACTTGTCACTAATGTTGCTACCAAGAAGTTGGAATAAATGATTACATATTTCACTTCTGATTCTTCTGTTAAAAGAGATTTGTTCGGGGCAATCACATGAAGCAACAACAAATTCTTAGTGAGAAGTCTATTTGTTGTAAGCCGGAATGGAGCTTAATTTAGGCTATGTTAGTATTTATCTCTCACAGTTGGCATAATATATCTTTTGTAATGATGAAATAACTATCTTCTATGAAGAAATTGCAGTATATCAATCTTCTATAAAACAAGAAAAATTGACATAGCACCTTTTCTCCTTTTATCTCAGTAATGAAGAAGGTAAGACCTGCCTACTCGTAACCCAAGTAAACCCTCCTCATCCCGAATGCAGTTCAATACACACATCCCAAATCACAGCTACCAACTCAACTACACTTCAATCTCATGCAATCATCCATCATGACAAAAGCATACTATTAGCTAGTCCTTCCATCAACACAGACCTGGCATGAAATCAGTAAACAGGGCATACAGTCCTCAAGAAAGAAATTAGCCATGAAAACTACTTCATTTCACTACTTGAAGGCCCACAAATAAATCCTTCTCAATTTCATATCCGCAAGACCGCAACATATACACATTCGAGCTATCGAACAAAGCTAGCTTTCCTAAGCATGGCTATCAATTAGAAATAAAATGAATAGCACACACAAAAACATACGGAGTTCGATAAACTGATAAAGCAGTAAACATAGTTTGTGCTACAGCACTGCAGCATTAAGCAAACTGCAAACACATGCAGCAGGTAATTAAAACTACTCAGAAACACAGTTAGGGTAAATGAAGTTGTTCTAAACAGTTTAGTCCATTGCTATTTCAGATTACTGGAAAGCCCACTGGTACTCCTTGCGAATTCTTTCCTCTTCTTCGGATGAGAAATCATTCTTGATGTTGAACAGCTCCCTTATCTCCTCGGGTGTCTTATCCTTGATCATATCAGCAACACGTTGACTTGTTAAATCCAGCAAACTCTTGATATCCATGTAATTAGCAGCCTGCATTCACACATATACTTCATTTAGTTATACTTGATAAATCGATCATGAAAATGTATGTAAACATAGGGAAAATTCAAGTTTATCAATTTGATAAACAAAATTTGTTTATCAAATGGCACAATTGTAAATAAATCAACAACTTTTTATTAAATATGGGTCCCACTGTTGTTGATATATTTACGAAAATGTCATGATGACTGTGCATTTATGTTGTTTTATTTACCATTTTTTGCCATTTGTTAAACAAATTTTGTTTATTAAATTGATTAACTGGAACTTCCTCGTAAACATAGTCACATACACTAAATGTACATAATTAACAGTCACCACACAAAATTACTTTAGTTTTACTCGATCATCAATCGATCTTGAACACGTTACATCATTCACTACCTATACTATGTACAAGTATTAACAAACAGTTTAGCCATAGTTTAGCCCGTTTTTTACCTCATGATAATGAGCAAATATGGGAGAACCATTGCCCTTGTGAGGTTTCTCCGTATGTACTTACGGACAAATTATCAATATAAGTCGCCTCTAACGGGTTTTCAAAAAAAAAAAAAAAAAAAATTAACAAACAGTTAACTCATACATCTCTAAGCACAAAAGTTGGACTCAGTATTGTATATCGATCATCGTTGAAATTAAACTAATATAATATCATCAAAAATTAAAATACAATACATGATAAAATCATACATCCACAAATATCATACATCCACAAATATTTGATAACTTAGCAAGGAACTCCTGTATCATTATTCATTAATATACATCAGAACCCCAAACACAAAACAAAAATTATATTCACGATATTAGACTATACAATCAATCACCCGAACCCAAAATCTTGAACAATTAAAACACATATAAATCCTAAACCATAACAAATAAACTAATTATATATGAAATTACCCCTAAACAATATCAAACGAATGAAGCAAAAAGAAATTGAAAAAATAAACTAAAAATTGTACTCGTACAAAATTAACGTGAATAACAACAAATTAACCAAAATAAAGAAAAAAAACCAAAGTTAACACTAAATTAAACGCAAAAACAATTAGCCCGTCAAAAAAAAAAAAAAAAAAAAAAACGCAAAAGCAATTAGAATAATTAATCATAATATTAGATAAAACATAAACAATCATACATCAGAACCCAAAATCTTGAACAATTAATCATGAAATTAGCCCTAAACAAAATGAAACGAAAGAAAGAAAAAGAAATTGATCAAAGTAAATAAAAACTCACAATCATGAGATCAAAGAGGATGTCCTGGTCAACTTTGAGGAAGTCAGCATCCCATCGATTGAGTTCATCATTTTTCTGGGTTTCGGATTCAGCCTTATTCTCAACCTCGACATGTTTGTTGCAGTACTCGATGACCTTAGGTAGTATAGTTGAGCTCACATTGTGGACCGTAATCGGTTCGTTGCTTTCGCCGATGTCTTCGATCAAGTTCTTGATGGTTTGAGAAAGCTTTGCTGCGTTTTCACCGATCTCGAAAAGCTTTTTATCGGCACTCCTGAGGATTATCTTCCTGGAAGAAGCCATTGCAATTGAAGAAGAAGGTGTTTGAAAAGTAGAGAAAATTGCAGAAAAATGGAAGAAGAATTGTGTGTTTGAGTATTTGAGTACGAGAGAAAATGATGTGACTAAGAAATACTAGAGCTCAGATAAAAACAAAAAAAAAAAAGAAAGACTATAGCAGTATTTATTGACATTTTTGGATGGATTGCTGCACAAGCAAAACTATATGGTACAGGGTAATAGACATTAGGCAACGTTTTCTTTCTTCTTTTTAATTTATTTATTTATTATTATTGTCATAATTTGATTTCAACAGTACGATTATAATTGTCTTAAAAAAATTTATGACAGCTCATTTTTCGGTTGGACTTATCTAGTTATCTTATGTGGATTATTGTTCTCAAAAAAAAAAAAAAAAAAAATAGGATTATCAATTTATCGTAACTCAAGTGAAATATCTTGTGAATTAAAACTTAACTAGTTTTTGGGTTGGACAATGTCCCGGGTCATTATATGTATATTACGAGCCCAAAAACTTGTTGGTTTTAAGCAGGCGCATATAAGCTTGGAATTACTTGTCACATTTTTACGTTCTACCTCATATACAAGATCCACTTTAACTATCTTTTGTGAGTTATAAGATAAAAAGAACGTATTATCATGGGACTTGTTAGATTTCTCTTAATGCATATCTTGAAAATAAGTACGCTTCTTTTAAATTTATCGGCTATTGATAATTTAGAGATATTTATAGCTAAATTTATCCATTGAATGATAAACGTAGTATATGTATATATATATTAACGAACACATTAAATTATTCAATGGCAAATTTTAATGCATGAAGCTTTGATCCTCTCGATCCCTTTATCACACCGTTGTCTAAGGTATGATGAAAGTTTGTGAAGGAAATCAGAGAGGAAAACCAAAAATCTAATTAGAAATTTTTATTATGAATGAATAATCAAATATTGAAGCAGAGGATAGCTTATATATGACTTCATTACATGGGAAGATTCTAGAATAAGCTTATAACAAACTAATGCAAGTTGTTGTAACAACTTTAGCTGAGCTGGCAGAGTTGTAACAAACTCTGATGACCTGGCAAGGTCTTCTAACTACCTTGCTGAGCTGCGGCTATACTCTCAGTCTCAATAGATTATATGGAGTTTGAATGGCCCCCCAATACTAATCCACTTCCTTTGTAAAGGCTTTTCGGCTGTGAGGGAAAGATTACAGTATTGTGAATTGAATTGAATGGGGTGAAGTTGAAGTTGTCAGGGGCTGCTCCTTTATACTTGCTGCTTCAAGATATGTGTTCTCTTGCTATGTGTTGCAATGCATTTTTAATTTCTCATGTCACGGCGAGGGAGGGAAATACTCGCGAGGTGTGATACTAATGGTTGTAACGAATACGTTTATCTAGGTACTTTGGGATATATCCATAATTGATACAATAAGTCCTATTACAATGAATAAGACTGTCACTAATGTTGATACTGATGAGCCAGTCTATACTGTAACTGTTGATACACCTACAGGACTCAAGGTAGACAGTCTTAACGAATTAAGATTTACAACAGCTACCAAGAAGTTGGAATACATGGTTAGTTACATTTTCCACTTCTGATTCTTCTGTTAATCTCTCACAGTTGGCGTAATATTTCTGTTGTAATGATGAAATAACTATCTTGTATGAAAATTTGCAGTAACACTATGAAACAAGAAATTTTGACATAGCACCTTTTCTCCTTTTATCTCAGTAATGAAGAAGGTAAGATAAAATATAACAATCTGTACTCTCAGTCTCAGCTTACAATGACTATCGAAGTAGAATACAAGTCTAGAGCACAAAGCCCACAAAGGTACAGTCATAGTATGTTGAAAACCAAATAGCTCAGACATTTTTCTGAATGACATGCAGAATACAGGCTTATAGCCTTCACTTTCAAGTGATTTAACAAGCATAACAGCCAGCCTACTCGTAATCCGATTAAACTCTCCTACTCTCAAGCTCCTCCCCTAATAAAGTTCAAAAGACAAATCGATTCCAAAACAGCTACCAATTCAACTACGCCTCAATCTCATGCAATCATCTATGATGACAAAAGCACAACATTAGCTATTCCTTTCATCAAAACACATAAAAACAGGGCATACAGTCCTGGAGAAAGAAATTAGCCATTAAAACTGCTTCATTTCACTACTTGAAGGCCCACAACATATACCTTCTTAATTTCTGCTACATACTCAGGCATTTTAACTTGCAGGTTATACACATTCGAGCTATTGAACAGAGCTAGCTAGCTTTACTAAGCATGGTTGAAACTTCAAATGCTTGAAACTAAGTACAATAAACTGATAAAGCAGTAAACATAGTTTGTGCTACAGCACTACCGCACCACATCACTAAGTAAACAAATGCAGCAGGGAAATTAAACTATTCAGAAACACAGTTTTGGGAATGAAATTGTTCTAATAGTCTCATCCATTGCAAATTCAGATTACTCGAAAGCCCACTGGTTCTCCTTGCGAACTTCTTCCTCTTGTTCAGGTGTGTAATCATTCCTGATGTTGAAGTGCTCCCTTATCTCCTCGGCTGTCTTTCCCTTCATCATATCAGCCACACATTGACAAGTTGAATCTAACAAACTCTTGATATCCAGGTAATTAGCAGCCTGCATTCACACACATAATTAGTATAATTATACTTGATATATCGATCATGAAAATGTATATAAAAAATTAAAACAGGAACACCTTCACTAAATTTATATAATTAGCAGTCTGCATTCACCACACAAAATTAATTAAGTTATACTTATCATCAATCAATCACGGTACGTATATGTATATATATTAACGAACACATTACATAATTCAATAACAACAATTTAACAGTCTGCATTCACCACACAATTAATTTAGTTATACTCGATCATCAATCGATCTTGTATATGTATATATACGTAGTATTATCGAACACGTTACATCATCACTTCATCACTAGTTCACTACCTATACTATATACAAGTATTGACAAACATTTAACTCATACATCTCTAAGCACAAAAGTTGGACTCAATATATGAATTATGATGTATTGAATTTTTCATATTAGATTGGACTCAATATTATATGTCGATCATCTTAGAAATTAATCTAATATGAAAAATTCAATACATTATAATTCATATATCCACATTTTTTTAATTTTATGATATAGCACCTTGATATTAATTATAAAGATCGCTAACAAGATTACCTCTAATGCACTCAAATTTGTTTTGTCATCATGTAAAACAACTAATCTTACATAAATTTCAGATTTAATAAATAATATTTTGCCGAATACTTTTTTAGCTCGAATACTAATTTAAGCCCAGAAATAAGTAAATAAATTACAACGAAACAAAGAATTATTTATATACTTCAGAGCTCTAGTCACAAAATAATTAAAACACAAGTTAACACTAAATTAAACGCAAAAACAATTAGAATAATTAATCATTATATTAGACAAAACAATCATACATCTGAACCCAAAATGTTGAACAATTAAAAGCACATAAACAAATAAAATAATTAATCATGAAATTAGCCTAAACAAAATCAAACGAAAGAAATAAAAACAAATTGAAAAATCAAACTAAAAATAAAGAAAATCAAGAAAACAGATCAAAGTAAATAGATACTCAGAAGAATTAGCCCTAAACAAAATGAAACGAAAGAAGGAAAAATAAATTGATCAAAGTAAATAAAACTCACAAGCATGAGATCAAAGAGAGTGTCCTGGTCAACATTGAGGAAGTCAGCATCCCAGTCTTTGAGAAAATCATCAACATCATCATCATCAGTATTCTCTTTCTCAGCATGTTTGTTGCAGTACTCAATGACCTTAGGCAGAACTTTTGAGGTCACATTTTGCAGCAGAATTGGTTTGTCGCTATCTCCGATGTCTTCGATCAAGTTCTTGATGGTTTGAGACAGCATTGCTGCTTTTTCGCCGATCTCGTAAAGCTCATTATCTGCACTCTTGAGGATTATCTTCCTGGAACTGGAAGAAGCCATTGCAATTGAAGAAGGAGGTGTTTCAAAAGTAGAGAAAATTGCAGAAAAATGGAAGAATTGAAGACGACGAAGAAGAATTGAGTATTTGAGAAAATTGGAGAAAATGAGAGAATATATGATAAGACTAAAAGACTAGAGCAGTATTTATAGAAGTTTTGGACACGTTGGTTCTTGCTGCACAAGCAAGACTATGGTAATAGACCCAGATACTTCCACATTTTTACGAGTGTGGTAAATCTTGTAATTAATCGATTTCTACTAATTAATTATAATTGTCTAAACATATATGAACTTGTTGGATAAAGAATTACAGACTTATAGAGTATCGAATTGGGATAACCATTTATTGACCATTAACACGCATAAGAACTTATGACAACTCATTTTCGGTTGGGCTTATCTTATCTGGATTATCATAACTCAAGTTAAATATCTCGTGAATTAAAACATAATTGAGTAGTTTTCGTAACTAATGTTAAAAACGTAAACTAATCTATTAACTATTACTAAAACAGAAAATTGCTGACATCATCCTCTCCCCAAACTGTATATATGTCGTTCTCTCATAAAAAAAAATTCCCCTCATATTTAATTAAGATGTCATATACATCTTGGTAAAGTATTATGTAAAACGGACTCACGTGAGTCCGATCATACAAACAGGAAAAAAAAATTTAATTATCAGAAATTAGATAATAATGGTCAGATATTAGATTATAAGTGTCAGAAAATAAATAAAAATGGTCAGATATTAGATTTCTTTTGTTTGATAACATATTATATTGGTCAGATATTAGATTTCTTTTGTTGATAATAGGTTATATTGGTCAGGTATTAGTTTTATTTTGTTTGATACTCCCTCCGTTCTATGCGAAATCATCTCATATATTTTTGGTTTTTTTTTTTAATCTATTTATTTTTTTTATATGTAAGAGTTAGTTTTTTTTTTTTTTTTTTTTTTGAAGGGGGGAGATTAAATTCATTAATAATAAGCCATACGACACTTACATAAGAGATCGTAATCGAACAATACAAAGACAGCCAAACCAATTACAAGTTCGAAATAAAAGAAACTACAATTGTACGCGCAAAATGACTTTCTTAAGTACCCTTGGCTCATAAAACGCTGTCCTATGCAGCCTCTTGCAAGGGGGTCTGGCAATATGTTGTAATTTCTGACGTGAACCTTCATTAGCTCAGATTCCCGTACTTCTCGACCTGAAATCAAAATTAGTGTCGTACACTTCACCATAGACAAGACAAACTCCGATTCAAACACGGATATCGGCATGGAAGCATAACCCTTTAGCCCAAACCAACAGAAGATCAAACCGAAGCCCCATAGCCAAAAAACCCGGCTTAAATCCTACACCAGAAGATCGGTACACCGATCTGCATGCCCCATATCACCCCAACACACCACACAAACAGAAAAAATAATAAAACTAAATAGCACACAAAGACTCCTAAAAGAAAAAACAGCAAGAAAACTAAAAACTAAAACAACAAATGAAACCCTAACATCCCACCCCGCCGCCAAACCGAGTCCCACCACCAACGCTCCGGGGTTCCCCGACCCAGCCCACAAACCGCCGGAAGGAAACGCACGGACCGCCGAGACCCGCCCGAGAAGCCCGAACCCCACACGCCCCTGAGCCGCGGCAACGACAGCCCTACACGAGGGACTCAGAACGGCCCTACACGAGGGCCTCAGAGGGAGAAAACTCACCCTCCCCGTTCTCGTACTCAGCGTCGCGACAACGGACAAGGAGGTGGAGCATAGGCGCGGCGGGGAAGCGGGAAATAAAAACGGCGGCTGGCCGGCCGCACGGTCAGAGATGAACAGCGGCGGCGGACGAAGCGGTGCGGCGCAAGATGAAAGGCTGAAAAAACAAAAAACCAAAACGGAAAAGGGAAAAAACAAACTAAGGGGGTAGATCGGAGGCTCGCCGACGCTGAGGCATGGGCGGTGAGCCACACGCCCGCCGACAAGCCTCATAGCCGGAGAAAAAAGGGGGGGAGAGCGGCGGTTTTTGGGAGAGAGAGGTTTCTAGAGATGAGAAAGTGAAAGATGCGAATCTGATATAATAAATTTTAAAAATTAGTTAATTTTTTTTTATTCCTTTTCATTTCAATCTTTTGACTGTGTCAATAAATAAATAAATATATATTTAACTTAAACTTTTTAGGCACCTGTTAACTACAAAGTTTTTTTTTTTTTTTTAAAAAAAAGTAAAATAAAAAAGCTTTTAATGCTATTTGTGTGTGTTTTTGTTTTTTTTTTTTTTACTAATTGTGCAAGCAACCTAGCTACGAAGTCATGTACAAATAATATGGATGTTTGTTTTTCAAAAATGAACTAATGTTGTGGGTAAGTGTTATCATTGTTTCGTATTTCCAAGATGCTTCATTGCTTCTAATTATTTAAATTATAATTGATAGAGTATAAAAACATAATCCTGGGATGCAACCATTAGCTTAAGCTTTTGGTTGACTTGGTCATATAACAAGGATTTTTAGATTACAATTATTTTTATTTTGTATTTCGAACTCTTAGATGGAGTGTATAATAAATTCGTATGCATATAGTTTGATTAGATCAGATTGGCATTCAATTTTATATTTTGTTACAGCTCATGTAATTTATGATGATTGATATGTTTTTATGATCTACTCCGTAGTTTATAAGTATTTACAGGAAATAATAATAATAGAAACAAGCTATTACATTTCAATAATTTTTGCAATCCGTGCATCGCACGGGCCTATTCTAGTTCCCAATATGCATTGATTTTAAAAATAGTTAGTGGGCCATACATGACATCACACTTCAGTTCAGAGCCAAGTCGGTGGGAAGTTTTGATGTATTAAAAGATAGTAGATAATAAATTTAAAAAAAAAATAAATAAAAAAAAAATTGTAGGTGGTAATTGTTAAAACAACCAACAATTGTAGGTGGTTATTGTCAAATTTTCTTTTTTTTTTTTTTTCTTTTTTTGCAAAATGATTGTTTGTTCTTAGTACATTTTCTTTATCTTCACAATCTTGGTGTTCATATATGAAAGCGTAATAGAAAGGATTTCGTAAGCTTTTATAGAACAGTTATTTTCTCGCTTTACGTATCTACACGAGATAAATATTTCAAGTGAAACAACACTACATATCTAATTCTAATAAACCATTGGTAGTTTTTGTGTGCAACTGCTTTGTTTTTTAGTTCTCACACAATTGCTGTGAAAGTTGCAAGTAATTCTATATAAAACGTTAAAGGTGAAAATCTGAAGCCCGAAATAAGAAAAAGCGAAGACAAACTTCTGCCTCTTCTGAAAACAATTTAAAGAGGCAAAAGTATCATACTTAGTGGCCTAAGGTGAAAAGCTTGATTACTATAAAAGATTTAAGCGTGAGCAAATCTTATTACTTTTGTGTTTATTGCAACCCAATTTTATAACAAAAGTGAAAAGTTTGTTCGAAATTCAAGATTAGGGAATGCAATACTTGTGAAATCAAATCCTTAGGAACCCATGGTCCGCCAAGAGATAAGGATGATATTGTTGATGAGTATTCTGCCCAAGTAGTGAACCTTTGTGGAGGTAAATGCTCTAACAAGTGTAAATGATAAGCTATTCATTTATAAGTAGTGTGTCTAAATTTGTTGCATTTAGAATCTAATATTAAACACACAAAACATCTAACTATTATTGGTGTTAATCATACAGATGCCCACCATTGACTGTCAGTTCTACATTCAATTGAGCAAGCAAGGCGCCAGAATGAGGATCTTGGATGCTATATAGGTTCCTATTGCCCTTTAAAGATCGTTGATTTCTTAAAAATTGATTTAATTAAACTGAAAAGATTTAAAATAGGAAAAGGGGGTGGGTTGTTGGCAACACATGGTAGTTCGTTGAGGAGGGGCATTCGGGATATCCTTAGGGAAATTCCCGGGTCGGTTGAGGAGATGGAGCAAAAGTACTACAGAACAAACAATCAATTGGCAAAATAAAATTGAAAATTAATCAACACCTATATGAAATAGTAATTACACTTGTACTCATGAATTCAACCAAAAAAGAAATTTTTGAAGCAACACTTCTAATTTCAATCAATTTTACAAAACAAAAAGAATATAAAACTTCACATTTAACCTACCAATGATTCAACATTGCAACACAAAAATTTGACAATTTCTAATCAACAACAATTCGACATTGCAAAGCCCAGTATTTGACAGCAACAACCCAAAAATTGACAACCAAAATATAAGAATTCTACAACAAAATCCATAATTCAAAAAAAATTTGCCAAAAAAGATAAATTGCGAAAATTACCTTGCAATGTGAAGTTGTAAAATAAGGTGTTTTTAAGACTATGAGAAAGAAATAGACAATAAAAAAAGTCCTCCCTTGATTTTCTCTCTCCTACTTTATTTTTCTCTCTAAGCGACGAAAAAAAAGCTCTCTCGATGGAAAACTCTCCCCTCGATAACGAACCCCTTGAGATCGGAAATTGCTGGCTCCTCCCTTGAGGAAAGAGATCAATTAAATCGATCGAATAAGAAACCTAAGAGAAAGATTAACCATCTCATAATCAACTCATCTAATAACAATGATGAGAAAATGTTGGATGCTGGAATGGAAAAACAAGGTGCGATTACTGGAGAAACAACCCTTGGATAATCAGAAAAGGGGCACTATCTCGTTTAGGGATATGATTAGAGGAGAAGCCTCGAAATCTAAAGATAACAATTTGCTGCCTTTGTGGATCTTGATGATGAAGTAGAGGAGGAATCAGATAATGAATTAATCCCTGAGGAAATCCTAAATGATGAGAGATGCCCTGTTATTAGTTTATCGAAGGAAGAGAAGGCTAGGCTGAGACAACCATGGAGGACATCGTTGATTATAAAGCTCTTCAGTGGTAAGATAGGGTACATGGGACTCATGAGAAGACTGAAGAAGAAATGGAATATCAAAGGTGAATTGGCTTTAACAGACATAGGTTGTAATTACTATATAGCAAGGTTCAGAAATAAAGCGGATTACAACAATGTTTTGACATAGAAGCCATGGTTACTTTATGATAACTATCTTACTATAAGGAAATGGGTACCGAATTTTATCCCTGATGAAGCTCCGATCAAAGTTCTTACTCCTTGGGTTCTCATCCCGAATTTGCCAGTTGAATACTTTGATATAAACTTTCTTAACAAGATTGGGTCAAAAACAGGCAAAGTGTTGAGAGTAGATAAAACCACTGCTCAAGTAGAACGTGGTCAGTTCACAAGGATTAGTGTGGAAATAGATCTTTCGAAGCCATTGTTATCCAAGTTTTGGCTAGAAGGAAGAATATAGAGAGTCCTATACGAAGGAACTCGTATGATTTGCTTCAACAATGTGGCAAGCTTGGCCAGGCAGAAGATGATTGTCCTTCAATCCAAGGGGAAATTCAATCCAATGCCATGACAATTCATGAAAATCCATTGCACAATCATATCCCAAAACCGGAAGAGTCTGAAGATTTTGGGTCATGGGTGATGGTAAAGAAGTCGGGTCGAAAGAGGAACCCTAAAGTTGACAAAATCCTGCTATGGGAGTCAAAGTCAATCCGGGAGGAGCACAAAATCTAGTGAAAAATCATGAAAATAATTTGGAAAAAATAAAATTAGTTTGGGTGCAACTGCCAATAAGGGCTCCGGTTTAATATTTTCTTTACTGGAAGATCAAATTGAAGATGTAGGTGAGGGTATTCAGGAGACAAAAATATGGGAGGAGAAGATAGTGTAGAAGATACTTGTGATTAAAATGGAAATATTTTGAGACTATCAATTTGAATGAAAATTCTCAAAATATTCTGCCTAAGGATGGATTTATTCCTATTTTTAAGGTAAATAATATATCTTCTTCCCAAATCCAATCAAAAGCCAAAAAAATACCTACCACAATATACCAAGAGAAAAAACATAATTTATCTTTCAAAAACAATAATGTCCCACTCAAGGAAATTAATGATAATAATATTATTATTAACAAAAATAAGCCCGTGTCAGATGAAGGAAAAAAGAACTCTCCATTATCCCTAGAAGCTATCTCAGTAGCCAATACCCAAGCCAACTATCAAGCAAAAACAAGCAATCAGAAAGCTAGTGCAGTGCAACCTCAGGTAGTGTTCGAACAAAATCAATCCCTCACTCATGTCTCAAACTCCGTCCCCGATCACTCTAGTCCCTTGATAAGTGCATAATATACCATATTTTTAGTCCCTAATATTAGTCTTATAATCGTGTTCTATTATTTATTTTATGAATTTAGTCCATTTAATATTTATAGTTCTTATTTTATGTTAGTATTTTATTTTATAACTATTTTATAATAAGTGATACTTAATATTATGTTGTGTATTTTTGGTAGGAAGTCAAAGGGAAATAATAAGTTGGACTTGAAATGGAGAATGCAAAGTAGCTTCAAGAAGCCCACTTGTGTCACCACTGAAGATCACGTGCAACCAAATGAAAAGAAAGCAAGAAGAAAAGAAAAATAAAATAAAATAAAAAAATAAAAGATAAGAAGAAGAGGAAAAGGGGCGTAAATATCAACCAGAATAAGACCCCAAACTACCATCATCTTCCTTAATCAAAGAAGATCAATACTACCTCCGAAATTCAAGCAAAGATGAATCTTTATCTTTGTTCTCAATTCTATCTCTTTGATCCGGGAAAACCTAGGTTGTTTTTACTTATAAAAACCCCCCAATTATTCCTTCTAAAAAACACACAACTTAACCAGAAAATATTATCCGAGTGAGATAGTTCGATTGACTCATAATTGGGCAATTGGAGTATGGAAGATAGCCATTGGAGGAGGGCTTAGTCTCGAGTCCAAGGTAGAACGAGAACGACGACAATTCGCGGGGTGGAATTCGGGTCTTGTACGATTGTTCTTGGGAGTATAGTTCATAAGTCTTCTTACTCAATTGTTCCATTTACTGTTATTTTGGATTGTTTTTGCTAAGATTGATTAATTACTTTTATTGGATTATTGGTGTGATGATTTGATTATTAATTTTATAATCTATTTGCATGGTTTATTTCAATTTACGGCTATTTGAATTTGCTAGGTATTAATTATTAATTTTGCAGTTCAGCTATGATTGTTATCTTTCTATTGTTGGATTGTAAAGTATTGCTATCTATATGGTTTAGCTTAGTTTAAATTGTATAGAAGAGTAGTCCCTAATTTTAAATCGAGTCTGCGATTATGGTTTGGTTTAAGTTAGAGAGCAATTTCAATCTAAATAATCTGACATTTATGTGATCGGATTAGTTAGGACTAATGAGGTCTCCTAGTTATTAAGGCTGCCAAGACTAATTCATGCAAGTTGCGACCATATTTGTGTTAATTAGATTGGTTTAGAGTCAATTTCGGCTTAGTTCAAAATTGGTTTAAACTAAGGAAAGACAGAGAGTCTTTGTTACTAAAGTCTCTACAGTTAGTCTAGTAATTAAATTGATTAATTATGCAAGGCTGGTTAATTATAGTCACCAATAGTTTAATTTGAGTAAAGGTTATTAATGGAGTTGGTTAAGTGTGTCGTCTATTGTAAATAGTAGATTAGTATTTTTAGTCTTGTTTAGTTTGGTTACTAGATTCATTTTAAACCCCCCATCATATGTAAATAGTGTAAATAGTTATTGTATTTTATGAGTTATTTGAGTATAGAAGATTAACAATCTCTCCGTGGGATCGACCCTTGCTTGCCCTTTTTACTACTTCTAAATATTTTTGAAGGTCTAAGTTAGGTAATTAAATTATTAATTTAATACGGTAAAACGACACGTATCATCCCTACAGACAAAATTTTGTGTGTGGGGCATCCAATGGATCGGAGGAGCCATATGGTAATCATAAACCCCCAGATTCATGTAATAGAGATGGACTTAGACTCGATGTTACCCCCATCTACGACTCTCATCGAGTTGGTGGCAACAATGAAGATTCCCAATGAGTTTAAGCGTTTGTTTAGACAATTATGCGAAGCATATATGACTTCTTTACCCTCTATACCAGTTTCTATGGAAGACACAATCTCGAATTTGTCTCCGGACTCACTACAAATTACTTGTATGGTATGGAACGTACAAGGTGCGGGTAGTAGAAACTTCATATCCTCTATTAAGGATGTGGTTCGAATTAACAAACCAAATGTTCTTGCTTTGGTTGAAATAGGAGGTGAACAAGCTAAAAAAATTGCTTCGATTTTAGGTTTTGATGGCCATGTTTGAACTGATGCAGTTGGATTTAGTGGAGGTATTTGGGTGTATTGGAAGACGGATTTAGTCACGGTTAGTCCAATTATCGAACACACTCAATACATAACTATGGAGATTTCTCGAGTAGGAGCGATACCATGGTATTTCTCGGCAATCTATGCAAGCTCGGATCCTGCAAAAAGGAAGGAGTTATGGATTGAATTAGAAAATTTTGCGCACTCTCATGGTAAACCATGGCTTTTGGCAAGGGACTTCAATGAAACTAGATTTCCCTCATAGTGAAATTCTTCTTGCAATGAGACTAATAAACGTTCAACCATATTCAATAATTCGATTGAAAATATGGATTTACTGGAGGTCGAATTTTCTGGAGCAGCTCATACGTGGGCTAGGGGCAAAACGCCCGAGACTAGACAGAGTGGAAGACTAGATAGAGCTCTTTGTAGCGATCAATGGGCAATGAGGTTTGAGCAAGCATCGATGAAACACTTAACAGCAGCTACGTCAGATCATTGTCCAATCTTCGTATCTCCTAATGGGTTTGTGCCTTTTGATGCAATTCACAGACCTTTTAGATTTCAGGCTGCTTGGATGCAACACGAAAACTTCAGTGATTTTGTGGAGAAAAATTAGAATAAAAATAACCCTTTGGTACCTGCCCTTGCTAAACTCTCTTCTGATTTAAAGAATTGGAATAGAGATACTTTAATTTCGGCAATATATTCAAATAGAAAAGAACTCTCCTTGCTCGTGTTGATGGAATTCAAAAGGCACTCTCGAAAAAGGTGGATCGAGGTCTATTAAAGCTTGAGGCCAAGCTTCGAAAGGAACTTGATGAAATCTTGGATAGGGAAGAGACTCTTTGGTACCAAAAATCACGAGTAACTTGGCTTCAAGATGGAGATATAAATACGACTTTCTTCCACCTAAGCACGATTGTTTGAAGGTGGAAAAACAAAGTTGTCGCTTTGAAAAAGAATGAAGGGCCATGGATTCAAGACAAAGGTGAAGTGCAAAATCTCATTGTGGATTATTTCTCAAAACTATTTACTGAAGAAGGCGGTCGAGATCAAGGGCGGTGGGACGGTCCTCAAGATATATTCCCTGACTTTAAAACACTAATTGGAGTATGCTTACCAAGTACTACTCAAAACTGGAAGTGGATAAAGTGATTAAAGAGATGGAAGCACTCAAGGCGCCTGGACCCGATGGCTTCCAGGTTATTTTTTATCAAAAAAACTGGGAGTTGGTGGCCAAGAACGTGTATGATACAATTCTGCCAATCCTTGAGGGCAAGTCTTCTTCGGAGAATTTAAACAACACTTTCCTTGCATTGATCTCGAAAGTGGATCAACCTGAGCAAGCTTCCCAGTTTCGACCTATAGGGCTATGTAATGTTACATACAAGATAATTACAAAGGTCCTCATAAATCGTATCAAGCCGATTCCCCTTCATCTTATCTCCAACACCCAAGCAAGCTTTGTTGGGCCTTCATTCGAGACACTTTGGTTCAAATGAATATTCCAATAACCATGATTGAGGATATTATGGATTGCTTACTACTGCTTCTCTTCAAGTTCTATGGAATGGGGAGCCTTCAAAGAGTTTCAAACCGAGTCATGGCATTCGACAAGGGGATCCTTTATCACCCTATTTATTTGTGATGTGTATGGAGCGCTTCTATCAAGTCATTGAAGAAGCCATTATACTTGGCAATTGGAAACCAATTCGAGCAAGTAGAGATGGGCCAACGCTGTTGAATCTATTTTTTGCAGATGATATTGTGTTGTTTGCGGAAGCAAGTATAGAGCAAGCCTCTCTTATTCGATCCTGCCTTGATAGATTTTGTAATGCCGCTGGACAAAAAGTGAGTCTTCCAAAATCTAGAGTTTATTTTTCTAAGAATGTGGAGATGGAAATGCAAGAAGAAATTGGGGAAAGCTTGGGTATGGAGATCACTTCGGACTTGGGAATGTACTTGGGTATGCCTACTCTTACAAGTAGTGTCACAAAAGAAACTTTTGGGCATCTAAGTGAAAAGATAGATCGACGACTATCAAGCTGGAAGTCAAAATACCTCTCCTTAGCAGGGCGTATCACTCTAGCAAAATCAACTCTATCCACTATGTCTTACCATTCGATTCAAACGACAAAAATTCCAAGCTCAATTTGTGATAGTATAAGCAAAAAAACAAGGCGATTTGTGTTGGGTGGCAATGTAGACAAGAGAAGGGTTCATCTCCTTTCTTGGGAGTGCCTACAATGGCCGAAAGAATTTGGGGGAGTTGGTATCTATTCGGCCAGACAAGCAAATTCTGCTTTTCTGACCAAACTTTGATGGAGGATGCTAAGTGAATTGAACTCTCTTTGGGCAAGAGTATTATGAGTGAAATATTGTAAGGGTCTTTGTGACTTAAACATGTTCGTGCCTAAAGCTGGAAGCTTGAATGTTTGGAGCATAATAACAGAGAATAATAAGGTCCTTGGTGAAGAGGTTTGAGTGGGAATTGGTGATGGGAGTCGTACTCTCTTTTGGGATCACAAGTGGGCAATGGATAAACCACTAAGCGATGTGAGTATTCAACCATTGCCAATGGAGCTTACAGGTGCTACGGTTCAAGAGATGTGGGAGGAAGGACAAGGGTGGAGATGGAATATTTTTGCCCTTTTCTTGCCGCAAGAAGCTATTAAATTCATCCAAAATCACGAAGTGAGGGTTGACCCTAATGTGGGTGACTTAGTGTATTGGAAGGATAATTCAAAAGGGAAGTTCACAATCAAATCGGTTTTGAGCATCATGAGGCATGAGACTGATGTTTTAAATGAAGAGTGTTGGGACTTAATATGGAAGTCCCCTGCTCAACAGTGAGTAAGAGCATTCCTTTGGCTCGCGTGCCATGATAGACTCCTTGGAAATTTGATCATGTACAAGAGGCAAATAACTGACGATCCAGCTTGCTTTATTTGTGGGAATGACGATGAGAACACTTTTCACATACTAACGGACTGCCCGAGTGCTAAGATTTCTTGGAATAAAATTCTGCATCCTCGATTCCATGGTAATTTTCTTTAGTCTCCCTCTCAAGAAATGGCTTTATTATAATCTGGAAAATTCAAGTGATATCAATGTCGATGGTTGGGATATTATGTTTTGTATTGCAACATGGTGGATTTGGAGATGGAGAAACTGTAGAGTTATCAATCGAAGGGATGAAATCCCTATAGACCTTGGGGCTTTCTTGAGGGTTAGATACAATGAGATGAAAAGAAGCCTAAATTCAGATAATGGGAAGATGCAAGCTCAGAAGCAGAAAGTGGAAATTAATGTGTCTTGGCATTCTCCTTCCCCGGGCTGGTTTGTTTAGAATTGCGATGGGGCTCCTAAAGGGTGTCTAGGTCCAACAGGGGGTGGAGCGACTATCAAGGATTGTGAGGGGCAATTTATCTAAGGTTTCTCAGCAAGCTTTGGGCATTATTGCACAACTTTTCGTGTGGAGGTGATGGCTCTTACTAAGGGCCTTGAATTAGCTCAGATTCTGCAAATCAAATAGCTCGAAATTCATCTAGACAATCAAGCTTGTGTGAAGTTGCTACAACAGGGAGCTCAAGGAATTGGTGAATGTGTCCACGACATAATAAATTATTGTCAGAAGCTACTTAGAGACTCAAGATGGGAAGTTCGAGTGATTTATATTTATAGGGAAGGAAGCCGAGCGGCGGATTGGTTGGCCAACTGTGGCATCTCTCAAGACTCTCAATTGATTATCATAAACTCTGTTCCGGATGAGCGGAAGATTCTTCAAGAGGATGCTAGAGGGGTGGCAATGCCCCGTTTAGTTCCTGCTTAGTGTTTGGTTTTTTGTTTTGTTCTTTTATTTTCTTTTTCTGCTTTGCTTCTTTTCTCTTTGGATGTATTATCCTCATTTGGATATAAAAAAAAAAAAATAAAAAAAAAAAAAAAAAGAAGAAAGACATAGACAATAAGATAGAAAAGTTAATCTTATAAACAATGGAACAAATTCGGTGTGTGTTGTGATGCAAATCACTAACCTAAAAACAAAATTCCAACTAAATCATGGTGCTCAATTGTATCTACCGGCATGTTCCCTAAGGCCAGATTTACACACCACTCTCACACAATTAAGACAATTTTGGGTCAGAGGTTGGAGTTAGCCACAACTCATTTGTATCTTCCGGGATGTTCCCTAAGGTTTACACACCATTCTCACACAAAGACAATTTTGGGTCAGAGGTTGGAGCTAGCCACAAAAACTTGTGCCCAAAGAAGATGAAATGTGTTTAGCTTTTTTTTTTTTTTTTTGAAACAATGTTTAGCTATTTTGTATATGTCATCTATGTATTTCTGACTTTCCAATCAAGAATATACAATTAATGAAATATGGGGATCTGATAAAAGGTTGAAGAATCCAAAAAGACAAAGCTTTAATCACAAATCAAGAAGATATAACACCCTTTAAAACATCCCATTAATTATGGGTGTTAAGAGGAGGCAAAGAAGATCAAGAGAAGAAAGCCCATAGACATGTTGATTGAATCTTGACATGAAAATCTCTACTCTACAACCCACGTGCACCCGTGGGCAAACATAATAGGCCACAACCTACCCGTAGATTAAACTAATCAAGCTTTAGAAAATCAATAATCCAACTCTAAAACATGTCTTTTACTCTCTTTACTCCAACTGGGTCCTAGTTGGTGGAGATCGATTCCGGAATCTGGTGAAATCTCCGACACCGAAATTCATTTATGTCAGTTACCGCACCCAAACCCCAAAGTTCGTGTGGTTAAAAACGTAAACTATGTCCTTATATACATTGATTAAAAAATTATATATCCCGTTGTACCATCCATGTAGGATTGGTGAAAGTATCTATGTTTTAATTTTCTAAGGCTAAATCTAGCTAAAAATAAAAACGATTTATTTCACAAAATCATTATTCATTCATCAATCAATGCTTTCACATATAACAACTCAAACATTATTACTCAAATTCAAAGTTACATTAATCCTTATTACCCTTCATAATTTGATCTGCTACATTCTCAGGCAAAGTCATTATCTAAATGAATGTACTTCTAGCTAGTCTCGTCTATTTTCTTTCCTTCTTTAATTTCATATCCACAACACATTTAATTTGCAGGCCAGGTTATACACATTTGAGTTATTGAACAAAGCTAGCTTTACTTAAACATGGTTATCAATTAGAAAAATAATAAATTGAATGCACAAAAACTATAATAAACTTCAAACACTTGAAATTAAATTAGATAGATTAATAAAGCAGTAAACATAGTTTTTGCTACAACACTAAGGAAACAAATGTAGCAGGGTAATTCAACTATTTAGAACCACAATTTAAATGAAGGTTGATCTAAACAGTCTAGTCCATTGCTATTTCAGATTACTCGAAACCCCACTGGTTCTCCCTACGAACTTCTTCCTCTTCCTCGGGTGTAAAATCATTCTTGATATTGAAGTTCTTCCTTATCTGCTCTGGTGATTTGCCCTTGATCATATCCGCCACACACTGACACGTTAAATCCAGCAGACCCTTAATATCCATGTAATTTGCAGCCTGCATTCACCACACATTATTAAATTAGGAGAAAATCGTGAAAAAAGACCTTTTAAATGGTCGACATTTTTTAAAAATGACCTTTTAAGTGAAAAACTTGTGAAAAAGGACCTTTTAAGTTGTATTGTTTGTCTGGAATACTTGAGTGAGCTTGCGAGGTGGTCAACGCTGGAGCTCCGGCGTTGACTATCACATGTTAGTCACGTGACTTTTGTTTTTAAAAAAGTCTTTTTTCATAATTTTCTCTTAAATTAGTTACACTCGGTCATCAATCTACCATATGTATATGTATATATACTATATATAACTCACAAGAATGAGATCAAAGAGGATGTTCTGGTCGACTTTGAGGAAGTCAGCATCCCATTGCTTGAGATCATCATTATTCCGGGTTTCGGATTCAGCCTTATTCTCTTCCTCGACATGTTTGTTGCAGTACTCGATGATCTTTGACAAAATTGTTGAGCTCACATTTGGCAGCGGAATTGGATCGCTGCTTTCGCCGATTTCTTCGATCAGGTTCTTGATGGTTTGAGATAGCATTGCTGCTTTTTCGTCGACCTCGAAGCACTCATTATCGGCACTCTTGAGGATTATCTTCCTGGATGAAGCCATTGCAATTGAAGAAGGAGTGTTTGAAAAGTTGAGAAAATTGGAGAAAAAGAGCAGAATTGAAGAAGTATTGGAGAATGAGAGAATATGATGAGACTAAGGAAGACTGGAGCAGTATTTATAGAACTTTTGGAACAAGGGGCTTCACGTTTATTTTAAACCCATGTACTTCCACAGTTTTTAATTTAAAGAGTGTTGTAATTAATTAATTTTTATTTATTATTTTTTAAAAAAATAGAGTGTTGTAATTAACTTGATTTCTACTATTTAAGCATAATTATCTAAATATATATGAACTTATTAATTACGAAGTATCGAATCAGGATAAACATGTATAAACATAATGTATAAAAACACATGACACCTTATTTTCTTGTCGGTCTTGTCTTATATGGATCAGCATAACTCAAGTGAAAAATCTCGTGAATCAAACAAGACTTAATTGAGTGATTTTCGTAATTAATGTTAACCGTAAACTAATTCCTTATATGTGTTGATTTACAAACTGTTTCCCATTGTACCATCCAAATAGTATTTGCAAAAGTTTCTATTTTTAAATTAACCGAGCTTTAACCTTGCTAATAATAATAACAGTTTTTTTTTTATTAAAAAAAATCCGCTAAATTCATTAGCGATTTTTAAAATAAAATTTGCTAGTGGCATAGTGATATATTTCATAAAATCATTATTGTAATTAGCAGTTTTCATTAATTATATTTTTACATATAATTGCTCAAATTAGTAATCAAAATAGATGTATCATGTATTTGAACTTCCCAATAATCCATTTGTAATTATGATAGTGGTTTTATGTATAGAACCACTAATACCATTATTGGTTTATATATTTAACTGATTTTACCTTTATTTAGAGGTTCTGCATTTAGTAAAACCACCATCACCATTAATGGTTTTACACTGGCAATAAATAAATCAAAAAAAAAAAAAAAAAAGTGAAGCTTGAAACTGAACTTATATGGGCGTTAAACCTGGAATTTGGATAACCATTTATGAACAAGCATAAAAACTTAGCTCACTTTTTTGTAGTCTTGTCTTATAATCTGGATCATCATAACTGAAGTAAGAAATATTGTGAATCAAACAAGACTTAATTGAGGGGGCATGTTCATATTTATTGAACTGAGCTAAACTAAACTGATTGAAGCTGAATTGAACTGAACTGATTGGAGCTGAACTAAACTGAACTGAACTGAGCTGAAATAAATATTTTATGAGAGAGGGAAATTTGGAGCTGAACTAAACTGAGCTGAACTGAAGAACTGAACTGAATTGATTGGAGCTTAACTGAATTGAACTACACTGAAATTAAGCAAATGTGAATAGGCCCTGATTGGTTTCGTAATTTATGTTAAAAACGTAAACTAATTCCTTATATAGGTTGATTAAAAAAAAATATTTTCCATATGAATTACCATCCACATAGGATTGATGGAATTGAAATTTCTATTTTTAAAATTTTCTGAGGCTAAAACCTGATAAGTGATATTTATGTCACTCGTAGGGGTAGTATTTAGGTTATTTTCGTGTTTATTTTTCCCTTATTTTTCCTTTTATTCTCTTGTTTTCTCTTTAATAAAGTCTCTAGTTTATTTTGGTAATTTTGGTGTGTTTTAGTTTATTTTCTTTATTTTATTAGTTTTAGTCTTTTTTCCTATTTTATTTTATTTATTTCTATTTTATTTATTTTATTTTATTTGTCTTGGTTTTTTCTTATTTCGTCCTTTATTTATTTTCATTGTATTTATTTATTTCTATTTTATTTCATGTCCCGATCCTCTCCTCGGTTTTCTTTGTGTGTAGGTTTGCAATCGTATTAAGGTTCAAAGCTCAAGTGTGTTCCGAGTTTCAAAGTCATATTCGTGTTCGAGTTCCAAGCACGATTTACAAGCTTCTAAGCCCCAAAGCTGCTGCCCCTTATCCATCACCACACCCTACCTTATCCTCCACCACAAGCCACGCACACACACACCACTCACTGTCCCCTGCTCCTCAAACCACCACACCAACAGCAGCCCTCACTCACTCACCATCAGCCAACGCCAATAACACCAACACCCACGCAATCCCAACAACACCACGCAACACCACCAGCTCCACCACACTGCCCTGCTCCCTGCTTTCCACTCACAAATCACCAGCAACACCCCGCAACACCACACGCACTCCAACCGTCATCCACCATCTTTAATCTCCACCATCAACAACACCAACAGCAGTGAACACAACTCACTCGCACCACGCACCACCTCCAACCAAACCGCCAACAATAACCACCTCCAATCAGCAGCGCAACTCCGCAACCACCACCAATTCGCATCTCCCACTGCACCAACAACAATCAGCGCATCAATCAAACCCAAATCCGCAACAATTGCATTCCCCAAGCTACCCAGACCTCCGCGGTCGCGCAGCTCTGTCAGAAGGCGCACAAATTGGAGTTTAAAACCAGAGTCGAGGCAGAAGCTATCGCGCGACCTCTGTGCGACGTCTGTGCGGGCGCGCAATTATGGGTTAATCACGAGCTTCTCACGCGAGTTTTAATGAAAATTTAACGGCCTTGATTGATTGAAGCTGATCGACGGTGATGATTGATGATGGTGAATGGCGGTTGAATGGTGGTGATGGTGATGAATGGAAATCAGGGAGCCACGAAGAGAAGGAATTGGGGTCTGATAGTTCATGATTTTTGAGGGAATTTGTGGGTTTTATTTTTATTTCTTTTTCTTTTATTTTTATTTGTTTTCCTTTTCCTTTTTTGATTTTCTTTTCTCTTTTATTTCTTTTCTCTTTTATTTTCTTTTTATTTCCTTTTCTTTCTTTATTTATTTTCTTCTTTTATTTTTCTATTTTTCCTAGTTTTATGAAGTTAGTATAAATACCCATTTTTGGGGTAATTAGAAGAACAATTATTATCCATTATTCTACTCTCTAATTTAGTTTTAGGAGAGCTTCTCTCTCTAGGTTTAGATTAGAATTAGAGTAGTTTAGAGAGAGAAAGTAAGGGTTTTTCCATTGATGAACTTGGATATTGAAGAAGGAGCTTGATTGAATCTTTGCAAATATTCATCTTCAATTAATGAGCAATCTCTTACTCTCTTTCTTTGTTTTTGTATTTAGTTTTATTTGCTTATTTTGATTTTCCTTCATTGCTTGTTGATCATGTTGATCATGTTGATTCTTGATTATTTGTTGATTAATCTTGTTATTATCATGATTAGTGAGTAATTTCCCCATTGAGGGGATGGTTGTGGTGTAGTTGGATCTTGAGCATGTTCTAGGTTTAGAGTTGATTTATTTGTGATTAAAGTCTTTATATGCTTGATATTCTTTAATCTACTTGCAAAATGCATGTTGTTAGTTGATTAAAGGTGAATCTTTGCTAACAAGGAACGGAAGTTGACTTAGTTAAGGTTCATTGTTATCGATTGTTATTTGATAGTACCTCCTAGTATATGGTTCTAATGTGGAAGCATAGAGGCTATGTTAGGAGAAGCCAATTGACCCCGGAAGGCGGCTAGATTGGACCCTTTATTTCGATATTTGAGCATGTTTAGTTCATAATTAATTCAACTTCTATGCTTTTGTTTATGTTCAAGTGAATGCTATACCTAAACCATTTCCCTTAATGTTTTATTTCTTGTTTTAGCATTTTTAGACTTTAGTTTATTTATCTCCTATTCCGGACTAGCTTAATTGTTGATAACATTTGGTGGTGTTTAACCGTTCTCTGTGGTTCGACCCCTATGCTTGCCTTATACTCGTATTAGGTTTGTTTAGGTTGTATAAATTGTATTTGATCTAGGTGTAGTCGTTTGACGACGCGATTATTCCCTTGTCAAATTGGCGCCGTTGCCGGGGAACGGCTTCCATTACCATTGTGTTATCTTATTGAGACTAGTCCATTGTGTATATTTATCTTTCTATTTGTTGGTTTTTATTTGTGTTGCTTTATTTGAAAAATGGCTTGTATTTCTATTCCTCAATTTGATAATGAACCGTTTTGGGTGTATTTTAATAGACTTGAGGATTTCTTGGATGGTGTTAAGGGTTTTACCAAGGGTGATTATTGTGAAATCATTAATTTGGGATTAAATGAGCATTTTAGAGGAGTGGTTGATAATATGTTAAATATTGATCTTGAAACTATGTCTTCGGATGAAGCTTGGGATTTCTATTCATGGTTAGCTAGGGATAATTATGATTGGGAGAGGGCTAATCATGAGACTTATGTTCGGGATTCTCATGCTTTTAATGTTGATGCTAATTGTCATGATTTGTCTAATATGAATTCCCATGATGTGCTTGATGCTCCCCATAGTGACCATGTAATGCATGATTTCAACTCCCCTCCCTCTATAGCTCAATGTAATGAGGTACATTCTAATGATGATGAAGTGCATGTTCTTTCTCATATTGCATCCGATTTTTGCATGAATTCTAAAGGTGTGCCCCATAGTTCCCTAGATGATTCCAATGAGCAAGCTTTTGACTCGTCTATCCATGATGATTTGGACTCAATTGAGATTATGGCACAAATATTTCTTGAGTTTCAAACGGTAGCCCATAACCTTATGAGTGAGTTCATTGATAAGGCTTCATTAGAAAGAGATGAGTTTGAGAGAAATTTGCCCCCATTCACTCCTGATTTTGAGATGGTAGCCCTTGAGAAAGGTATGGGAGATGTTGTTCAAGATGGTGAAGAGGAGGTTGAGGTTGAATCATTTGGAGTTTTTGAGCTTGAGGGAGATGTAGATCGTGAGAGTTCTTCATTTGAGGATTCCATGATTGATTTCCATGCCCTCATTAGTGATGTGAGACCTTGTGGTGAGGGAGTAGCTACCCCTTTTCCCCTTTCTCATACACCTTTCTCCCAAAGGTTTAACCATATCCCCTACTATCCTATGTTCCTCCCTTCTTTTCTCAAAGAACCGCTTAGGAATCCTTTTCCTATTCATGCTTCCGAAGCCCCCAACTCTTTCATTGTTGATGAGGAAAAGAGTTACAATGCCAACCAAAAAGATTTTTGTGAGGAGTGTTTGCCTCCCTATCTTTCTTTTTCTTCTTATTTTATTGATTTTTCTTTTGATTCTTTTACTTTTTCTTTTCCCCCTTCTCTCAAACATAAAGTCTCCTTGTACTTTATGTTTGCTTGTCATATGAGCATCGCGTATGCTCTATTTCTTGATATGTTTGCCGGTGCATATGACAAGCTTTTGCGTTCTTTGTCGGGTTATTTACTAGATTGGTCTCGCTTGGACGTTAAACAACCCGTGTTTTATTGCTTTCATTTTCTTTTGTTTTTAGATTAGATTTTGTCTCATGGACGTGTTTGTGTTCCTTGCTAGGTACACAACTTGATATACTCTTGCGCATTGGTGATGATCAAGAATCAAGGAAATGTGCCTCAACTTACCTATCATGTGGAATTCAAGCCTTATTTGTAGAGAGTGTGGCTCATATGAGGTTATTTCGGTTTTTTTGTGTGATTTTGCATTTATCCCATATCCGGTAATATCCTTCTTTTCCCTCTCTCTCTTACTTATTGTGACTTGAAGATCATGTGTTGGTAATGTTGGATTAATTTTTCCTTGTTTTCCCCTCCTTGGTTTCATCGTTTATGATTTGAGAGCTTGGTTTCATTCAAGCTTGGGGGAGGGTATTCTATCATGTTTGGTGGGATGTTGATTCATACATGTCATGCACTTGAGTATATGCATTTCCGTGTTTTTCATGCTTTTGGAAAATCCAAAAATATTTTTGTTTACTTCAAGGCAAGTTTAGCAAAATGTGTTTTGTTTGTACTTATTTTGGACATTATATCTTTTGGATTTGTTTACTCTTGAATGCCTTTCTTCCTAAGTGGTTAATGTGTGCACGGTTTGAGAGTGTCATTGGTTGACTCTAGGATATTACATGCTAAGGTAGCCGGGTTAAGAACTTTTAGGGCGCCATGAAGCCCTAGTTCACGGGTATGTGGTAAGATGGTGTTGCTCTCTATAGTGGATTTGGCACCCTTGGTTGGTATTTGCTTAGTTATAATCCCGTGTGAGGTAACATTGTTCTAGCCTTCATCACTTTGTTGTGTGACACATTTGGATCCTTAGCTATGCATGTCTTGATCCTTGTTTTGACTTATAGCTCCCAAGATCGTGACCGAAGCACTCTAGGGGAGGAAAAGGGCATTTCTTTCTCATTTTTCTTTATCTTCTTTTTATTTTGTTACAAATTTGATTTTCTACTTTGCATAAACCTACTTGCTAACCAATTTGAGCCTTATGTTTCCCGCTCTTGTTTAAACCACATTACAAACCTAATGGCCTATGTTTACCAACCTTTTAGTTAGTGAAGCATTGGCATGTGAGGTTTGAGTTTTGAGTTGTTGATCATAGACAAGATGCATTTTGAGATTTGGTTAGAGTTGAGCTTGTAACGAAATATGCAAATTTATGAAAATCAAATGAAGTTTCAAGAAAAAGCCGTCCAAAGTTAAAAAGGCAAGGACAATGAATAAAGTGAAAAAAAAAATTGAAAAAAAAAAAAAACAAAAACAACAAAAATATTTTAGTTGGTTTCATTTTCTTCCTTAGTTTAAGCATTGAGGACAATGCTTTGTTCAAGCTTGGGGGGAATATTGTGTGTTTGTTTTGAATAAACTTGGGGAATGGCATTATTGGTATTTTTGTTTGATATTTAGTGGATTCTTGAGTTATTTTTGAGTGTCGGTCGCACTTTTTGCTTCACCTAGGAAATTTCACCAAATTTCAAATTTTTACCCCGCCTTAACCCTTAGCCTTACGTTACAACCAATAAAAAGACCCTTAGACTCTAGTGGGTTAGGTTAAAAGAACGATGGAGGGTGATAGACTTCAAACCTATGGAAAGAGTATGCATAGTTGAGACGTCGGGATTATCTTCTCAAATTTCTCATTTCTTTATATTTTTCCGATTCCTTCGTGGAATCTTGAGAAGCTAGCTTAAGGGTTGATTTGAAGCTAGTGGAGAGAACGTGGCCCGATTGGTTGGGGCTAGGGTGGATTGAGTCCTAAGTAGTTCTCTATGCTTAGCATGTGTTATGTTTCAATCAACCATTGACATCTTGGAACGTGCATACATTTGTCCATTTAGAAAGGTTTGCATTCATTAGTGCTTGTCCTCATCTCTTGTCCATATATGAGCTTGTGTTTTGCTTTTTTCTCTTCGTGTTTCTTTTCCTTTTCCTTTTGTTGTCTTGCCTTGGCTTTTGTCGAGAGTTGTGGGGTAAGCTCTTAGGAAACCCTCACGAGACCTCACTCGTCCTCATAGGCGACTTTGAGGTTTTAAGGGCTTGTTGTAGCTAAAAACAACCGTGATTCCTACGACAGTGAGTTAGTGTACATTCTTTCTCTTTGTTTCTAGTTTTGTTTCTTTTGGTTTCAATAATTCCATCCTGTTCTCTTTTGCCTTAGCTTTGCTCGAGGACGAGCAAAGGTTTAGCTTGGGGGAATTTGATAAGTGATATTTATGTCACTCGTAGGGGTAGTATTTAGGTTATTTTCGTGTTTATTTTTCCCTTATTTTTCCTTTTATTCTCTTGTTTTCTCTTTAATAAAGTGTCTAGTTTATTTTGGTAATTTACCCGAATTGACATTAACCCATTTACCCGACCCATACAAACCCGACTTCATTGAAGCCCAAGACCGGTTAGAAGAAGCAAATCGGTGATTAAGGGCTCGGTAATGGAAATCCCGAGGCATTTGGACCGAGTTCAAGGACCCAAGGAGAAAATCCGATTAGGCCAAGGACTAGGGGCCCAATCGAAGTCCAATCATAGCCCAAGGAAAGCCTCGCCCGGGGTCACAAGGCTCCGCCCGGAGCACGCGCCCGGCCGGGCGGGGCGAGCAAAGGAAGAAGACCTCGCGCCCGGAGCACGCGCCCGACCGGGCGCGATAAGAGCTGATCAGAGCAAATGGCGGGCCCGGCCGGGCGGTACGGCGCCCGACCGGGCGCTTGTGTTTTGAGGGGTTACTTAATCCCGATTAGTTTCGTTAATGCATAAAACTTCTTGTGGAGTATTTATGTAATTTAATTAAGCAAGTTTAGGACCTTCTTTTTTTACATACTCTTACTACTTTTCTCTCTCTACATAGATTTTCTCTCTCTAAACTTTTACTTTTTTTCTCTTGTTCCTAAACTCCGTTTGTAATTCCGTCGATTCGGTACGATTTCTATTTTATAATTTCAGTATTTTCATTCTTTCAATTCCTTAATTATGTCTTGTTTAATTGCTTTGATGTGTTTAGCTTTAATCATGTATGAGTAGTTTCCTTTCTAGGGTTTGTGGGGATTTAATAAATAATATGAAAGGGTAATTTATGGTTGTTTATTGTCAATACTTAATTAATTTCCTATTGATTGATTTAATGCTATGCAATTAGATTAGGCCTGGTTTAATTGTATGAGTTTGGCAATATTGATTCGAGATTCGAGAGATGAGAATTGATGTTTAGGCTTAGTTTCATGATAACACGATATTATACATGATTTATATGTGATATTTGGTCATATTTTATTGTGTTTTCTTCATTTTCCTAATCTTTTAGAGTTATTATTCTTCCTATTTCTATATTGCTCTTCTCGTTTTGTTTGTTTTTGTTTTTATAGGAATAGGGCTCGATTTGTGTGGAATTCAACTTGGACGCGAGATAATCTTCATATGGAGTGTTTCTAGCATCCACGAAGCTTCACGACAGTCTAATCCGCAGCTTGATTGCGGCTCATCACGATTTACCGCAGCTTGCCTGTGGCGCACTTCAAGGGAGCAAGAAACACAAGGCTGGCAGCCTCTCCGCAGCCTTACTGCGGCTCGCAACCTCGTACCGCAGCTCAGTTGCGGCCACTTATTTACCCACGAGTTTAGCCCAATTTTTGGGATATTAGGAGTCCTAATCTTATGTAAAGACTACTACTTTCCTAGCATATAAATAGGTTTTAGATAGTCTTTTATAGAACACTTTTACATACATTATTTTAGAGCTTTTTAGTATTACGTTCTTGAGGATTATTTTCTAGGGTTCTACTTTCAAGATTCAAGATTTCATAATTAATTCCAAGTATTGATTTCTTTTCTCAATTCTCTTATTTTATTATTGTTATTATGTTTTCTTTAATTATTTGTCTTGTTATTTCTATTATCATGTGTGAGTAGTTTCATAATCTAGGGTTAGGTTGAACCCTAATATGGATTAATGTGTTATTTAATTTCCCAATTCCCAATTTAATTAATTTATAATTCCTCTTTGTTAGGGTTGGATTTATTATCAATGATTAACTAGAAATAGTATTATTGAATGTGATTAGGTTTACAACGAAAGTTGATTCTTAATTGATATTAGAACCCTAATTAAAAGTTGGAGCTTTTATGCATGAAAATAGCTAATTGTTCTTGCTAGGACTTATAGGATGTCATTCTCAATGTCTTTAATATGTATGATTCCATGAAAATAGGTATGATTGCATGTTAGGGAAGCTATTAGTTGATCGAAAGAAACTCTTAGTATTGTTTTAGGGAGCATCTGTCCTGTGGAATATTTATTGATTTAATTGAGGGAAAGGGATTGTTCTATTGCATTGATTCATATTAGTGGGGATACTTAATCTTAGATGTTTTTAGTTCTTGATTAATTTCATATTATTATCATTTATTGCTTATTAGTTAATATTGTTCTAGTTTTGATCTATCGATATTGATTGGTTACTCGCTTAGTATTTATTTGAGTCTATTTAATTAGTTGAACCATAGTCTCTTGGGATCCGACCCTTACTTGCCCGTCTACATAGTAGTGGTCTTGTTAGGTTATTTTTGTTAGGTACGCGACACACCTACCATTTCAATAGACAGACTAATTTATAAATGGTTAGATCGAGATTCGAGAGATGAGATTTAATACCGGTAAATTAACTCTGTGATTGTAATACGTAGAAAAAGCCCTTTATGATCTGATTTATTAATGTATTGATGATTGATTATTATGTTTTACCCTGGAAAATTGTTTATTAGTGAACTTATGCCCTAGGCTTTTTTTAATATTTGATTTCTCCCTGATTTCACTACTAAAATTCGGCCAAATTGCGACCGTCTCTGACGGTCGCAGATTATAATAAAAACGGTCGCAATTAGTAATTGCGACCGTCAACGGTCATAAGGTGGTGGTCGTTATTCACGTGGTCGCAAAAAATATTATTGCGACCGTTTGGCGGTCGCAGATTTTTTGCGACCGTTTTTATTAATTTCAACGACCGGTTAGACAACGGTCGCAAATTTTACAAATTGCGACCGGTTACAAAAGCAGTCGCAAATATGGATTTAGCGACGGTCCTAGGCGGTCGCAAAAAAAATTAAAAAAACAAAAAAAAAAAACAAAGCGCAGCCACCTCCTGAACTTCGCAGCCTACCCCACCACCACTTCCCACCCAAACCCTCTTTACCCACCACCACTGGCCACCCTAAAACACCACCGCCCAGCCTCAACCACCTTTAACCACCACCCATATTCAACCCAAAAATTGTATAAATTTATCAAAAAAATTCAACCCCAAAAAAAAACCCACAAAATTTCGAACAAAATTACACAAATCAAACCGAAAATGTAACAAAAATTGAATCAAAATTCGAACAAAATATAACCCACAAAAACTAATTAAAATTTGAACAAAAATAAAAAAAAATTAAACCCAGCAAAATTGAAACCCACAACGAACAAAAATCACAAAAAATTACGAACAAAACTTGAAAAACAAATCAACAAAATTTGAAAAAAATTCGAACCAACATTCAAACAAAAATTCGAACAAAAACTGAAATAAAACAACAAAAATTGAAAATAAAACAAAATTATTTAAAAAAAATCAGAAAATCAACACACCTTTCCTAATATTTCTTCCTCATGGGGTTTATATGGTCAAATTCGACCATGAAAACTCCAGATCTGGAGTTTTCATGGTCGAATTTGACCATGAAAACCGAAATTCTTGAAAAGGATGGTGACGGCGCGTCTCGTTCATTCGTTGCTTGCTTGTGACTGTGGGGCTTGATCTGATGTGATTTAATGAAGAAAGGAGATGAAGAGAAAGAAAGAAAGAGGAGATGAGAAAGAAAGAAAGAGGAGAAGAGAAAGAGGAGATGAAGAGAAAGGAGGGCGTGAGAAGGGAGAAGGAAGGAGAAGATGGAGAAAATGAGGAGAGAGAAAATGATGAGAAGAAATGGCTGCTTCAACAAAAATTAGGGTTAGGGTGGGTTGGCAGCACTTTTGTACTCCATTTTATTAAAAAAAATCATTGTTTTATTACGACCGCTATTGGTCGCAAATTGCGACCGTTTCTATAACGGTCGTAATGGTTGCAATTTGCGACTGGTTTTGGCGGTCACAAATGGTCGCAAATTGTGACCGTTTATGTAACGGTCGTAAATGTCGCAATTTGCGACCGTTTTTGACAGTCGCAATAAAATTGTTTAAATTTAGAATTATTTTTTACGTGTATATTATTTTAAAGAAATACTTTTGCGACCGTTAAATAGCCTAAAAACGGTCGCAAATCTGCGACCGCCTTAAAAACGGTCGCAAATCTGCGACCGCCTTAAAAACGGTCGCAAATATTATATTTTGCGACCGTTTTAATGACGGTCGTAAAAAAACGGTCGTAATTTGACCGAATTTTAGTAGTGTTTATTCCTTTTACTCATATTCTTCGTAGTATAGACTTTAATCACAAAATTATTGGTTACTTTGATAATTTAATTATAATAATTAATTAGGAGTAGAAAGACTAGTTTCCCTGTGGATTCGACCCTACTTCCCTTTCTGCATAAGTTAGAAGACTTAGGTAATTACTTTTGATTAGGTGATACGACTTTAGCCTGTCATTAGCTCCCCTAGTAATAATATAAATATAAATATTATTGGGTTACATGGCATAATGATTTAGGTTGATTGAGTAGTTATGATGTGACATAATGAGAGATGGAGTAGGTAACGTGGTGTGGTTTACCTGACACATAGACGTTCTTAGTAACGTCTTTTAATCGATTAGTATATATTGCTCAAACATTTTACACGTATTCGAAATCTCATTTGTCCCAACTTCCCAATAATCCATTCCTAAATGTGATAGCGACTTTAATTTAAGTATACAACCGCTAGTCCACTACTATCATTAGAGGTTCTTTATACTAGAAAACTAATCACATCTTTAAAGGTATTATATGCTAAAACTATATAATTGATTCATTTACTTTAGTTTTATAGTCCGTCTTGTGTGCGGCTGGCCACATCATGTTCCCGCTTGTAAAGAAAAAAGTAGGGTCTGTTCATATTTACTTAATTTCAGTTCAGTTCAGTTCAATTCAGCTCCAATCAGTTCAGTTCAGTTCAGCTCCAATCAGTTCAGTTCAGTTCCTAATTTCCTTCTCTCATAAAATATTCTTTTCAGCTCAGTTCAGTTCAGTTCAGTTCAGTTCAGCTCCAATCAGTTCAGTTCAGTTCAGTTCAGTTCAGCTCCAATCAGTTCAGCTCAGCTCTGTTCAGTAAATGTGAACTGGCCCGTAATCTCTAAACATTGATTCGCTAACCCTTGTAATACTAACCAAGTAACCCCTAATATAAGTAACCTATATAACATTGACGAAGTAACCCCTATAGCATTAACGAAGTAATGCTCATGGTTGATGGCCACACCGTATGGTCAGCCACATATAAAACTTTGTGTTAGTTTTATACTCAGCTCTTTAGCAAACATATTATTTTAATTTAACTTTTAAGATAGAAGTATCTAAGTATTGAAGTTGTTAGAGACATGAAATATAATCGATTTTGGAATATATATTTTGGAACCTAAGCTATTATAGGTAGTAACTTGAATGAAACCTATTTATTGATTTTTGAATATTAATTTGTGTAATGTAACTTGATTGGTTATAAATTATGTAATTGATTTTGGAATGTATACTTGTATAATGTAACTTATTTACCTATAATTGATTAAACGTGAGTGGAACTTACCAGATGTGATTTAACCTTATCGCAAGATAGTTGATTGAATGAACCTTAATAACTATTACACCTAAAGCTTTAATTTGTTTCTTATGATGAAGAGAGCACACCTTTACATGGATGTTATAAAAGATCCAATATAAAAATTCAGGACCAAAAAATCCATAATAACTTAAGACGTTTTCTAAATTTTGAGTGTCATTCTGATTATAGCCCAGGCCACTTATAACTATTCTTAGTCTAGCAGTTAACACACAAGTAACACATTTAACACAACAAATGAAGAAATAACTTATGCTTGAAATTAATTAAATGTAGCAGTAAACATTTAAAAATAGTGAAATCTTATAATTAATTCAATGAAGCAGTAAACAATCCTAAACACTGTGATGAGTTCTTCAATGAGATAATATACATAGTGAGTACTAAAACATCTATATCTATATTCTATACTTATATATTAAAAAGCGTACTTAAATATGTCAATTAGCTACGTGTATCTCATTTTTGCACCAGCATAATGCCGCATCATCGTTCAATATGTCACGTGTTCCTCTAGCATATTTTTGTTTCATGTCATGGTTAACCAAGAATGCATACAATAAGATTTGAACAGAAGACCTCATTGAATGAAAACCAACTTATTACAATCAAGCTATAACTAATGTTGTTCTATCTATGCACATAAATATATAAATACATATTAGAAATAAAAGCAAAAATTATTCAAAACTATTTATTATTGTTATTGTAATATTATAATTTCCGACAATAAAAATTCTTTCAAGCTCTCTAAGAATAATAATGATAAAAATACTCAAAGTAACACCCGGAGCAATGCTCGGGCCGAACACTTGTTAAGCAAACAAATGTATATAGCGAGTAACTAAACTAATTAGAAACAATTTTGGAATTTGGTAGATGGAGTTGTTGTTAATAGCTTCCATTGCTACTTGCATTTTACTCGAAAGCCCAGTGGTTCTCCCTGCGAACTTCTTCCTCTTCTTCGGGTGTGTAATCGTTCTTGATGTTGAAGGTCTTTCTTATCTGCTCGGGTGTCTTTCCCTTGATCATATCAGCCACACATTCACAAGTTAAATCCAGCAAACCCTTGATATCCATGTAATTTGCAGCCTGCATAACATCATCATATCACACATGATTACTACTTTAGTTATAGTTGATCAATGGACCACGCAAATATATATTAAAAATAAACACAAACACATTCTGTAAATATGTACCCATCTAAGCAAAAAAGATGGGTACATATTATAAATCATCCAAGTCAGACTATTTTCATACAAACATGATCGTAAATAATTCAGATTTAATATAATCATAAAAAAGTTGACCAATTTTATTTATTGTACAATAAATCAAGCCAAAAAATAAAATTAGAAAGACTAACTAGATTATGTTACAAAGATAAAAGATTAAGGCACATTACGTTGTAACAACCCTTAAACCATACTTCCTCCGTTTCTATTTAGTTGACGCGTTTGATTTAGGCACATATATTAAGGAGATGAGAGAGAGTGATAGAGAATGAAAAAGCAAGTGGGGTAGCTTGTAAATGCAAGGTAAAAAATTTACCCAAAAAGGAAACGTGTCAACTAAAAAGAAACTTCCTAAAAAGGAATACGTGTCAACTAAAAAGAAACGGAGGTAGTATTAACAAACAACTCATACATGATACATCTTAGCAAAAAAGTTTGGTACAATATTATGCATATAATGCGATGATTGCGAAGTCCCATAGAGAATCAATCACAAAAAAATAAGAGAATGAATAATATTTGGAATCTTATATTTTAGTACAAAAATTGCTTAATCATTTCTACCTTATTAAATGTTCAGATTTTTTTTTCTTTGGAAAGCATAATTTTGACTTTTACTACCAAAAAAAATCAAAAAATTATTATTTATCACCAAAACTTCTAAAACTTATATTTTACCACCAAAAAAATTTCTAAAAATTGTTTTTTACCACCAAACGTCAAGAAAACCGTTAAATCTAACGGCTAAAAAAAATTTCTTCGAATTTCGTGCGCAAAATATGTTTTTCATAGGTTTAGGGGGGCACTTTGGCCCTCTAGAACCAATTTGAGGTCAAAATTGACAAAAAAAATGATCGGAAATGCCTCGTTTTGCGTGTTCACGCAAAACGAGGCATTTCCGATCATTTTTTGTCAATTCTAACATCAAGTAAGGCTCATAGGGCCAAAGTGCCCCCCAAAACCCCTAAAGAGCATGTGTTTGACACGAAAATCGAAGAATTTAAAAAATTCCGTTAGGTTTTTGACGACAGGTGGTAAAAAACAACTTTTAATTTTTTATTTGGTGGTAAAATAAAAGTTTTAGAATTTTTGGTGGTAAAAAACATTTTTTTGATTTTTTTGGTGGTAAAAGTAAAAAAATCCTAATTACAATGCTTGTAATATTCCTCCTTTTTCCTTTACTTGCAACACAGCATTGTGGCACGTGTATTGAGGTCGGGTTTATGTAATGTAAACGGACAAATTTTTCATTATAATTTTTACAAATGATACTTAACCTTATTCTAATTTTCGTGTAAAAATTATATTGATAAAATCTCTCGTTTACCCTCACTAATCATCTCCTAAAACTACGTGCTTAAAAGGTGTGTTTCAAGTAAAAGAAAACGGAAGAATTATTTAATTACCGCCATGTCATCAATCCACTAATGGGATTAGAAATTATAAGACCGAATTAGAAAAATAAAATTAAATTAAAAAAGAGTTAAGATTCAATATATATGGGTAGATCATTTTGAAACGCCCAAATTAATATATGGGACTAATATTATGAAACGCCCAAAAATTATAATAATCATATTTGATAACATTTTTTTTTTGAAGAAATCATATTTGATAACATTATATAACTAAAATAATCCAAAAAAAAAAATCCATAAAACTCTTTTGAACTCCAATTTGCTCATTGAATTCATATGGACCACCCAATCAGACCCAAAATCAAGATCTAATATAATTTTTTGACATAAAGATATAATACTTATAATTTAATCGTACAAATTTAATCAGTTTTATTTTATTTGTAAAATAATTCAAGCCCAAAAATTAAAGACTAACTAGCTTTTATAAAGTCAAGTACTCGTATTATTATACTTTCGAGTCCTTAAACCCTACAAAATTAAATTACACGGTAACTCAAACCCTTTCAAATATAAATTAATCATATATACACATCCGAAAGAAATTAACAACAAACATATAAGAAATAAAAGTCAATCAGTTAATCACAAATCAACTAAAATAAAGAAATTAAAAATACTTACAAGAATAAGATGAAAGAGGGTGTTTTGGTCGACATTGAGGAAGTTCCTATCCCAATGTTTGAGTTCATCATTATCAACCTTAGGTAATACGGATTCGGAGTTACCATCATTAGCGTGTTTGTTACAATACTCAATAACCTTAGCGAGAATGTTAGAGGTGACATTATGAAGCGGGATGGGATCGGTGCTGTCACCGAGGTCCTCGATCATGTTCTTAATGGTTAGCGAAAGCATTGCTGCCTTTTCGTCGACGTTGAAAGTCTCATTATCGGAACTCTTAAGGAATAAGGATAATCTTCTTGGCTGAAGATGATGAAGTGGTTGATGCTGCCATTGCTAATTAGGTTGAGTGTTTTAAGGTTGAGGAGAATTTTAGAGAGAAAATTTTTTTTGGGAGTATGACAAATTATGAATTGATAGTGAGACTCTGGCCTTTGGAAAGACTTCGTTGGTATTTATAGATGTTGTTTTTTTTGACTAAATTCTAGTTGAAGTAAACTTTCCTTTTTTAAACACGATTATTTTTCTGAATTAAAAAAAAAAAAAAAGACAATTTTAAAAAAAAAAATTAAAAAAATTAATTTTCATGTTTGCCAACTAAATGAGTGAATTCACCCGTACCGCCTGTTTTTTAGTGTTTATCCCTTTGTTTTGGCAACTATCGTATTTTTGTTAAGAAAGGTTTATACTCGGTGTGTAAATGAAAAAAAATATATACTTGTCTTTCTATCTTTCCAGTTTTTTTTTTTTTTTTTTTTTTTTTTTTTTTTTTTTTTTTTTTTTTTTTTTGGTGTGAGTGAAACCGTACAAGGATTCCAAGTTGATAGTTCTTGACAGTTTATACGGAGTACCTATGTAAAGATATATTTAGGAAATTATATACATTTGATTTGGTAAATATTTAGTCTAAATATTATTTTCATATCTTTATCTTTGTTTCCCTTAGCTGACTTAAACGTTTTGGTGTAGGCTTAGGAAACTAATTAATTGAGTATTATGAATATTGAGCTCATGAAGCTTGTTGAGCCTAAATTTTTACTAGAGATTCAGATGTCTGCAAGTTGCAAGTTGCTAAGGGCCTATTCACATTTAATGAACTGAACTGAACTGATTGGAGCTGAAATGAACTGAACTGAACTGATTAGAGTTGAACTGAACTGAACTGAACTGAATTGAGCTGAAATGAATATTTTATGAGAGAGGAAAATTAGGAGCTGAACTGAACTGAACTGATTGGAGCTGAACTGAACTAGACTGAACTGAAATTAAGTAAATATGAACAGGCCCTAAGTCACAGGTTGCATTGCTAGATTGCAGGTTAAAGATTGCTACCTGATTCCGGGTATTAAACTTAATAAAACAAAGATATTTCCAAGGAATATTCTAATTGCTACCTGATTCCAGGTATTAAACTTAATAAAACAAAGATATTTCCAAGGAATATTCTAAGAGAATCCAAATTTGAACAAAGTCAAAGTGGTTATAAGCTTTCCTAAGGAGGAGATATTTCCCACCAGGAATAAGTCAATTGGAAATGTTAAATGTATCTGCACCACAAATCAGTCCACATTCGTTGAAGATCAAATCAAGGAGTCAAACTACTTCTCCTATTTTCATGGAGGACACTCCCACTATCCTCCAACTAACCAGCAACGAAGAACAAGTCAAAAGGCAAAGGATAAATACAAAGAGAACATGGCATGAATCTCGGAGCAGTGGCAGCTAACTCCTACTTTCAAGGAATCATAAAAGAAGTTGTTACAAGACTTCAAAAGGCTCTCCTATTATAAATAGGATTAAAAACCATTGTAAAAACACAAGATACTAGCCTTAGGCATCATATTTCATAGTCATTAGCAATTAGTAATAAATTACAGATTCATTCATAGTCATTAAACAACATGTATTGTACCTGTCATTCATTCTCAATCTAGTAGATTGGTGGACTCAACGCCACCCGCGGTTTTTATCCTTATTTTTGGGGTTTTCTGCGTCATCATCTTGTGTCTCTTCTTCCCTTTCCCCTTTGTTCATCTTTCGTAGGTGTGGGGAATATTTCAAGCATTATGATCCCAAACTTGAACCCCACTGTGATCATAAACTTAAGTATGGTGGCGTTCCAAAGGGAAGAAAAAGAGAGCAAAAGCGTCGCCAACAAGTTTTAGGAACTTGTAAACCCAAAAGACAATCCAAAAGGACCATCAACTCCATAAGGTCTTGAACCAAACAGGGTCCGGGGATGAGGGTACGAATCCAATCTACAAAAGAAAGGACCCGCCCTATAAAAATAGGCCTCTACTTTGTTCTGCTCGTATTCATGCGCGCTTTTCGAATAACATACAAACATTATATTGACCCTACCCTGTTTAATCTATGTTGGTTGAATATTAATGCACAAATAATACTATTATTGGCGATCACTTGAGTTAAAATCACATTAGCCTAAACCAAATTAATAATTATCTTATTAAGCGTGATTTCAAGTACAAATTACCTTTAACAAGCATAAAAGGTGTGATCAAGCAATAACAATAAAAATATATATCAAGCAACATAATAATAAACAGTAATAATTATCATCATCATGTTAATAATAAAGCTTAAAAGAATAGCAAGATCCTAGGCATGATCCCAACAAGATTAATAACAAATCTTAGCATGTCACTAAACAATAAAGATCAAAGCTTTAAACCTAACATGGTACTAACATAATATTAGAAAGGATTATAGGCACCCTAAACATGATACTAGAAAGCATAAAATAACATCCTAACATGATACTAGGAATCATAAAACAATAATAAACATGCTTTCTACATTGTGAATAAAATAAGGAGTAAGCTAATCTACTTACTTTGAAGCCTCGTACCTCTTTCTAATAACAAAATACACAAGTTAGTAAAATTCAATGAAAAATAATAAAGAATAATTTAAGGATTAAATTGAAATCAAATTAAATAAAGTTTTGACTAATTTTGGACCAAACCCTCAGAAAATATTAAACCTTGCACGTCTAGGGCGAAGGCAACTTCGAACTTGGCTAGGAGACTCTAAGTCTTGTGAATGCGGAATATTGTATTTTGTAAAAAGGTGGGTTTAGAAAGAGAGAGAGAGAAATTAAGAATTAAGCTATATTGCTTAGAGAGAGAATAGAGAGAATTAATGATGAGAGTTGATTAGAATTGATGATTCTGAAAACAGAGATTCAGACCCTATTTATAATGAAAATAGTCCGGAAAAACATAGAATTTGATAAGGAATAAAACTACACGCTGTCGCTAGGAATCGACTCTGTCGCGACGCGACAGGGTCTGTCGCATGGCGACAGACTTGTCGTTTGGCGACAACCTGTATTAGCGCGTTTTCTTCACGCGGAATCCGATCTTTAATCACTTGATCTACGGAATCCGTATAGAAGATAAAATACGTATTTTAAGATAATAAAATAACGTTTTACTCCAAATAAAATCTATTTTAAAATAAATAATTATTAAATCTAATAATTTTAGAATTTAAAAGAATCTTCTAGAAACTTCTAGGAAATTATAATTAATCCTAATAATTTTAGGAATAATAATTAATATTGGGCCCTCCTCTAGATCATTGGGCCGTATTTAAATAATTAACCGGGCCCAGTTTAGTATTTTGGCCATAACTTCCTCAATATTCATCGGAATTGGGCTTATAATATATCGTTGGAAAGGTCTTTTCGAGCCCCATCCAACTCCACTATTATTGGACCTTAATTATGGACCAAACTAAACTGGTTTGGCTATTTTCAAACAAATAGAGTTATTTTCAAAAATAGAGAGAAGAGAATCTTAATTAAAACTAAACCGCAACACTCGACTTTCAACCACTTTCACCTCATTCGATAATGGTTCGACGTGAAAGGCATTCATCACTGGGTTTGGTTTTGGGGAGACACAAACGGGTGTCTACAGTAGGTTATTTACCCTCATTCATTGAACCTACAATATCATTTACATACTTTCTAATCTAGCTATTGTCCTATAGAACCTGGTCAAATCTAGCGAGCAGATTTTGGCAAAAACAGTTTGGCGCCGTCTGTGGAGAGGCAGTTAGATCAATTTGTCTATCCTTCATCATGGTTGGGAATCTAGATCCCAATCCGAATATGAACGAACTAGTCGAGCAATTGCGGAAGGAATTGAATTGAGAGCCTCTAGGGAGCATAATTAGAAGCTCCAGGCCAAGTCCCAAGCAACCTTGAAGAAGCTCCTGGCCGAATCCCAAGCATCCTTGGAAACAGTGGCGGACCAACGTAGGGGCACGGGGGGGCACGTGCTACCCCCCAAAAACAAAAAATTAATTTTTTTTTGAGAAAAAAACACGAAAAACTGAAACGCTTCCTGCCTTCCTCTTCTCTTTTCTTTTTCCTTTTCAAACCCTAACTTCCTAATCCCTTCTTAAGTTCATATCCCATTAGCCGCACTCAATAGTACCGTTGCCCAGTTCACTGCTGCCCAGTTCGCCGCTGCAGCCCGCCGGACGCCGTCACGTCGGTAGTCCTGTGACTCCTCTGCGACGAAGCCGACGAGTCCAGGTGTTGAGTTCGGAGTTCCCCACTTCCCGTATTCCCCTGTTGCTACTCTGTTAGATCTGAATTTCAAAAGGTAATTATTCCTAAATCCAAAGTAATTGTTAATTTGTTTTTAATCTTTATTATTAATTACTAATTGCTATTTGTTAATTGTTTACTGAATTGTTGTTATGTATAATGTATGAATCAATGAATGTTTGACGAATTCTACATTTTACCATTCTTATTTTATAATTTGTTAGCTGTTAGCCACTTAGCATGTTAGTTTGTTACTGTTTTAGAGTTTATATGGGTAGTGGATTGTTTATTGCTAATTGTTTGTTGCTAATTGTTTAGATGGGTATTGATTGTTACTTGTTAGCCTATTAGTTTGTTGCTAATTGTTTACTTTAAGTGGGCAGTGATTCAATTATACTTATTTAAGGTATTTTATCTATTGAGTTGTGCAATTGTTGTTGATTTGTTGACAATTTGACATTGACTAATTAGATTAAAGTTATGTTAGTTGATGAATTATAACTTGTTTGTTGTAAACTTGTAAACTTTTTACAATAAAACTTGCTCTAAATCTCTAATAAAGTATATGCAATATTTTCATAATCATGAAAAGAACACAAGAAAGAAGTATTTCAAGCTTTTTTTCAAAAAGAACACAAAGAGAAAGTGGAGAAAATTCTTTCCCAAACCCTCCTTCTAGTCATCAAAATTCACCTCCACCACAAAATCATCCGAGCCAACAAAATCATTCTAGCCAACAAAATTCTTCTCCCTCAAATAATTTTTCCATCTCTCAAGAACATGAAGTGGAAGTAGAGACAAAGGATAATTTTTCCATCTCAAATCCTTGCACAAATGCTTCCACTGATCAAGCAAGAATAACATCAACTGATGTTGCAAACCTTCCTTAAGATCCGGGAAAAAGGAGAAAAATGATTGAATTTCATCCAGATGTCAGGGATGTAGTTAGAAGAGAGTACATTCAAAGATCATCTTATCAACCTGAAACCTTTGACTTTCCTTTTAGACCTTTTGGGCAAAAAAAATCGTAGATTTAACCCAAAGTGGTTTGAAGATAATAGACCTTGGCTAGAGTATAGTGTTGAAAAGGATGCTGCATTTTGCTTTGTTTGCTATTTGTTCACGAGTGACAATGTGGGATCCGATGCTTTTATTAGTGAGGGGCTCAGAAATTGGAGCAAACCCGAGGCACTAAGGAAGCATGTAGGTGGTGTTAATAGCATTCACAATCAAGCTATGGGTGCCCTTTATGATTTTCAAAATCAAAAGGGTTCTATTATTTCCAACTTTTATAAGCAAACTGAGGAGTTCACAAGGCAATACAAAATTCGCTTAGAAGCTTCTGTGAAGTGTTTGAAGTGGCTTGTACTTCAAGGACTACCTGCTCGTGGCCATGATGAAAGCACAACTTCATTAAATCGGGGTAACTTTCTTGAACTTTTAAAATTTCATACAATGGATAGAGTTGATGTCCAAAATGCTGTGTTGGAAAATGCTCCTCAATATTGTCAAATGATAGCTCCTACTATTCAAAAGCAAATTATCAATGCATGTGCTAGGGAGACAACAAAAGCAATAATTGAAGAAATAGGCGATGGTTTTTTTGCTATATTGGCTGATGAATCTGCAGATATATCGGATAAAGAACAATTAGCTCTTTGTTTGCGATGTTGATAATAGAGGAGAAGTAAAAGAACGTTTTCTTAGCATTATGCATGTTCCTGATACTACTTCTGCCACTCTTAAAGATGCTATTGAATCAACGCTAATGGAGCATTCTTGAAGTCTTTCTAATGTTCGTGGTCAAGGTTATGATGGTGCAAGTAATATGCAAGGTTAAATTAATGGTCTTAAATCTTTAATTCTTCAAGAAACTAAACAAGCATATTGTGTTCATTGTTTTGCTCACCAGCTTCAATTAACTGTCATTGTCGTTGCTAAAAAGAACAATGATTGCAATTGGTTATTTGTTGATGTGCTTCCTCTACTATTGAATTTTGTTGGTGGTTTACCTAAGAGGAAAGAATTTCTTAGAGAAAAACAAAAGCAACGTGTTGTTGAGGCTTTGTCATTAGGTGAACTTGAAACAGGTGCTGGTTTAAATCAAGAGCTTAGCTTGAAAAGACCGGGTGACACTCAATGGGGATCACACTTTAAAACAATCTTGAATGTGCTTGAACTACATCGACCTATCCTTGAGTGATCACTTGATGAAATTGCAAATTCTTCTATTGATAAAGCCGACCAAACAAAGCATGTGCAATAACAAACTTGTTGATGACTTTTGATTTTGTTTTTGTTGCATACTTGATGGTGTCTATTTTTGCGATCACAAATGGGTTGAACTTGGCCTTGCAAAGGAGTGATCAAGATATTGTGAATGCTATGAATTTGGTTGGGGTAACTAAGAGGAGTTTGCAAAGGTTAAGAGATAATGGATGGGATGCTCACTTGAATAAAGTTACTTCATTTATGGAGAAGCATGAAATTGAGATTCCTAATATGGAGGGTTTTTATATTCAACCGGGTAGAAGGATGTTTCGTGGTAATACACCAAGAGTGACTAATCTTCATCATTTTTGAGTTGAGGTTTTTCTTAGTGTCATTGATTTGCAATTACAAGAGATTGAAAATTGGTTTAATGAGAAAAGCCAAGAGTTATTCATATGTATGTCTTCTTTTGATCCTTCTAATCGATTTAGATCATTTGACGTAGAAAAATTGATTCGACTTGCCGAGTTGTATCCTAATGAATTTTCAAGTAGTGATTTAATGTACTTTGATCATTTACTTAGAAATTTCATTGCTGACATGCAAAATGATGAGAGATTTTGGTATCTAAAAAATCTCAATGAGCTATCTATGAAGCTAGTTGAGACGAGAAAGCATCTAGATCATTGAAAGGTGTACTTGCTCTTGAAATTAGTATTATTGCTTCTTCCCGTGGCTACTGGAACTGTCGAAAGGGCCTTTTCCGGAATGACTCAAATCAAAAGCAAGCTACGAAATAGCATGGGAGATGGATTGTTAAATGACACTTTAGTTACTTTTTTGGAGAAAGATTTATTCTTAAATGTTAGTCTTGATGCAATTGTACATCATTTTCAAAATATGCAAACTCGTCGTGAATATTTGTAATTTTTTTTTCAAGTATTAGTATTGTAATGTAATTGCATACATTATTATGTACTTTTTTAATTCCCTTTTATATTAACTAATTTGCCTTAGCGCATTTTGAACTTAGTGTCATAGTGTACGTTGTCGGTTGTGCTACCCTTCCCCAAAATCCTGGATCCGCCACTGCTTGGAAAAGCTGACCAAGGAGCTTGAATCTGTCAAAAGCAAGAAAAATAAGCAGGTCAGAACCGAGGATATCCCTTAATTCTTCCAGATTTCATCCGATGAATCTGAAGGAGAAGATAGCAATCCTAAGAAGCCTAAGAAGGAGTCAGGTGAAGAGACTAACCCTATTGCTGAGAGAGTAGTTGTTCTCAAAGCCCAAAGCCAGAAAATGATGAAGCTCTTGAGTCAGCTACCAGGTGTGCCGAAGCCTGTGGCTTATGAACCTCCAGATGGATTTAATGAGTCTCCCTTCTTGGAGGAGATTACACGAGTTCAGATTCCCAAAAAGCTAAACATTCCAGTATTCCCCAAGTTGTATGATGGGTCCACTAACCCTCAAGATCATGTAGCTCAGTACAAGCAGAGGATGTGGCAGCTATCAATCCCGTGGGAGCTTATTGAGCCCACCATGTGCAAGTCCTTTGGCGCTACTCTATCTGGACCTGCACTTAAGTGGCTAATTAACCTGAAGCCAAGATCTATTAGCAGCTTCTCTAGCTTGGCAAACAGGTTCTATCAACAATTTGCAACTAGCAGGGAGCTAGAGACGCAGATCAGTGACTTGTACCGCGTCGTCCAGAAGCAGAATGAGACAACCAGAGAACATTGGAGATGGTCAACATCAAGAACTGCGATAATTCAACAGCAATAGAAGCATTCCGCTAAGGCCTCATTTATCAATCTAGGTTGTATTATGAGTTGACTATATATCCTTGTGCTTGTTATGAAGAAGTTAGGACTAGAGCAATGGCTGAAGTTCGTGCAGAGGAAGATGAATCCATTTGAGTTCTCGTTTTGGAGTACCCGCAGGTAGTTGGGGGCAACTTAGGAAGGTCCATACCAGATTGACAAAGAGCCTGGCCTACAGGTTAGCTACGCCAGAAGGTAAGCTAGTACTTGGAAGCTAGAATGTAGCACATCTAAAAGCTTGCCATTTCTAAGAACCTTCTAGGTTGTCTCTAGGTTTCATCTGAGTTTTCTTTAAGTTATTTCTAAGTTATTTCCAGGTTATCTATGCATTATTTCTAACATGTTTGCTGCTTTTGAGTTATATCCAGGTTGCAAACATCTTCTGTCTAAGTTAGTTTCTAATAAAAAATATCTATTTATATATTTATGTGTATTGCTTTAATTTGGTTATATATTTCCGTTAATTCAGTACCAATTCAAAGACATCCTAAGCTACGAATGAATCAAGGGCCAATGCGCCAGATATCAATGAGGTCCAAAGCTACGACGTAACAAGGGCCAATGCGCCAGATACCAAAGACATTCATAGCAAAAGCACAATCGCAGAACAACGAAAGTAAAATCAAATTAAAGTCTATTTTATTCCAAAGAACCTAGCGTCGAATGTTCAAAGTCCAAAGAAAAACTAATCTTTGCCCCCATGAGCAAAGTTAAACATAAGTTCAAAAGCTAAGATCAACGTTTTAATACCAAGAAACTGTTGTAACTTTTCGAATCTAAAGAATTATCATGCAAAAATTTTTATCTTTCCGTTACTCATGTCAAAGTTTATCTTACGAAATCATTAAGTTTCCCTCATAGATGCAACAGGTACATCCAAGAGACAAGATGGGGGCAAACTGTTATGCCTAAATTTTTACTAGAGATTCAGATCTGCAGGTAGCTAAGTCACAGGTTGCTAGATTGCATGTTAAGGATTGCCACGTGATCAGCTACCCGGTTCCAGTTATTAAACTTAATCAAACAAAGATATTTCCAAGGAATATTCTAAGAGAATTCAAGTGTGAACAAAGTCAAAGTTGTTTAGGGTAAAAATACCCCAGGTACGTGGCCCAATCTCATAGTGACACGTGGCCCAGTAAAAAGGCGACACGTGGCCCTATGAGAGTAAGACACGTGTCCACCCGTCAGGGTGACGCATGTCAGCCATCTCTAAACGCCCTAATACAACATCAGAAAGAGAAAAAGGCCCTGATGACCTCAGGCCCAAATCCCGAGAAACCCTTGAGAGCCGTAAAACGGCGCCCCCCATGACACGTGGCAACCTCTGATTGCGCAGCCAATCATGTCACGAAATTCTAGGGCATAAACCCTAGAGGGGTACATGTTCCCACCCCTATAAATACCCCAATCATTTATGATGGGAGGGGTGGATTGTGACATAACGAAAATATAGAGCATTAAAGAGCTCCAACTTCTCTCTACTTTCTCTCTCTAGCTTTTCCGATTTCTGATCTCTAACTTGATCGTCGGAGGCGAATATTCCGATAAACGGAATATTCGTTGTTTTGCAGGTGTCCACGTGTCGGTGCCAGGAAAACGTGACCAGTATCCGAGGAGTTCACAAAAAACCCCGAAACATTTGGCGCCGTCTGTGGGGATACTCGTCCGTTATGGCACTAGATGGTCAGACACCTAATACTGGTCCTCGCCCAGGCGAGGACGGATATGTAGAAGACATACGTACTACCATACATTCAAGCAATCCTTTGACTGCCTCATTTGAAGAGGCCGAACAACCTCCTGTCACCCCAGCTACCCTAATGGCCGAGCTGACTAAGCTCCGCAAGGAGTTGGCGGCTACCCAGCAAAAGGGGAGAGGAGGCACTTCCAAGAAAGCCAACAACAAGACCAACGCAACTGATGCTGGTAACACCCCATTCCGCCGTCCGCATGGAAGGTCTCCCCGAGTCCCACGGACCAACTTCTCTAGCCTGCTGGCGAAAACACAGTCGGCTGGGGGGAGGGGCAGACAGCCGACAAGAGTTGAGACTGAGCCGTCACAGCGTTTCAAAGACTCAAGGGATTACATTCGGCACAGGCAAAGGGAGAGGGCCGCATACTCTGACACGGCCTCTACCCCAACCATGCCGAATGAAGTCTCCAACCAATCCTTCTCCCAATACACCAACACGACCGTTTCCAGCAGGAGTCAAGCTTCTCATACTAACACTCCCGTTCCAGTTCATCCATTACAATATCAGCCCCCTCAAGTACTCAATGGGTTGATACAGCCAACTCCCCAAGTCTTTGGGCAATATGGGCCGTATGGTCAGATGTTCGGCCAAGCTCCCTACCTGGCTGGAACGTCCGCTCAGCCTCAGCCCATCGATTGGCAAATGCGTTTGTTGAATTTGGGAGATAAGCCGCCTCCGTTTTCGCAAGACATACTAGCGTCTCATCAACCAGCAAAAGTGAAGAGTGTACTAGTGGGTGCCTATGATGGTACGGGCAACCTAGAGGAACACATTACTTCGTACAGGAACTTGATGTACTTGCAAAGTGTAGATGATGCTACATGGTGTAGATGCTTCCCGGCCACTCTCAAAGGGGTGGCCCAGGATTGGTTTAACAGCCTTCCAGCCGGATGCATCAATTGTTTTACCACCCTCAGTTTGTTGTTTGTGGTAAACTTCTCATACAACATCCCACCAAGAAAGACAAGTCTCAACTTGGCCACAATTGTCCAAGGAAAGAATGAAGGACTACGCTCGTACGTCCAAAGATTTAACCAAGAAAAAGCCCAAATTCATAATCTTCCGGACGAAATGGCTTACTCAGAATTTCTCCGGGGATTAAGGCATAATGGTTTTAAGTTTGATTTGGTAAGAAAAAATATTCGGTCATACGCAGGTGTATTGCGGGAAGCCGAAGCCTATATTGAGGCCGCGGACTTTTGTTCGCTCACCAAATCAGAACAGCCGGCCAAGGGGGCTGAGAAGAAGCAATCTTCTCAGCAAGACTCGGTCGGCCGAAAGAGGGAAGGAAATAAAAGAAAAGAAATCTGGGTGGCTGATGACAAGCAACCCAAGTCAAAGAAAAGCAAGACGTACGAGCCCCAGTATGAGTTCAACAAGGATGGCTACTCCATTTTGATGGAGATAAAAGACAAGTTTGAGTTTGAGAAGCCTCAGCCTTTGAGAGGCTCGGCCCAGTACAGAAACAAGAACAAGTATTGTCATTACCACAAGGATGTAGGTCATGACACGAACGAGTGTATCAATCTGAAGAGGCTGTTGAATAAGTTGGCCGACAAGGGTCTGCTGAAACCCTATGTGACCAAGTCCAAATTCACCTTCAAACGGACAGACAACACGTCCGAGAAAAAGCAACAAAGTGATAAGAAAAATGACAGGGAAGATGATGGGAATAGCACTGATTCAGGTTTTGTGGCCGTGATATCAGGAGGCTTTGCTTCAGGCGGCCCTACCATGCAAGGAATCAAGCAGGACGCTCGAAACCTGTCAAATGTGATGCAAACGGACGCCGTTAAGGCCGAGCCATTTCCTGAAGTGATCATAAGTGAGGCTGACCGTGGGGAGGTTAGGGCTTTGCACAATGATCCCATGGTCTTTGTAATGAAGATACCGAATTTGAAGGTGGGACGAATATTGATTGATACGGGGAGTTCGGCCGATATTATCAGCCTCTCTGCCTTGAGGAATTTACGCTTCCCAGAAGATGCTCTCCAAGATATAACTCACCCCTTAGTAGGATTTGGGGGGAATATCATTCATCCAGTCGGACGGATTGACCTTCCCATCCGTTTCGGGCAGAAGGGAGAAGGAAGAGACATGGTCGTCCGTTTCCTTGTGGTAAAAGAGTTAACCGGGTACAATGTCATCCTTGGTCGCCCCACTCTCAATGCTGCCAAGGCGGTCATAGTCCCCCACTTGATGTTGCTGAAGTTTGAAAGGTCGGACAGAAAAATTGGGACAATTCAAGGAAGTCAGAAAATGGCTAAGGAATGTAATCAGCTGGCCGTGAAGCCAACAGCACGCGGCCCAAAATTGTCCGAGCCTAAGGAAGAAGGAACCTCACTCCCAGCATACCAGGTCGGCCAGAAGCGTAAGGCGGCCAGGGCAGAAGAAGCCTAGCAATTAATGACTGTCGGCCGGCCAGATGAGCTGAGGCTCCAGCCGGCCGGCAGCCACCAGGATATAGTGCTTGACTCCAACCACCCAGAACGGACAGTTAGTGTTGGCACTATAGCCTTGGGATTGCTTGGGGATGAGCTAGTCCAGCTGTTAAGAGAATTCAAGGATGTGTTTGCATTTGAAGTTGGTGAAATGCCAGGAATAAGTCCTGACCTGGCCGTGCACAAGTTGGCCGTGAACCCTCTGATAAAGCCTGTCCGCCAGAAGAAGAGGAATCACGGAGAAGAGAGGAATCAGGCGGCCGCAGCAGAGGTAAAAAAGCTGCTGGACGCCGATTTCATTCGGCAATGCTTTTACCCAGATTGGGTGGCCAATGTAGTTCTTGTGAAAAAGCCGAATGGGACTTGGAGGATGTGCGTGGATTACACGGACTTGAACAAGGCGTGTCCTAAGGATAGCTTCCCCTTGCCTAAGATTGACCGTTTGGTTGACTCTATGGCCGGACACGCCCTAATGAGTTTCATGGACGCATACTCCGGATTCCATCAAATCCCTTTGTGGGAAGAAGATCAAGAGAAAACAGCGTTTGTGACCGAGCAGGGGTTGTCCTGTTACAAAGTTATGCCATTCGGCCTCAAGAACGCCCTTGCTACATTTCAGAGGCTTGTTAATACAGTCTTTAGAGACCAGCTCGGCCGGAACATGGAGGCATACATTGATGACATGATTGTCAAGTCAAAAGAGCCGGCCGACCATCTCAAGGATCTACGAGAAACGTTCACCGAACTCAGGCGGCATAAGATAATGTTAAATCCAAAGAAGTGTGTATTTGGTGTTGAGTCCGGCAAGTTTCACGGATTTTTGATTGATCAACGTGGAATTGAGGCCAACCCTGAAAAAATTCAAGCCGTCCTTGACATGAAGTCTCCGAGAACAATCAAGGAAGTGCAAAGACTGACTGGCTGTTTAGCAGCCCTTGGAAGATTTTTGTCAAGGTCAGGGGATAAGTGTCGTTACTTTTTTCAAACCATTAAGAAGAAAGCCATGTTCGAGTGGACAGAGGAGGCCGAGGAAGCATTCGTACAGTTGAAGAGTCACTTGCATACATTGCCTCGCCTCGTCAGTCCGCTCAGGAATGAGAAGCTATACATCTATCTTGCCATCTCTGAACACTCTCTAAGTGCCATCCTTCTTGCTGAAAGGGACGGCCATCAGGTCCAAGTGTATTTTATCAGCCATGTACTTCATAATGCTGAGCTTAAGTACCCCCCAATTGAAAAATTTGGCCTGGCCTTATACATGACATCAAAGAAGCTGCGGCCGTATTTTTTGGCACATTCAATTGTGGTCTATACAGACCAACCCTTGAAGAAGTCGTTCTCAACATTAGAGGCAAGTGGCCGCATGCTCAAGTGGGCCTTGGAGCTCAGAGGTTTTGACCTTGTGTTTGAACCAAGGAAGGCAATCAAGGGGCAAGCTTTTGCGGATTTTTTGGCTGAAATGACACGGCCTGATCTACAGCCGGCCGGGGACCAAGTCTGGAAAGTGTTTGTGGATGGTAGTGCAACAGCGACCGGGTGTGGCGCTGGTATTATATGTGAATCTCCTGAAGGAGACAAGTATGAGTACGCGCTGAGATTCCAGTTCCAAGCGTCAAACAATGAAGCTGAGTACGAAGCATTGTTGGCCGGCCTAAGGATGTGTAAAGCGGTCGGGGCAACCAAAGTTGAAGTATGCTCGGACTCCCGGCTAATAGTTCACCAAGTCAATGGTGGCTTCGAAGCCAGGGAGCCGGCCATGATGAAGTACATGCAGCTAGTAAAAGATGAGGCCGAGAGCCTAGAACATTTCTCTCTCAGACAAGTTCCTCGTTCAGAGAATCATCAAGCGGACGCCCTCTCCAAATTGGCTTTCTCGGCATCATGTGATACTCCAAGATCAGTGTATTGGGAAGTAAAGGAGAAAAGGAGCATTGATGCCGAGCCCGTTCAGATAATAGATAGAAGCTCAACCTGGATGGATGGAATTATTTCCTACTTAAGGGATGGAATACTTCCGGACGATCCAAAAGAGAGTTGGCTAATGAAGAGGAGAGCGACCTTACCTTAAGTGTATAACTCCTAAAAGAGGGCATGAAGTGTTGGACGACCTTAATCAGGGACATTGTGGCTCACATATTGGAGGACGAGCCTTAGCTGAAAAAGCGACACATTTGGGATACTACTGGCCGAGCATGAATTCGGACGCCATGAAAATGGTGAAAAAATGTGACAAGTGCCAGAGATTTACAACCCTTATTCATCGTCCAGCAAATAGTCTATCAGCCATCAGTAGTCCGCTTCCTTTTGCTAAATGGGGAATGGACATTTTGGGGCCGTATACTCCTGCATCCGGCCAGAGACGATATGTACTAGTGGCAGTAGACTACTTCACTAAATGGGTTGAAGCTGAGGCCGTCCGGGGCATTAAATGGACGGATGTGTCAGCCTTCATTTGGAAGAGCATAATCACTCGGTATGGGGTACCTCAGTCAATGGTGTTCGACAATGGACCCCAGTTTGAGACGCGTCAACTCAAGGAATGGTTGGGAGACCAAGGCATTACTCATTGTTTTGCCTCAGTCGGCCGACCACAAGTCAATGGTCAAGTTGAGGCCTATAACAAGCTGATTTCAAATGGGATCAAGCGCAAGCTTGAAAAAGCAGGCGGCCTATGGGCAGACGAGTTGGTCAATGTGCTATGGTCCATACGGACAACAGCAAAGAGTTCTACAGGGGAGACTCCATTCTTTTTGGTCTATGGAGCTGAGGCTGTACTCCCAATTGAAATGTACGAGCCCACTTTGCGGGTAATGCTTTATGATGAATCTGCCAATTGGGAGGCCATGAAGACCGCCCTAGACTTCCTTCCAGAAGCTAGGGGCAATGCGGCGCTTAGGCATGAAATTTATCGCTTAAGGATGACAAGGGCATATAACCGCCGAGTGTCAAAGCGGCTGCTCAAAATGGGGGATCTAGTGTTGAGAAAAATGGAAGCTGTGGGCCGTGCCAATGAGGACGGCAAGTTGACTCCAAACTGGGAGGGGCCGTACCGAATCAAGGAAGAAGTCCGAGACGGCACGTATCGCCTTGAGGCAATTGATGGCCGTCAGATACCACGGACGTGGAACACTGACAATTTGAAGAAATATCATGTTTAAGTTTTTATTTCTTTAAATACTTAGCCAAAAAGCTGTTTATACAGCTAGGTCTACTGACCGAGCCTTGTAATTAAAGCCATACGGCCACAACAATGTACCTTTGACAAAATTAATGAAAAGTCAGGCATTGTTGAACTATTTGTTGTTTTACTTGTATTTATTTGCCTATTATTATTTATGATTAAAGGCCGAATGAAATGGTTTACTAAGTTGCTTCCAATATGGCAACACGGCTTACCATTCTTACTAAATGGCCGAAGTGAAAAGGAAGCAAGGTTGCTCCCAATATAGCAATTCGGCCACACCAAAAAAAAAAAAAAAAAAAAAAAAAAAAAAAAAAACTGATTTAATTCAGAGATCAATGCGTCCGCCCAATTCTAGGCGGACGATTGAGGCAAGGTATTCCGAACTTGTGTAGAAAACAAGTGTCCTTTACAAATAGGGCAAGGGCATACCTAGGCATTTAGCCCGGCCGAGCAAGGAATCTCTAAGTTGAGATAATACTTGGGATTTCTAGGGTGCGTCCGAGCGATAGATTCAACGGACTACTCGTACAATGATAGCCGAACGGCCAATTAAATTGATTCGGTGCTTCACCTAGTCCAAGGGCAATCATTACTATGATTTGATTAACTTGCTAGTCGTCATACCCTTTTAAGGCATAAGAACTACCAAGTTAATCAAACCACTTAGAGAATGGACTAGGCGAACACCGAATAAAGGGGCATACCCCTAGGAACGTACGAAAAGGCATAATATTTAGACGTACGAAAATCATTCAAAAAATGCAAAATTGTAAAAAATTGCCAAGTAAGAAACAAAGGTGAAAGAACCGCGCAAAGGCGGACAAAATCTTCATTAATAAGACCGCACAAAGGCGGCCATAATGTTTACAATACCGCTCTAACAGGCGGCTTCAAATTAAAAATAAAAAAAAGAGAAGTACAGAAAAAGCTAAGTACAAAGTAAGCTGAAAAAAGAAGGAAAGCTTGAAAGCTGAGCAGACGGCTGCTGGAGGACCTGAGCTCTACTTAGCCGTATTATCTTTGGCAGGCTCCTCCGCATTCTTGGCGTCCTCGGCCTTGGCAGCCCCGTCGTCCGCCTCCTCCTCATCCCCGTCCTCTCCGGACTCAGGGGAAGTAACTACCAGCTCAGAAGGAGGCATGCCGGCCTTCTTTGCCTCTTCTCTGAGGCAGACGTACTGAAGCCGCTTCTTGAAGCGTTCCTCATAATAGGCGGCCTCACCTTCGTCCACCATCAATTCAAAGGCATCGAAGAAGTATGCCTTAAGTCTGTCTTCAGCATCTTGCTCAATGCGGACGACCTCTTCCGCGCTGGGTGGCCGAGGAGTTTTAAGTTGCTCCTCATAGTCCGCAATGGACTTCCTTAAGGTCTCAACCTCGACCTTCAGCGCGTCCGCTTCATCTAGAGCAGACTTAAGGTTGGCTTGGGCCAACTTCAGCTCGCTCTTCAAGGCTTCAGACGCCTCGAAGCCCAACCTCCACTTCTCCTTCTCCAGGACAGCCTCGTCCCTTTCAACCCTCAAGGCCTCCCTGGCCAAGGACTCTTGTTCGAGTGCCTTGCCCAGTTTGACCAGGTCCTCTGTTTGCCGCGCCGCTTTGTCAGACAGCGCGGTTAATTGGGTCTCAAAATGTACCCTTTGGACGGCGGCCGTCCCCGTCACAGCATCCTCGGCCTTCCTGATTTCGAGCCAAGCCTGCTTCAGCCGCTCGTTCTCTTTATCCTTCCATTCAAGGAAGGCGTTCAGGCGGAGGAAGAGCTGCGGACAGAAGAAGGAAACTTAGTCAAATATAGAAGAATTTGCTAAGTGTTGGAAAGAAAAGGTATAGAGAAAAGGAGACGTACCTCAGCAGTACAGTTGAGCATAGGGCCGAGGAAGCCCTCATTGATTCCCCGCAGCTTATCACGCTGCGCTTGGGGAACCGCGCGAACCATGGCCTCGCGCATGGCCTTCCTGTCCGCGCCAGTCAGTGACTGGCCGGGCAGCCTCATTTGCAACTCCTCTGAGATGTCTGCGGACGACCGTACAAGAAGAGTTAGCTAAAATTACAAGTACAAGTAAATCAAATGGTACAAGAATAAAGAAGAAAGGCTAACCAGTGGAGAAGCTTGGAGGAGAGAGACTGATGGGAGGGGGCGGCAAAGAGGCCTCCCCGTTGTTTTCTGGACGACCAGCATCAGCATCGCTGGCCGACTGACTGGCATTTAGCTAGTCAGATTTTTTGACTATCTCGATCCCCGCAACCGAGAAGCGGCCGGTCATTTTTTCTGGGGTTGACTTATCCCCACCGTCCGAAGGGACGGACTCATCGTGGACCTGATCAGCAACAGGTTCCACGGGCTTGGAGGCCCCGCTTTGTGTCAGCCGGGGTTGTTCTCCTTGAGACTGCGTTGTAGCAGTCTGCGACTTCGCCTTGGCCGCGGTTTGTGAAGACGTCTTGGAAGCAACCGTCTTCCTCTTTTTGGATGCGTTCGCATCAGGAGTGGTTGTGGCCGGTTGCTTCCTCCTAGCCTTCGGAGTAGAGGAGGACTGCAAAAATACAACCAAAGTTTGAAAAATTTTACAAGGCTAAGTATATGCTTGCGTCCGTGTAAATTGGGGAAGGAGCTCCCTTCCAGCATGCCTGAACGGACGTAAAGCGTCCGAACAAACTTGGGAAGCAGGCTCCTCCCAATATAGCAGAACGGACAATGGGAGAGAGAAACTCCAAAAATAAACTAAGTGTTTACCTCTTTCAGTTGCTCGTACATCTTAAAACGAGCTTTGTATCGAGCCAAGTCCACCTCGGACATCTCCACTTCCCCTTTTTGGGCCGAGTCCAGCATAGCGTACGCCTCCGCTGCAAAGAGAAAAAAGCAAAAGTGTTAGAATATTTTTCTAAAAACTCTACGTGCGTACAAAAAGTTATATATCTAAGTGTCCACCTTGGGGCATGTTCTGGTACAGGCCGTACGCAGACATGAAGGTAGTGTCCCTAAGCCAGTTGGCAAGAGGAACCCAATGGCTAGGGACACGTTCAGTTTTGTTACCCCGCCTGACTCGATTGACCTTGAAGTACTCAAGCTGGTGCTCGTGGCTTGGATGGATGGGCGGCTTGTCAGGTTTAAGGTCCCCGCGTCCGAGCTAAATGGGATCCGGACGGCACTTGTTCATGCGGAGGTTGAACTCCGCATCTTGAGTTTTGATGCGGTAGAATCGGTGCTTCCAGTCCCTCCATTTGCTGACACGGTCAACCACAACCATGTAATCCCTGGTCGCACTCAAGATGAGCCAACCATCCACATCCTTCTCCAGCCGAGTGAGTGAGTGCATCTCACAGAAGACTGCAAAGTCTGGCGTGAAACCCTTGCAGATGCACGTCACTAAGTACCCAAAAATATTCAACCAACTGTTTGGCGTCAGTTGGAAGAGGCCAATGTCGTATTCGTCCAGAATTGTCCGGACGAATGGATGAAGAGGGAAGCGAAGGCCCACATCCAAGGCGGCCCTGTAAACGCAAAACGCCAGTTGCGCGGCTTCTCCTCATCCCAGGTAGCCACAGCAATGGCTTTCTTGGGGACTTGTATTTTGAATCCCTCCCCCAAATGGAGGGACTCCTTGTACTTCTCAAAGTCCTTTTTTAGGAACTTCAGGGCCGTCTCCCCAACCGTACAGGCGTACGGGTCCCTGAAGTTGTCAATGTTGGCGATGTTTTCCTCGGCCGCCGCCTCACCTTCGGCCGTCTCACCCACGGCCTCTTTCTCAACTTCTTCTTCTTTCATTTGGTGAGAAGGAGCACTCCCAAACTCTGAAGACAGCACCCTGTCCAGGTCTGCTGCCTCGGCCGAGCTTCGGCCTCTTGAGCTTTGTACGCCCATGGAAGAAGGAACGCCCTCCTCAACTAATGGACGTTTGTCGTTGTCCTTGGCAGCGTCCGCTTGATTTCCCGAAGGAGGGGCGCTGCGAATAGGCAGGACGGACGGTTCTCTGATTGAGATTCCCGTCAAGGGTCTGTCCGCCCCGCCCAGTTGAAGCAGGGGTTGAGAAGAAGAGGGGACGGACGAACCAGAAGCGTCCGCCCCAGGATTGGAAGGGTTGTCTTTGCAGGCTACCAGTTCGGCCCCATCCATGACTGAACTGGCAAATTGAGGGAACCTAAGTTCCGGAGCAGGTGCGGACGAGGCGCCTTCAGCTTGCAGGCGTTCCTCGAAGGAAGAAGTGACCTCCACGGCCAAGTGATGAGAGCCAGTGGAGGCGGTCGTTGTTTGGGTGGTGGAGTCAGTCTCCACCATTGTACTGGGGTTACTAGGGTCATAAGGGACCCTAGGATGAACCAGACTTCCGTCTGGGTTCCTGGCCGCGTGAAGCTCGCGCGTACGCATTGTTCTAGCCATTGCCTGTTGGGGTAGAGAAGAATAAGTGGGGGTGAGTACGTACGCACTAGACATAGACTCACTCCAAGGAGGAGACAACTCTTCTCCGTCCACTCTAGACTCCTCAGTCCCAGGCGAACGGCCGGCCTCATGAGGAGAGTCAGACGAAGCCGAGTATGGATCCAGAATTGAAGTAAAAGAAAAAGAAAACAAGTAAAAGTAAAAGAGAAAATGTAGACGGCCTACCTCTGTACGTTCTGAAAGCTCTGAAGGTGGTGGTGAAGTTCTTGAAGATTGACCGGAAAACTCAAAAATGCCCGGAAAACTCAAACTCACGGCGGCGCTCTTGAAGATTCAGGAAAAAATAACTTTCTCTCACTAGAACGCTCTGACTTCTCTCTAGAATTCACAATTGGGTAAAGTGTGAAAATGAGAATTCACCTCCCATATTTATAGAATGAATTCATGAGGGCAAAATGGTAAAACCGTCTTTCCCGCCTAAACATTCAAACGGTAATTTCTTGAAGAAATTACTCGAAGAAAGGGACAGAACGACGTTAGGGTTCTGTTAACTTGTGAAAAAATCGGACGGACAATTGACGGCACGTCCAAGTGAGTTGAAATGAGTCAAGTGGCAAATTCAAGAGTTTTACACCTTCAACACTTAGTCTCCAAAACTTGAGAATATCTAAGAGAAAAATGCGTCCGCCCAATTCTCAGACGTTTAGTCCAAAAGGAAAAATTCAGACGTACGAAGCATGATTAAAGAGCCAGAGAGTACGTCTGAAATCATTGAAGCCCAGTTTATGTCGAAGAAAATATGTGGCCGCTCTGGGTAGTTAGGAGATAAGCTCCTCCCAGAGTATCAGAACGTCCAGCCTCATTGCTGTGGCCGCTCTAGGTAGCTAGGAGATAAGCTCCTCCAGAGTATCAGAACGTCCAGCCTCATTGCTGTGGCCGCTCTGGGTAGTTAGGAGATAAGCTCCTCCCAGAGTATCAGAACGTCCAGCCTCATTGTTGTGGCCGCTCTGGGTAGTTAGGAGATAAGCTCCTCCCAGAGTATCAGAACGTCCAGCCTCATTGCTGTGGCCGCTCTGGGTAGTTAGGAGATAAGCTCCTCCCAGAGTATCAGAACGTCCAGCCTCATTGCTGTGGCCGCTCTGGGTAGTGAGGAGATAAGCTCCTCCCAGAGTATCAGAACGTCCAGCCCCATTGCTGTGGCTGCTCTGGGTGGTTAGGAGATAAGCTCCTCCCAGAGTATCAGAACGTCCAGCCTCATTTCTGTGGCCGCTCTGGGTAGTTAGGAGATCAACTCCTCCCAGAGTATGAGGACGTCCAGCCCGAAGTAAGTGGACGCCCAAATGAACTCAGAGGTTAAGCCTCTCTCGGAGTACGGGAACTTCCAGAGCGAAATATATGGACGTCCATGTAGCAAAAAGATCCTTGAATCAAGAGTATATGGACGTCCAGGGCAGATGGGAGGCAAACCTAACCCAGAGTACCAGGACGTCCAGAATGCAAGTTCAGAGAAGGCGGCCAGTAAGTGTACGAGCCACCCCCTCTGAGGGGCAAATGTTTAGGGTAAAAATACCCCAGGTACGTGGCCCAATCTCATAGTGACACGTGGCCCAGTAAAAAGGCGACACGTGGCCCTATGAGAGTGAGACACGTGTCCACCCGTCAGGGTGACGCATGTCAGCCATCTCTAAACGCCCTAATACAACATCAGAAAGAGAAAAATGCCCTGATGACCTCAGGCCCAAATCCCGAGAAACCCTTGAGAGCCGTAAAACGGCGCCCCCCATGACACGTGGCAACCTCTGATTACGCAGCCAATCATGTCACGAAATTCTAGGGCATAAACCCTAGAGGGGTACATGTTCCCACCCCTATAAATACTCCAATCATTTATGATGGGAGGGGTGGATTGTGACATAACGAAAATATAGAGCATTAAAGAGCTCCAACTTCTCTCTACTTTCTCTCTCTAGCTTTTCCGATTTCTGATCTCTAACTTGATCGTCGGAGGCGAATATTCCGATAAACGGAATATTCGTTGTTTTGCAGGTGTCCACGTCTCGGTGCCAGGAAAACGTGACCAGTATCCGAGCAGTTCACAAAAAACCCCGAAACAAAAGTGGTTATAAGCTTTCCTACCATCAAGGAGGAGATATTTCCCACCAGGAATAAATCAATTGGAAATGTTAAATGTATCTGCACCACAAATCAGTCCACATTCGTTGAAGACCAAATCAAGGAATCAAACTACTTCTCCTATCTTCATGGAGGACACTCCCACTATCCTCCACTAACCATCGTCGAAGAACAAGTCAAAAGGCAAAGGATAAACACAAAGAGAACATGGCATGAATCTCCTACTTTCAAGGAATCATAAAAGAAGCTGTTATAAGACTTCAAAAGGCTCTCCTATTATTAATAGGATTAAAAACCATTGTAAAAACACAAGATATGAGCCCTAGGCATCATACTTCATAGTCATTAGCAATTAGTGTTAAATTACAGATTTATTCCTAGTCACAAAACAACCTGTATTGTACCTGTAATTCATTCTCAAACTAGTAGATTGGTGGACTCAATGCCACCAGCAGTTTTTACCCTTATTTTTGGGGTTTTCTGCGTTATCATCTTGTGTCTCTTCTTCCCTTTCCCCTTTGTACTTCTTTCGTAGGTTATTTACCCTCATTCATTGAACCTACACTATCATTTACATACTTTCTAATCTAGTTGTTGTCCTATAGAACCTGGTCGAATCTAGCGAGCAAATTTTGGCCAAAACAAAGATAATGAAATCAAGCTAAAGTTTATCACTTTACAACCTTTTATCATTATTATTAGGAAAATTTGACAATTACCACCTTCTGTTATGTCCATTTTAGCAATTACCACCTTCTATTTTTTTTTTGAAAATTACCACCTTCTATTTTCAAAATCATCAAAATTTACCACCTTCTTGCTCCTCTACTACCACGTGATGTCATTTTGGGCTCATTCTTTCCCTTTCCTCCCTATTTTCCTCACATTTCTCATTCCTAACTCGATTCTCATCCCCCCTTTCACTTCTTTTCCCCCAAACAATCAAAAACACTTCAATTCACTTCTCCAAATCAAAATTGACGAACAATTATTGGTGGTTTGGGGAAAAAAAGTGAAAGGGGAGATGAGAATCCAAATAAGAATGTGAGGAAAATAGGGAGGAAAGGGAAAGAATGGGCCTAAAATGACGTCACGTGGTAGTTGGGGGCAAGAAGGTAGTAACTTTTGATTTTTTTAAAATAAAAGGTGGTAATTTTCAAAAAAAAAAAAAAGAAGGTGGTAATTGCTAAAATGGACATAACAGAAGGTGGTAATTGTCTAAATTTCCTCTAGATTGTGGGATTCTTTTTTTTTTTTCAGGAAAAGATAAAGGGATCGGATTCAGTTTGATGGGAAAAAAAAATAGTGAGGAAACTAATACTGTTGATTATAAAAGGTTATACACAAGTTGAATAACTAGGATTTAAAGAATTGTAGTACAAGATTATTATTATTTGAGTCCTCTTCATTTGAACTTGTTTGATCTTAATTTTTTTGAACAACTAAATTTTATTAGGTATGATTTTCACTTTTATCTCACCAAAAAAATGAATTTCACTTTATGTACCAAATTATTAGTTTTCTCATTCGATCACTACTTATGCCATTTTTATTGTAAAAAGTTAACCAATTTTATCTACCATTTGTTGATTATGTTAATTAAGTCCATAATAAAAACTATGTACTAGCTGCCATTTAGGAACCTCATGATGTGGGCATTCACGTAACAAACTACAAAAGCGTGCCCATGCTTCATAAAATAATTCATTAGGCTTTTGAGCAAAAGTGGTTATCGCACGTCTCAAAGCACTCAATTTACCAATTGAATTGAGAATCTTTTTGCAATTGAGCCCAAGTTGTACTGTAACATTCTTTAGCGTTTTCTTTTAAAGAACAATTAAATAAACGCGTACGAATAGCATCAGCAACAACATCAGAAATACATAGGAAGCATTTGTATTTTTATTCAAAGCTCCTAACTTTCTAAGTGTGCGTTCAATTTCAGAATCGTATGGACTTAAATCACAAGGCAAGGATCTACGACCAAACATTAACTAAACATACAAAACATAAGTAAAGTAATATAGATAGAAAGCACCTGGAAAATCAGATTTTAGTAGACTCGTTTCAAGGCTAATTTAAGTAGCTAACCAGAATTATCAGAACTGATTGAAAGCAACAAGATTTTGTGGAGAGATAAGATCTGGCAGGTTCAATCGGCTCTTTTCAAGACTATGTGGCTGACCCAAAGTGCTAGCTAGCAAACTAACACCGCAATCATAAAACCAATAATAATTCTCAAACATTTAAATTACTACCTCCGTTACAGGTTATGTACAACGATTTGACATAAAGTAGAGAGGGAAAATGTCTAATCGTTGCACATAACCTGTAACGGAGGTAGTATAAAACCATACTAATAGGGTTTCATCTAAGTCCTAAATAGAGAAATTAGCTACTCTTAATTGAAGAGAACATCACCCAATTATGATAAAGCATTGAAGATATCACCGATCTACACTCCAAGTCAATGTCGTACTTCGTAGGTGGTTATTGAGGTTGTTAGAGACATGAAATATAATCGATTTTGGAATATATATATTAGACTTAAATGGAACCTAAACTATTATAGGTAGTAACTTGAATGAAACCTATTAATTGATTTTTGAATATTAATTTGTGTAATGCAACTTGATTGATTATAAATTATATAATTGATTTTGGAATATATACTTGTATAATGTAATTTATTTACCTATAATCGATTAAACATGAATGGAATCTACTACACGTGATTTAATCTTATTGCAAGATAGTTGATTGAACTTTATAACTATTACACCTAAAACTTTGTTTGTTATGATGAGGAGAACACACCCTTAAACGAAAGTCATACAAGATCCAATACTATAAATTGAAAATCAAATAATCCATAATAGCTTAGACGTTTTCTATATTGTGAGTGTCATTCTGATTATAGCCCACTTATAACAGGTATAACAATCACCCTATTCTTAGTCTACCAGTAAACATGCTTGAAATGCACAAGTAATAAATTTTATACAAAAAAATTAAAAAATACAAAAAACTTGTTATCCTTGAAATTAATTAAATGTAGTAGTAAACAATTGAAAATAGTGAGTTCTTGAAATTAATTCAATGAAGCAGTAAATTAAAAAATCCTAAACATAGTGAGTTCTTCAATGAAGCAGTAAACACAGTGAGTACTAAAACATTATGCAAACAAATGTATGTAGCAAGCCGAGTAACTAAACTAATTAGAAACAGTTTTGGAATTGGTAGATTGAGTTGTTTTTAATAGCATCCATTGCTACTTGAGTTTTACTCAAAAGCCCATTGATTCTCCCTTCGAATTTCTTCCTCTTGTTCGGGTGTGAAATCGTTCTTGATGTTGAAGTGCTTCCTAATCTCCTCGGGTGTCTTTCCCTTCATCATATCAGCCACACATTGACAAGTTAAATCCAGCAAACCCTTGATATCCATGTAATTTGCAGCCTACATAACATCATCATATCACACATAATTAATTTCGTAAAACGTAATTGTACTTGTATATAATAATAATAATAATAATTTATACGTGGTACTTAACAACCCTTTAATCATATTAATAAACAACTCATACATGATACATCTAATAATTTATACGTGGAACTTAACAACCCTTTAATCATATTAATAAACAACTCATACATGATACATCTAAAGCAAAAAAGGTTTGGGTACAGTATTACGTATAATGCGATTGCGAAGTTTGACTATCAAACTATTATCATATTATCAAAAATTATGATAAAATACAAATACGTGCATAAGAAATCTATAATCATATATTATAAAATTAAATAACTAACTATAATAATCCAAAGATTCCAAAGAACTCGTATGCACTCCAATTTGGTCATCGAATTCATATGGAGCAACCAATCACACCCAAAATTAAGATCTAATATAATTTTAATCGTACAAAATTTAATCAAAATTATTTTATTTGTAAAATAATTCCAGCCCAAAAACAAAAGACTAACTAGTATTATGATGACAGAAGAAAGATTAAGGTACTCATATTATTATACTTTCGAACCCTAAACCCTAAAAAATTAAAACACAAATTAACTCAAAACCCTATAAAACAAGATCAATTAATCATAAATTGAAATATTAGTCCTAACAATATCGTAAATAAACAAAATGAATAAAACAATCGAAAGAAATCAAAGAAACTAAAAGAAACAAACAAATAATATCACAAATAAAGAAAGTAGATCAAAAAGTAAAAGAAAATTTCTTACAAGAATAAGATCATAGAGGGTGTCTAGGTCAACATTGAGGAAGTCCTTATCCCACTGCTTGAGTTCATCATCCTTCTCCTTAGGTAATACGGATTCAGAGTTATCATCATTAGCGTGTTTGTTACAATACTCGATAACCTTAGGGAGAATTTTAGAGGTGACATTGTGAAGCGGGATGGGATCGGTGCTGTCGCCGAGGTCCTCGATCATGTTCTTGATGGTTTGAGAAAGCATTGCTGCCTTTTCGTCAACGTTGAAAGTCTCTTTGTCGGAACTCCTTAGGATTATCTTCTTGGAAGAAGATGATGAAGAGGTTGATGCTGCCATTGCTAATTAGGTTGAGTGTTTTAAGGTGGAGGAAAAGCTAAGAAATTTTAGAGAGAGAGACAGAGAGAAATTTTGTGAGGAGTATGAAAGAATATGAATTAATGGTGAGACTGATATTTATAGATTTTTTTTTTTGACTAAATTCTAGTACAAGTATGCTTTCCCTTTTTTTTTGTTTCTTAACCCGATTATTTTTTTTATTGTTTCCCAACGAGATCAGTGAATTCACACAAACCGCCCTTTTTTTTTGGAAAGTAATGTATTTTTGTTCCCTAAAACAAAAAGGTACGGAGTAATGTATTTTTGTAACCAAAAATTTATACTCCGTATCTTTCTATCTTTCCAAATAAGAAAAATATTTAGTGAACTTATTTGATTTGAATTTTGTTGACCAATTAAATTTTATCAGCTATGAGTTTCACTTTAATTTCACCAAAACAAAAAATAAAATAAATATTAAACACTTCAAAATATATATAGAAACTTTAATTGATGAACCTAATCAACCTTAACGACACCGCGACACGTCATTAGTAGAGGTGTCAATTCGGGTAGTCGGATGAAATTTGGTTGACCCATGACGAGGGTATATTCGTGTCAAAATTACCCTTTTTAATTCGTCGTTGATTTCGGGTCAAGATTCCCTGCTAATAATATCAGCGGTTTGAGGTACTAAATGTAGGTATGATTTTACCTAAATGCAGGATAAATTAATTTTTAACAATTGTTATCTTTTCAATATTACCCTTCTTTATCTTGTAAAAAAAAATTAAATAAACAAATAAATAAAAATAAAATATCACCCTTCTTTTAACATACCTTTCGCCTTAATAACTCTTTAAGCACCCATAACATTTAACTTGTAAATTAACCATAGCTCAAATATTTTAAGCACTCATCCACGGTTAGATGAATGATTATGAACTGTAGAATTACGGAAACTCACGGCTTAACTTTCATTAATCGGGGTGAAACATATATATACAACTCTTATTCCTAGTGTTACCTTAATTAGGTTACTAGAAATAAGGAAACAATATAAAAGATAGAAACAAATATATCTTCCTAAAATATATCCTCAATACCCCCCCTCAAGTTGGAGCACTAGGATCAAAAGTGCCCAACTTGGACAAAACACCATCAAACTGAGACTTCCCAAGAGCCTTCGTGAATATGTCGGCCAATTGAGTAGTCGTAGGAACATACGATGGAGAAATTAAGCCGTCTATAATTGCATCTCGCACAAAATGACAATCAACTTCAATATGTTTGGTCCTTTCGTGGAAGACCGGATTCTTTGCAATGTGAAAAGCAGATTGACTGTCACAAAATAACTTGATTGCCTTAGGATGATGGACACCCAAACTTAGCAACAAACCCTTTAGCCACTTCAGCTCACAAGTAGCTGCATACATTGACCTGTACTCGGCATCACAAGACGAAGTCGCCACTGTTGGTTGCTTTTTAGTCTTCCAAGAGATAGGAGAATGGCCTAAAAATATCAACCAACCTGTAATAGATCGACGGGTAAGAGGACACGCCGCCCAATCTGCATCACACCAACCTTCCAAAGTAAGATCACTAGTAGCACTCAACAAAATACCTTGACCCGGGGTGCCTTTCAAATAACGAACAACTCTAAGAGCTGCTTCCCAATGCTTAATGCGTGGCTCTTTCATGAACTGAGACAAAATATGAACGGAGTATGCTAGATCTGGTCTAGTGACCCCTAGATAAATCAAACGACCAACCAACCTACGATATGCCTCCGGATCCTCAAGAAACGCACCTGTGGCACGACCGAGCTTGTGGTTTTGCTCCATGGGAAAACCACTCGGCTTTGCCCCTAACAAACCTGCTTCAGAAATGATATCCAACGTATATTTTCGTTGACACAAAAATAAACCTGAAGCACTACGAGCAACTTCTATGCCCAAAAAATATTTCAAAGGACCTAGATCCTTCATTTTAAAACAATCACTCAGATAAGCCTTGAAACCAACTAATGCAGCGGAATGATTACCAGAAATTATAAGATCATCAACATATGCTAAGACATTAATCTGAACTTTGCCTTTCGTATACGTAAAAAGGGAATAATCAGAGTAAGATTGAATGAAACCATACCCTTTCAAAGCCGCAGTCAACTTTGCAAACCAACACCTCGGTGCTTGCTTCAACCCATACAAGGACTTATCCAGGCGACACACTAAAGTAGGATCCTCACTTTCAAACCCGGGAGGTAATTTCATGTATACCTCCTCATCAAGATCACCATGCAAGAAAGCATTATGCACATCCATTTGATGAAGTTCCCAATTCTTGGATGCTGCAATTGCAAGAAAAGCCCGAACCGTTGTCATCTTTGCAACTGGAGCAAATGTTTCACCATAATCTATGCCTTCCTGCTGATGATTGCCAAAAACAATTAGCCGAGATTTGAGACGCTCAATATCACCATTAGACAAATATTTTGTCTTAAACACCCATTGACTCCCTAGTGCACGTTTACCAGGGGGAAGATGCACTAAGGTCCATGTACCATTATCTTCCAAAGCTCTTATCTCCTCTTGCATAGATTTCCTCCAACCTTCATGTTTCATGGCCTCTTTAAAAGATTTCGGATCATGACCACCAACAATAGCTGCCAAGAACTTACAATAATTCACAGAAAACTTGTCACAATTTATATAATGTGCTAAAGGATATGGAGTACCTGAAGGAGTGTTGGACGGAGTGGAGAGAGCCAGATTGTTAGCAAAAACGAAGTGAGTCACAAAATCTCGATGTCGAACATTCGGAAACTTTTCTCGGAACCCGCGCCCCAAGGGAGCTGCTGCCCCTGTACAACTGTTGTCATCACGTGGCTGCTCCACGTGCTGTGGAGTGGCAGCAGCATCGTCCAGCAACACGGGCTGCTCCACGTGCTGTGGAGTGGCAGCAGGCGCCGTGCTGCTGTACAGACGCAGACCCCGCGCCCGCGGGCTGGCAGTAGGTGTGGCTGCCGAACCCGCGCCCGCGGGATTCACCTGCGGGTCTGACCCCGAGCCACCCACATTATCACACACTTGGCCACGACACCCCTCATCACTTTGAGTATCCTCAAATTCAACAAAATCATCATGAACTTCGTGACCCGAATCAAACATATGGGGCTCAATATTTACTCCTCGGGAGTAGCAAACGGGAACACATTTTCAACAAACTTAACATCCCGAGACACAAAAAATACCTTAGATTCAAGGTCATACAAACGCCACCCTTTCTTCCCAAAAGGATAACCCACAAAAACACACTTTCGACTTCTACTAGCAAACTTATCTCCATTAGTTTTCTGATTATGTGCAAAGCATAAACACCCAAAAGTACGAATGGCATCAAACATAGGGGGTTTATCAAATAGAATTTCGAATGGAGTTTTATTTTGTAGCAACAGAGTGGGAGTACGGTTAATAAGGTGAGCTGCAGCAAGAACGCACTCACCCCAAAAATAAATGGGTAATTTGGCTTGAAATCTCAAAGCTCTTCCAACAGACAAAATATGTTTATGTTTTCTCTCAACCCTCCCGTTTTGTTGCGGAGTTCCCACACAAGAAGTTTGAAAAATTATACCCGTAGTATCAAAGAAATCACGCAAACAATTAAACTCCGTACCATTATCACATTGCACAATTTTTATGGTTTGAGAGAACTGTCTATCTACCATGGCAACAAACATCAAAAACATACGGAAAACCTCTGTTTTATCATTCAATAAATAAATCCAGACAGCTCTAGAATAATCATCAACTATTGTCAAAAAATAACGAGCTCCGCATGAGGAAACATGTCTATACGGGCCCCACAAATCACAATGAATTTTCTCAAAAATTCTAGATGCTTTATTATCACTCAAAGGAAAACTATTTCTAGGATGCTTAGCACGCATACATACTTCACATCCTTTATCTAAACAAGCTTTATTACTAACTGTGGGAAGCAACTTAACTACTTTCTCGGAAGGATGACCCATACGACGATGCCACAACTCCAACTCTGAATTTGCAACGCTCACATGATGCACCAAATCCGTTTTGCTAAAGTAATACAATCCGTCCCTCCTAGTTCTCGTTCCAATCAGCTCCTTCGTTTGGTCCTGTATAGCACAAATATAAGAGTTAAATTGGACAGTACAATTAAGATCATCATTGAGTTGCGAAACAGAAACTAAGTTACAACTCAAATTAGGAACATAGAGTACTCCGGTGAGAGTAATCTTGTCCGATAAACACAGAACCAATAAGAGATGCCAACACTGTGTCCCCATTAGGCAAACCAACCGGACATTCAAAACTTTTTGTATCAAAAAGCCAATGTTTTTCTCCGGTCACATGATGAGTAGCCCCCGTGTTAATAATCCAAGAGGTTTCATCAAACTTACCTCGGAAATTGTTGCATTACCCATCAATCCCGTAATCGCTTTCCACTGTTCACTTGAGAATAAACGACCCGAGGCAAAAGTACCTGAATCATCCGAGCTTGAACTACCACCAACAACCGCGTTGGCCTTCACCGGACCCCCGCGACCACGGCTAGCAGGTGGCTGGCCCCCCTGGCTGCTTACACCACCTTCCGGCCACCCATACTTGTCATAGCATCGAGTTTCCCCATGCCCACGCTTTTTACAGAAATTGCAAGTTTTATCGGACCAACACTTCAAGGTTTCATGTCCCACCTTTTTACACTTTTCACACACAGGCAACTGGCGATCAGAAACACCACCACGGCCTCTTCCAGTACCCGTACGAACAGCAAACCCGAGAGCAGGGGTCTCCTCCTTCTGTCGAGAGATACCCCGCACCTTCTCTTCTTGAGCCACCTGTTGAAACGCCCTAAGCAAGGAGGGCAGGGGGTCTTGAGCTAGCAAATTGGACCTAACAGACGCATAGTACTCGGAATATAAACCGAGCAGGAACTACTGGAGGCGATCTCCATCACGCCGATCTGCATGTTGACGGCCTACATTACATGTGCACTTTCCACAATTGCAAGCAATTAAAGGTTCTAATTTATCAAGTTCATCCCACAACACTGCCAATTTGCTATAATACACTGCCACTGACATATTTTTTAATTGTTCACAACGATTAAGTTCCGATTTAATTTGTTGTATTCTCGGACCATTAACTAAACAAAAACGCTCATGTAAATCATCCCACAATTTCTTGGCATTATCATATTAAGAAAGCATGGATTTTACCTCGGGATCAATGGTGTTCATAAGCCAAGAAACAAGCATACAATGAATTGTAACCCAATTGTCCTTCGTACACGGCGGTGAGAAGGAGGTGATGCTTCCATCAAGAAAGCCGAATTTCCTCCGGGAAGACAGGGAAATTCGTATAGCATGTGCCCACTCATGAAAATTATCAAGCTTGAGTCGTTGTGATGTAATGTAATCCCCGGGCCGATCTTGCGGTCCAAGGTAAAACGGTGAATTAGATTCAATTTTGGTAAGAGGCAATAATGGAGGGGTTTCTACATCCCCTGACATTGTCGAACACACAGAGGAAAAACAGAGAAAAAAAAATTATCCTTGCTCCGATACCACGTAGAATTACGGAAACTCACGGCTTAACTTTCATTAATCGGGGTGAAACATATATATACAACTCTTATTCCTAGTGTTACCTTAATTAGATTACTAGAAATAAGGAAACAATATAAAAGATAGAAACAAATATATCTTCCTAAAATATATCCTCAATATGAACCTTAATATGATTTTTTTGTTACTAGCAAGGTTGACAATTTCCTACAGCAAGACAGCAATTGAACCCGCCTTCCTTTTCAAATTTCCGATGCCTGAGGTATCCTACCGCTAAACCTCTCCGGGGCCTTGATTAAACTACCGTAAAATATCTCCGGGACCTTCTCCTTACTACCGGCTGTGATTTCCAGGCCTCGTCATTGCCCACCGGCATGAATTTCCAAGGCCTTTTAGTGCGTGCCAATAAACTTTCAGATTACAATGCTAAGAACATATATGGTTGATGATTTTTCAGATATCCAGCTTCATAATATTGCATTGATAAAGTCAATTTGTTGTTTTAAAACTCCAACCTTGATCAAAGATCATCAAAAATCAAAAATCCAAAACCCAAAGAAAATTCAGCATACTTCAATATCACATATATTCTTTGGGTTTTGGATATTACTTAAAAACCCATATTAAACTCTTGAATGATTTTATTCTAAAACTAAGTATTTAAAAATTCAACCTCTTTGATCTTCTGATCGGAATTATCAAACTCGTAAGTATGTGATGAGAATTTAGCAATGGGAAAACCGATAGGACTTTAATTTTTTAATAATGAAGATTAGATTGGGTTATAAAAGGGTAGTATAGTCTTTAACAAGTTTAATTGTTATTTTATAAATCCTGCATTTAGGTTATTTTATACTACATTTAGTACTTGTGTTAAAAGAAAAAAAAAAAAAAAAAAAAACCGCTAAGCTAATTTCATTAGCAGTTCTTTTATTAAAATTTGCTTTCAGCAGTTTATTAAAATCGTTATTGTTATTACTAGTTTTCATTTAATTATATGGTCACATATAACTGCTCAAACATCAAAGTCTCATTTAACTACTCAACTTCCAATAATCTATTTATGTTATATTTATGATAGTGGATTTATATATAGAACCACTAATATCATTAGAGGTTCTACATTTACTAAAATCGTCATCACCATTAGCGGTTTTACATGCACCGTACGATCTTACGAGGCTATGGGCAATGGCGGACTCAGCCTTGGTTCTGTTGTGTCACGTGACCCAGAAAAAAAAAGGAAAAAAAGAAAAAAAAATCTTAATTTAAAAAAGCAAATAAGATGCTACGTATAAAGATTATTTTTGGATATAACTTAACAATGCAAACTTATATTGTAGTTAGCACTGTCAAAACGGTTTGGCAGTTCGGGTTCGGTTCGGTTTGAAATCGGTTTGATATTAAATCGGGTCGGTTTGAAATCGGTTTAAGTGTTTCGCGGGTCGGTTTCAGTTCGGTTTAAATAGTTATCGGTTCGATTCGGTTTCGGTTTATATTTTAAAGGTTTTAATTCGGTTCGGGTTGTAAACAGTTTGGGTTGTAAACGGTTCGGTGCAAACGGGTTGCGGTTTATTAACGGTTTGGTGTAAACGGTTTTTGTCCCGGTTCAAACAATTTCGGGTTGGGAACGGTTTCGGGTTAGAAACAGTTCAATTATTTTTCGGTTCAGTTTATAACTAGTTTGGTTCTTTTCGGCTCAGTTTATAACAGATTTGGTTCTTTTTCGGTTTAGTTTATAACTAGTTCGGTTCTTTTTCGGTTCACTTTATAACTAGTTCGGTTCTTTAATGTTTGGTAGTAAACATGTGTGTATAATTAAATTTCATTTAAAACACCTTTTTACTTGATTTTAATATTCTCTTTATAGTAAGCACGCAGTTTGTAGCCGATTCGTTTATAAGCGATCTGGTTCATAAACGATTCAGTTTGCAAGCGATTCAGTTTATAAATGGTTCGATTTATAAACAGTTCGGTGCAAACGGGTTGCGGTTAACGGTTCGGTGTAAACGGTTTTTATCCCGGTTCAAACGGTTTCGGGTTAAAAGCGGTTTCGGGTTAGAAATAGTTCGGTTCTTTTTCGGTTCGGTTTGATTTTGGTTCGGTTTAGAAGTGGTTCGGTTCATTAAGGGGTTCGGTTCTTATACGGTGTAACGCTATTCGGATCGGTTCGGTTTCGGGTTCATTCACATATAGTTCGGGTTGGTTTTCGGTTTTAAAAAATCGATTTTTAATCGGTTCGGTTCTCATTTGGGTCAGTTCGTTTCGGACTGTTAAACGGTTTCGGTTTGAAATTTGACAGCACTAAGTGTAGTGGTTGGAGAGATTGAGACAAAGCTATAAATAGAAGTATATAAAATGCTTATTCGCAGCCCTTAGGGATGAGTATAGCATCAATCAATCAATCAATAACTATATACTAAAAGACACACCAACAATGACACGTGTCATTATCTGGTGTGTCCTTTTTTTTTTTCAAATGGACATTTTGTAAAAAACAACCTTATAAAAAACTTTTTTTGCGAGAAACTACCTAATAAAAAAAAATGTTGTAAGAAACTACCTTATAAAAGGATAAATGTTGTAAGAGACTACCCTTGGTCTTATAGTCATCGTTGACTTTTATTTTCGAGCATTGATCATGTCACGTGCCAATTAAGAAAAAAGGAGGGAAAGGGTGAATTATTAGTCATGTGATTGGAACATGATGTAGTCAACGCCGGAAAATGAAAGTTAATGGTGACTTTCCAACCAATGGTAGTCTCTTACAGCATTTACCCTTTTAAAAGGTAGTTTTTTACAACATATTTTTTATTAGGTAGTTTCTCGCAAAAAAAAATGTTTTAAAAGGTAGTTTTTCACAAAATGTCCTTTTAAAATTAAAAAATTGATAGAGAATATACGCAAAATATTTTCTTCCAAAATTTAGGAAAAAAATATCCTAAAAATAATATATTTTTCAACTTAAAATTCTAACCATATTTTTAATGTATAATGATGATTTATACTATCTCTGTTTCATATTTTTGTACAACTTTTTAATATTTTATATCTCACAAAAAATACCCCAAAGTTTCAAATAATAGGAAACAGAGGTAGTAATAAAAAAAAATATATCATGAATATATATCTTTCAACTAACATAATTGGTGAATGAAAAATTATCACAAGTGAAATTTACAGAGAAAATGCCACCAAGGTTCAAAATAGAAAAAAATTTGAATAAAATTTTTTATATATATATATAAAGTTGTTTGATTTTGGTTAAAATAAGAAATTGATTTTGGACCAAAGTATTGACAAAGAGTGAAAAAACGTACATGGCACGGGATCTCACCTAGTTATCCTAATTTCATATGAATCATATCCACGACTCATTTAATTTGTAGGCCAGGTTATACACATTCGAGCTATTGAACAAAGCTAGTTTTATTTAAGCATGGTTATCGATTAGAAATATAATAAATTGAACACACAAAAATATAATAAACTTAAAAGGCTAGATGAAATCAAATTAGATAAACTAATAAAGAAGTAAATATAGTTTGTGCTACAGCACTAAGCATACAAATGTAGCAGGGTTTAGAAACACAATTTGAGACTGGTAAATGAAGTTCGTTGTTCTAAACAATTTAGTCCATTGATATTTCAGATTACTCGAAAGCCCACTGGTTACCCCTGCGAACTTCTTCCTCTTCCTCAGCTGTGAAATCATTCTTGATATTAAAGTGATTCCTTATTTGCTCGGGTGTCTTACCCTTGATCATATCAGCCACGCATTTACAAGTTAATTCAAGCAAACCCTTGATATCCATGTAATTGGCAGCCTGCATTCACCACACATTATTAAATTAGTTACACTCGGTCAACAATTGGTTACACGTCTATGTGTATATGATAGAGTATAAAACATATTCCTGGGCTTTAACCACCAGCTTAAGCTTTTGGTTGAGTTGGTCCTCAAACATGGTATCGGAGCCAACGTGACATAGAGAGGAGTGATAGAGTGTAAAACATATTCCTAGGCCTTAACCATCAGCTTAAGCTTTTGGTTGAGTTGGTCCTCTAACAGTATAAGTAGCGACCCTAAATTCATATCAACAAACAACTCGTAAATCTAAGCACACAAATTGGACTTGATGACATGATATTTTACATCACCATACAAAGTCAAATTAATTTTATTTCATCAAAAATTAAATACTACTCCCTCCGTCCCTAAATTACATTCCTCCTTTTTATTTTGGATATTCAAAAATTACATTCCTCCTTTCTACTTTTGGTAAGTTTTTTTAGTAAATCAACTCTCTTTTTCCGTTTTATATTTAATGATTTCTCACTCATCCTTACCTAATTTCACTCATAATCCTTGTGCCAAATTACAATGAATATGATTGGTTAAAATTTTTAATTAGAAGCATGTGATTGGTCCTTTTTTTTTGCAAAGGATTGATGACTTGTCATGAGTAATAACTAATCTATCTTTGTACTTTCCATTGCATTATCTAATTATTGTTATTTGTCTTATTCTTCCCTCCTTAATTCCCGTGTAAATTTTCTAAGAGGAATGTAATTTAGGGACGAAGGGAGTATATAAAACATCATACAAAGTCAAACTAATAATATTGTTTTCATCAAAAATTACAAACTCAGAACTCGAATCACAAATCAAATACATATAAACCCACATTAACCCTAAATCCTACAAGAATTTATTTTTTAAAAAATAATTCATCATATTAGATTAAATAATTTTACATTCATCCGAACCCTTAATCTTGGACAATTAAAAAACACGTAAACCCTAAGCCCAAAAACTAAAAATAATTTATCATGAAATTAATCCTAAACATAATCAAAAGAAAGAAAGATAAATTGAAAAAATAAACGAAATTAACATTAATAACATATAAACCAAAATCAAGAAAATAGGAATTTTTAAAAACTTAAAAAATAAAAAATAAAAAAAATAAAAAAATAAAACTCACAAGGATGAGATCAAAGAGGATGTTCTGGTCGACTTTGAGGAAGTCGGCATCCCATTGCTTGAGATCATCATTATTCGGGGTTTCGGATTCAGCCTTATTCTCTTCCTCGACATGCTTGTTGCAATACTCGATGATCTTTGACAGAATTGTTGAGCTCACATTTGGCAGCGGAATTGGATCGTTGCTTTCGCCGTTGTCTTCGATCAGGTTCTTGATGGTTTAGGAAAGCTTTGCTGCGTTTTCGTCAACCTCGAAACGCTCATTATCAGCACTCTTGAGGATTATCTTCCTTAATGAAGCCATTGCTTTTTGGTTGAAAAAGTTGAGAAAATTAGAGAAAAAGGAAGAAGAATTGAGTATTGAAGTAAAAGAGAATATGATGAGACTAAGAAAGACTAGAGCAGTATTTATAGAACTTTTGGAACAAGGGGCTTCACGTTTATTTGAAACCCATGTAATTCCATAGTTTTAAAAGTGTTGTAATAACTTGATTTAATTTCTAGTACTTAAGCATAATTTTCTTAACATATTTGAACTTAGGCCCCGATCATTTCACCTTAAAAAAATATTATTCAGTAAAAAAAAATTTAGTTCGGTAAAAATAAGTTCAGTTCAGCAAAAATAATTTCAATTTAGTAAAAAATCAGTAAACTTAAAGAAGATATATAATAGAAAATCAGTAAAAATAAATTTAGTTCAGCAAAAATTATTTCAGTTCAGTCATATTAATATCATTTCAGTAAAAAAAATTTAAGTTCAGGAAAAATAATTTCAGTTCAGTAAAAATAATTTCATGTCAGTCAAAATACGGTGCAGTGAACGGGGCCTTATTGGTTACGGCTTACGGAGTATTAAATTAGGATAACCCTTTATTAACAAATGGCATCTTATTTTCTTGTCGATCTTATCTTATCTGGATCAGGATAACTCAATTGAAATCCTCGTGGGTCAAACAAGACTTAATTGAGTGGTTTTCATAATTAATAATAAAATCACGTAAACTAATTCCTTATATGTGTTGATTTTGAAAAAAAAAAAATCCATTGTGCCACCATATGTAGGATTGGTGAGAGCTTCTATTTTTAAATTATCCAAGCTTAAAACCAGCTAATAATATCAACGGTTTTTTATTTTTAAAATTATCCGAGTTAAAACCTGCTAATAATATCAGCAATTTTTTTTTATATATATAGCTAATTTCATTAGCAGTTCTTTTATTAAAATTTGCTTTTTGCAGTTTGTTTCATAAAATCGTTATTGTTATTACTGGTTTTCATTTAATTATATGTTCACATTAGCACTGTCAAAGCAGTTTGACAGTTCGGGTTCGGTTCGGTTTGAAATCGGTTCGGTATTAAATCGGGTTGGTTTGAAATCGGTTTAAATGTTTCGCGGCACGGTTTCAGTTCGGTTTAAATAGTTATCAATTCGATTCGGTTCCGGTTTATTCTTGAACGGTTTAAATTCGGTACGGGTTGTAAACAGTTTGGTAAGTAAATAGTTCGGTGCAGAAGGGTTACGGTTTGTTAATGGTTCGGTGTAAACGGTTTTTATCCGGTTCAAACTGTTTCGGGTTGGAAACAGTTCGAGTTTTTTTTGGTTCAGTTTATAACTAGTTCGGTTCTTTTTTGGTTCATTTTATAACTGGTTCGGTTCTTTTTCGGTTTAGTTTATAACTAGTAGGTTCTTTTTCGGTTCACTTTATAACTAATTCGGTTCTTTAATGCTCGATCGGTAGAAAACATGTATGCATAATTAGATTTCATTTAAAACACCTTTTTACTTGATTTTAATATTTTTTTTATATCAAGCCGTTTGTAGCTGATTCGTTTATAAGCGATCTGGTTCATAAACGATTCGGTTTATAAATGGTTTGGTTTATATACAGTTCAATGCAAACGGGCTGCGGGTTGTTAACAGTTCGGTGTAAATAGTTTTCATCCCGGTGTTGAAAGCAGTTTCGGGTTAGAAACAGTTCGTTTCTTTTTCGGTTGGGTTTGATTTCAGTTCGGTTTAGAATTGGTTCGGTTCATTAACGGGTTCGGTTCTTATACGGTGTAACGTTATTCAGATCGGTTCGGTTTCGGGTTCATTCACATACGGTTCGAGTCGATTTTCGGTTTTAAAAAAAAGGTTTTTAATCGGTTTGGTTCTCATTTGGGTCGGTTCGTTTCGAACACTTAAACGGTTTCGGTTTGAAATTTGACAGCAATAGTTCACATATAACTACTCAAAGAGTAGTATTCAAACCCAAAGTCTCATTTAAGTATTTAACTACTCAACTTCCCAATAATCTATTCACATTATATTTATGATAGTGGATTTATATATAGAACCACTAATCCTATTAGAGGTTCTACATTTACTAAAACAACCATCACCATTAGCGGTTTTACACTGGCAAAAAATTAAAAATAAGCAAAGCTTGAAACCGAGCCAATATGGACTTACACACAAAATTAGGATAATTATATATATTAACATTCATAATTACATACTTATGACAACTTATTTTATGTTAGTCTTATCTAATCTGGATCATCATAACCCAAATGAAGAATATCATGAATCAAACATGACTTAATTAAGTGGTTTTCGTAATTAATGGTAAATACGTAAATTAATTCCTTATATACATTGATTTAAAAATTATTTGTCATTGTACCATCCACGAAGGATTGGTGGAAGTTTCTAGGAATATAATTTTATAGAACTGAATACTTTGTTTAAGAATGTTGTTGCGACTTGCGATCTTGTAAAAATAAATAAATAAATAAAGTCCTTTTACGTATAAAACATAATTTTATTCCACACAAACTTTTCTGAGTATCAAGTAGTGAAGAACAACAAATTTCACACTAAAAACAGAACATACTCAAATCAAAAGAATCATCACAATGTGTCAAGTGTCAACAAACAATTTAAACATTAGATGACAACATTCTAATTGTTCTATCGAACTATTAATCTTTATTTTCGAATGCCCACGGGTTCTCATTTCGAATATTTGCTTCTTCTTGAGGCGTAAAATCATTCTTGATGTTAAAATGAGCCCTAATCTCCTCCGGCGATTTTCCTTTGATCATGTCAGCTACACATTGAGTTAATAACTCCAACAAACCTTTTATCTCCAAATAGTTTGCAGCCTGCATATCATCACACATAATTACATTAGTATACACATACAATTAATGAAACAGACAATTTAATACGAAGTACATAAGGAAAATATAATTCAATAAACCGTTTAGGAAAAAAAAAAAAAAAAACTCTAGACTAAACAAATTCTTCAATTAGTTTAGCTATATTAGAGATTGACAAACGTGAAAAAGAAAATATATACGTAAACACTTAAATAATAATAAACCCTAAGCAAATCGAGATCAACATGTACGTAATGGTAGTAACTAATTATTTACTTTGTATGAAACAAAAGTTTACAAACATAAATAAAAAAGTTACAAACAAAAGATATATTGAACAAGAAAAAAATAAATAAATAATTGCTGAAATAAAAAGAGAGGAAAAAAAATTTGTACTTACAAGAATGAGATAATAGAGGGTATTTAAGTCCATATTATTGGCGTACTCCTTATCCCATTGCTTAAGTTGTTCATCAGGGTCCGAATCTTCGGTAGCATGTTTCTTGCAATATTCAATAACCTTAGAGAGTATTGTTCCGGTAACAATAGGCACCGGAATCGGGCTATTGATGTCGTCGAGATCCTCGATCATGTGCTTGATGGTTTGAGAAAGCGTTGCAACGTTTTCGTCAACTTCGAATTTCTGTGCATCGGAACTCTTAAGGATTAACTTCCTGGACGAAGTTGAAGAAGAGGTTGATGCCATTGCTATTGAAGAGTTTAGAAAATTAGAGAGAAAAAACAACGAAGGATTATTTTGAGTATGAGAGAATATGATTAGACTTTGAAAGAGTGAAAAAAAAGAAGGATTATTTGGAGTATTTATAGAAAATATGGGAACAAGGGTTTTACGTTTCCTAATCCTAGTTTAATTTAAGTTCTTTTTTTTTTTTTTTTTTGACAAGAGTAATTTAAGTTCTTGGTGCACAAGCAAGTAAACTTTCCTTTTAATTGTAATATTGTTATAACACGATAAGTTATTTTGTTTTGCTTTTGGGAATTAAGCTATCTTAGGTCTTAACCGACCTTATTCTTTTTCCTCCCTATATAAACGTCCCCACACATCAAAGCCAAATGTAAATCAACATAGATTTAGCCAAACGTAAATTGGTTTTAAACGAAGCTTTTCAACCAATTTTTTTTAACAAAAAAATCTCAAATTTTTTTACCGATTTTTCGCATGAATAATAATGACGACATTAAGGTGTCCACGAATTCGTTGCTCCCACCAACAATTTCGTGATGCAATCAAAATTGAATGCAAATTGAAACTCCTAGAGTTTGAAAGATTGGTTACTTATCAAGTTGACGAAGTCGGCCAACTCTCCGTCGTACCAATCACACCATACCGTTCGACCGGCAATAGCTACGTATTGGATCCCTTTAACCCCTTTTGTGCTCGTTGCCACTCTGATAATGTCAACTTAATTAAATCTTTGCATCACACTGATGAATATTGTAATAAATATTTGCAAGATATTAAAGATTATGTTGGTAATAAATTAAGTCTCTCCAAAGAATTTAATTATAATCGGGATTACCGGTATGTATGGGATATACCTGCCTATATTGATCGTGTTTGCGAAGATGAAGAGGAATTAACGGCGTGGGTGGAGTTGCAGTCGTTCGAGGATGATGAGGAGGTGAAGCCTACTCCGGCAAGCAAGATGTCAATCGAGGCTTTACCAAGGTCGACCATCAAGAAATACGAGATTACTAATTGTACTATATGTCTTGAACAACTTTATGATGTTAAGAAAGAGGGAGCATTGAAGGTAACAATGCCGTGTGGACATGAATTTCACGAGGGTTGTATTGTTAAATGGCTTCACACTAGTCATTTTTGCCCTCTTTGCCGTTTTGAATTATCAACGCAAGTTAGTTGTTGACGAGGTGCTAAATTAAATTAGCAAAGTTAATTAATTAAACTAATGTCGGTAATAAAATAAAATCCTATCTGACCACAATCGTTATCCACCAATTAAGTCCTAGCCTAGAGACATTAAGAAGTTGTAGTACTTTTTAATGAAAAGTGTAATAGGCGAACGAAAAAGAGAAAAGATTGACTTGGAGCCTTGGTAAACTCTGTATCTTGTTGTCTACAAGGTTCCCTCGCATCTACTTTCGACGCCTGCTTAATTTTTGATGGAGCCTGGGATGTTCAGGACAATAGTGCAGGGGTAGGTTGGATCTTTCGAGATGTTGGTTCGGACTTTGTGATAGGCGGAGGTTCTCGGGCTTTAATTTGTTCTTCAGCTCTCCATTCCGAGTTACAAGCTTGTTTATGGGCTCTTCGAGCTGCAGACCGTCGTGGTTTCAGGAAGTTGCTAATCTATACTGATTGCTCCATTTTATTTACTCTTCTTCGGGATAAAAGTGAACGAAATATTTCCTGCCTATGGCTCCTTCAGGATATTAGGACTTTGCTTTCACGATTTGCTGCTTGTGAGCTTCGCAAAGTTTCTCGTCAGTGGATTACTCTGGCCCACTGGTTGGCGGTTGAGGCTCGTCGTCGGCGTGTGCTGTTATGGTCTTTTTAGTCTTCAAGTTTTCGTTTGTTTGTTTTTGCTTTGTTAGAACTTCTTGTCAAAAAAAAAAAAAAAGTGTAATAGGCGTACATGCGTTGTATGCGACAGTGCATCGATTTAAGCTACGGTGTACAAATAATATTGGAAGGTTAAAAAATTACTTTTCAAAAGTGTAAAAGGTGTACATTAACATAAAATGTAAATTAATACTCTTTTTTAGTATATCTCTCTCTAAGGGCATGTTCATATTTACTGAATTGAGCTGAACTGAACTGAACTGAACTGAACTGAACTGAACTGAACTGATTGGAACTGAACTGAATTGAGCGGAAATGAATATTTTATGTGAGAGAGAAATTAAGAGCTGAACTGAACTGAACTGAACTGAACTGATTGGAACTGAACTGAACTGATTGGAGCTGAACTGAACTGAACTGAAATTAAGTAAATGTGAACAGGCCCTAAATAGTGCAACATACATTAAAGGTGTCAAAATCTAACTTGACTCGACTTGAAAAATATCCAATTTAAATCTTAGTTTGCATTATGACTCACGTTTGAAATTAGACTCGACCTCATCGATCCCAACCTGAACATCTGAATTTACACCTGTAGACACACTACACTAATAGTTGATGATCTGGTGTATTGAAATATATCATTAACTCGCGCATTTTTACATTTAAGAATACTTATACTACCAACCATACATAATTGTCTTCACGGACTTATTTTGTTCTCCGTACACCTTTAATCCATTATTTTGCACAAATTGTTGAAATTTTGCTGTAATCTTGATTAGTTTGGTTTTGCTGTTTCCTCAAAAAAAAAAAAAAAAAAAAAAAAAAAAAAAAAAAAAAAAGGGAGTTTGCTGAGTTACGAGGCTTCCTGAGATTATTGAGAAATTGTAGTTTCAGCATCATTCACACCTATTCTCAGGTTCACTGCAAAAACACTTTACGTTCGAATTTTGGAACTTCTACTTCACTACTCCTGGTCTGCTGGATGTAGCACAACGTATATAATGCTAATTTAGGCACAATCTGGGGTTAGAGAAGGATTCAGATAACATTCCGGTGAGAGGAGTAATAAACTAGACTTTAAAAAGAGTTGTTTATACTCCAATTGTGCATTGCTAATCTGCGCTATGTTCCTGCACTGAACTATTTACATACACTACTTGCTAATATCCTCATTTTGTACTTTTAAGTGCAAATAGAAACAACAGACTAACAGAGTAAGTTCTCGCTCTCTCCCCATACCACCCTCTATGGTTGGTGACAGAGTAGATGACAGCCAGAGTACCCTTACAAAAGATCACACCGCCAACCTTTGTAAAGAGGGCAGTATCTAAGATGGATTTTCCAGTCACATATTCAGAACTCCATCTGCTGTGCTGCAGGTGGGTGTGCCAGGGTCTTCATGGGACCTACATTCATGGTTCAAACAGAGGGGATTAATTTTAATACTACTAGCAGGCAACGCAAGAACTAAAATGACAAACATAGTTATTGATGGTTAGCCTATAGTAAATCACCTTTCACTCCCCTAATCTCCACTTCTCGCCATTCTTGGACAAGAGAACAGCAGCAACATAATAAATGTGAGAGAAAATCATCACACGCGCCTCCCTGAACAACAATTTGGAGCTAAGCAAATATGTAGAGAGCATAAATTATGACATAAAAGCTAAAGATAAGTTTATCAGCTTAGTAGAAAGAGTAAGACCTTGACATTGAGTGTCTTGCGAAGCTTTTTTCTAATACAGCAAGTGTAGCAACAGCATGACAATACTAATGAGTATGCTGTCAATTCATTGCATGCATCTCCTGAAGCTGTAGCACCAGAGAATGATCAGGGAAATAGATTAGAAATTTCAGAGTCCATCATCATTGACAAACTCATTAACAGTTCCTCTATTTTAACTCTAATAACATAGTACTACATTTGTTTCAAACATTACCCAAAAAAAAAAAAAAAAAAAAAAAAAAAACCAAACATTAAACATAAGGAAACTGATTCTTAAATATGATTGTTAATTTGAACATGCCAAAGCAAAAAAAAGGTAGCAATGACACTATGAATGAAGTAATAGTCTTCAAATGTAATTCTAATAGAGTAATAGTCAAAACAAAGGATAGTTTCTAAATATGTGAATTTGAAGAGGCTGTAAAGCCAGGCTGAGGCAGCCGACCTAAACTGATGAGGAATGCAGAGAAAGGTCTGGTGCTTCAGAGGAGACTGACATTTACAACAAATTAATCGCTTAGAGACTTTATGCCAGTTGAAAGTTATTATTCAAAGTCTGAGTTTCCTTTTCATAGCTGCGATTTTTCTATCTCAAGATACACCCAGGGTTCAGTCCCGATCTTATTTCCGACTTACACAACACGACTCATTTTAAGAAAAATGGAAGAGGTCAAAACAATCTTAAATACTTGAGTGTTTATAAACATGAATCTCCACCAAAATTCTTTCTTGACCTATAACACATTTTTTTTTTTTTTTCCATAACAATAAACAATACACCTAATACGATTCTAGGCACAGTAAACTTACATTTTATATCAGATTACGGGGTTTATAGCACAAGAATATAATAGGGCTTTTTGGTGATCAACTACAAAATTTCCTTTTTTAAATGAGCTTAGGCAAGTCCTTTTTAAACAAGCTTAGGAAAGCTTGCTAGAACAGGATAGTATAATACCTACTGTGCCAAATTTATTAATACATTATGAAGCTATATTCTAACATTACTACGATACCATCAAATCCAAACTTAAGAATAGTAAAGCAGAAACTGTGTTGCTTACACATGTGCTTATTGTTTGCCACTGATGCAATCCTTGAAAATGTTCCGCAGGGAAAGAAGAATGTTTTTAAACCTGACAATGTAAACATTAATGAATTAGCCTTATTAGAGACTTAAGAGTTTATCATCCAAGATCAGGGGCGGAGGGAGAGGAGGACATGGGGGGACAGCTGTCCCCCCATTTCTTAAAAAAAAAAATCATTTTTTTTTTAATTTTATTAAAACAATAGTAAAAATAATAGAGAGATACATAAGTATGGAAGAGAAGTAGTAGTAGTTATGGATCTGAAAATGAATGAAAATAGCATAAGAGTTGGTGGATGAAGGACCAAAGGAGGAAGAAGAAGTGTTATTGAGGCCACCGAGAAACTTAGGGGATTTTTTAAAGAGAGAGAAAGAGAAGGAGGAGAGAGAATAAAGTAGAAAGTGTATTGTTTTTAGATTTTTGTTTTATTTGTTTTATTTCTATTTGGTTAAAGTTATTAGATCATTACTTGGTATTATGTGTAATGTAAGTAAATAAGTGACTGGCCTAAAAAAAAAAAAAGTAAATAAGTGACTACTAACTAATATGTATGTCTTGTGTTTGGTTCTACAATGTCATGTATGGACTACTTCTTCACAATTTGAGGATATCCATGAGTCCATGGTAATTTTACTTTTAATTTGTTTGTTTAATGATAATTAAATCAGATTATAGTTTGTAATATGTCAATTTTATAACCTAATAACAAGTTTCTCACTACCAAATTAATTGAGTTGTTTTGTTGAAATAATAAATTAAAAATTGTTATTTTTGTTAATTAATTTTGATATTTTGCTAAGCTATTATAAATTGAATCCATATTTACACATTATTCGAAACTCCGTAGTTCTAAAAAATACATTTTGGTAATTGATTTATTTTTTTCAATATAATTTAATCATGATGTCAAATAGTTCATCTAATCCAAACAAGTCTAAGCAATTGGAAATCGGTCCGATCTCTAAAACCTAATAATTATATAATTATTTTTCATCATTCTTCGATCGTGTGACTAAGCATTTTGGATTTTTAGGCTGTTAAGTGTTACTCCCTCCGTCCCTAAATTACATTCCTCTTTCTAGCATTAATTCCTCACATAATAGAGAGAAAGAGGAATGTAATTTAGGGACGGAGGGAGTAAGTAATAAACATTTTATGTGTTCAATTTTTTTTTTTTTTTATTTTTTATTTTTTTTTTTTGTCAAATCGTGGAACATTTGTAGTCCGTCCCCCCGGTTGAAAATTTTGGCTCCGCCACTGTCCAAGATGACAAGGAATGTGGTACATTAATGCCCTACATTGCAAGTGAAAAAATCCAAACTCGATCACAATATAGTTTCTCAGATCTAACTCATTATTGTAATTGAAAGGCTATATATTTGTATGCATATGTCACATTAGTAATATCAGGAATATAAATAGAGAAAACATACACAACTTGGGCTTGGAGCAACAGTCAAGCAGGTCAGTGTGCCAGTCCTCCATATCATCTGATCCCCTGGCATAGTGCACCTCATATTCTGGAGATTGTATGGAAGTATTCCTGCACCCAATTGTATAAATATGGACAAAACAACTTAGCCCAGACATCACAGTCAAACTCCACAAGACCAAGCCTCAACTGATTAACCAAATAGACTTAACTAGTTACACAGACAAGCAAACATGCTAGCATAAATACAGTATGCAGAAAAAAGGACGGAAAATACAATTAGAGTTCAAATCTAAGCACACATCAATCTTTTGGGACAGGGCTTGAATTACCTGACGGTAGACAAAGCACCAATACTCTTATGGCAGGTCTCAACGCCAGAGAATGCTTTTCCATCATGAGATTTTGAATAGCTAGCCTCCAAATTTCTGGAGTGCCTAGAGGCAGCTTCTGTTACCTCAATCAAGTGTTCAATCACTTGACTATGTTGGACATTCATGGAAGACTGCGACCGCTGCAGTTCCATCTGAAGCTTCTCATTTTCTTCTAGAAGGGCTTGTTCAAATCGCATGCTTGGATATGAACAAGAAAGGGTCTTCTTGAGCAGCACAGTATCAGCCATTGATGGCTCTCTATTCAAAATTGCAACTTGCATCTTTCTGTCCTCTTCCTCTAATGTGTAGTCATATTGATCATTTTGGATACGTTCTAATCTTTCCTGTCCATCAAAAGAAGGAATATATTGAATCACCAGACATACAACCCACCCGACACACACCCTTAATTTAAACATATACATTGCGAAGGATTAAACAGAGAAAGTTAGCCCAACATTCTGTTATCTTTATCTCTCAAGCTCTATACAGATCATATCAATTATCATGTTAAGTACCACCTCAATTAATTGATTTAATTCAGTATTTTTTCTCTACAGTTCTATACGGATCATATTAACTACTGTGTAAACGGTAAAGTTACATCACCTCAAATCCACAATACATTGACATCAACAAATGCCAAAGCAAACCCCAACAAACACTTGAGACAAATTATAATAAAGCAACTGTAAATTTTGCAACATTGCAAAATATGAGCAATTGATCAATAAATCAAAGAATATCATCAAACAAGTAAAGTCATCATCCGCAATCAGGAGAAGCTTAAACAGCTATTAAGAAACATATGACATTGCAATAATTACTGCAATACAGCCATCAGATATTACATTCTAAATCATTGCAAGAAAGAACCAAATGCAAACAATAAGTAACATGAGAATGATCTTGACCTTGAAGCGAGCATTGCTAACAAGCGTTAGCAAAGGCATAATCCGCAAGTAGCGATCGATCTCGTCTTGAATGCGCTTAAACTGGTTCACAATGCTCCACCCCATTGCCAACAGATACAGATAACTTTTATCCTGGCAACTATGAACTAACAAATAAGCCCTTTTCAGTGCATCTTCCAACTGTTCTAAGGGTTCACTTGTTTCAGGATATTTTTTTAGCTCTGTTATCTTAAGCTGCTCCAACAAATTCCCAATTAATTTCAAGTGATGAGCAAACTTTTTGCAATTCTTCTTGTGCAATCTAGCCCTATTTGCTGCATCTACTATTAAACCTATTAACCCAACCGCATGAACACCCGCTATTTGACCAACATTCCCAATATCTTCCAAAGTATCCCAATTCGGCATTTTCACTCTTTTAGGACTTTTATCAAACACCTAGCAGTCACCCAACTAAGTAAACCCCAAGTTGTTTTGATACAATTTCTAACAAATTGAGACTATTTTAGGCATAAATTGCACAATGTAGAGCATGAAATCAACAACCCCAGAAAATAATTTGACGAATTAAAGCCCAAATCAATCCAAAACAATTATAAGCAGATCAAAGTTGCCCCTTTTCTTGTTGGGATCAAACTGTAAAATCTAAAAAGAACATAATATGAGAGGAAAATAAAAAAAAAAAAAAAAAAAAACAAACAATCGCAAATCCGAAAGTAAAATGAATAAATTCAATTCATTAGTTCCAATAAATCATTGGAAAGGGAAAGAAGTACAGAAAATGAAGGGATTTAAATCTAGAAAGGGAACAACTTGAAGAGAATGAAGACGAGAAAAGCGAAGAAAATGAAGAGAAAAAGATAATCTACAAACACAAAGAATTTAGTGGATCCATGATTTCTATTCTTCTTCTGTTTTGCTTTAACCTCAGTCTCGTCAAGCTGCTGTAGTCTTGCCATTAGTGAGTGTCGGTTTGTGATCTGCCAACAATTATTTGGAAATCTGTAAATCTGGAAATCGTGCGTACGTACTTGGGTCTTGTGTTACACCACGGAGCGCTGATACTCACACTACTATCACTATGACTGTGTTATGTGTTTGTTAGTGGTAAACTCGTACCAGGATACGTGCCTCGTCTTTTTTAAAGTACAGTCTTAATTGTTAGATTTGTCTCATGTATATATATTTTTACAATATTAATTTTTAGTAATTTTTAGTTAGTTTTATCAAGTATATTAATTGTTGAATTATGAATATACACTTTCTCGAAAAAAAAAATATACAAATGTAAAAGTCAAAGTGTTACAAATAAAAAGAAACGGAGAAAATATTTGCTTTGGTGGAAGTCTAGCCCTTAGTTACGAGTATTGTTTAGAAGGTGTTTGGTTTAAAGTTACTCACTTTTTTAAATAAATTTTAATAAAATAACAACTGATAATTAAATAAATTGTCACCTTAAAACTCGTCCATTTGAGTTATGATAATTGTAAAAACTAAATGTTTGGTAAATGAAGTATACGTATCTTATATCTTATGTGGGTAAATTACACACACCTTTTAAGAAACTTAAATTTTTCTTTTCGATTGCTAACAAGTATGATCTTACGGAGTAACAATCTTAGAATCCACAAATTTTTATATGCGGCCGGCTACATGGTGTGGCAGGGATTACTTGTATGGTGTTACTGATTTTGTCAAAGGTTACTTGTAAGTGTTACTTGTATTCTGAAGTTACTTGTATGGTGTTACTGGTTTTGTCAGGAGTTACTTGTAGCTGTTACCTGTATTCAAGGGTTACTTGTATGAGTATCATTGGTTTTGGTCAGGGGTTACATGTAGGTGTTACTTGTATTTTGGGATTACTTGTATGGGTGTTACTGGTTTTGGTCAGGGGTTACTTGTAGAATGTTATTGGTTTGGTACGAGGTTTTGGTCTGGGGTTACTTGTATGTGTTACTCAACCGCTACAAGTAATCCATACAAGTAACCCCAGAATACAACTATACAAGTAACCCCAGAATACAAGTAACATCCTACAAGTAACACCTACAAGGCTACAAGTAACCCTTAATCAACTAACCCTTGATGCACCATGTGGTCTGCCGCACTGAAAAAGCTCTGCTTAGAATCTGCTCCAAGTATCATGTGGTTGCTTCGTAAGACATTTTTTATTTTTATTTTTTACAACTTCGTATGACATCTAGTACATATGATCTGATTGTGCTCTCAGTATATGTATGAAGTACTAGTACATTTGTAATTTCTTATAATATACTCTCTGAATTTATATATCCAAGGCCAAGTCACATGGGTTGGTTAAATGCAAGTAATACAGTAAGGAACAAAACCATCTCAAATGGAGTGTGTGGAGATGCAAAACATGATATTCTGCAAGCTGTGTTTTTTTTTTCCCTGGTGTAATTTCATCCCCCCAGGCAGGGTCATAAAGATTATAATGCACTTTTTATAGGGTATTACATAATTAACTTAATTAATACGAAGTACTAAGAATCATCACAGTAAAAATGAGATTCTTCACGTTAATCTCCTTGATTTACATGCAAAACATTAACTTTTGCATTACTTTGACAATTTGATCTGGTTCGATTACTAGTTTACTACTGGTACTAACTAAGCTTGAGACCTAATGATATGACAGGATAAAAGTAAATACTGTCTTTAATAAAATTAAATACTGATTAAAGGACAATTAAGCCCCGTGATCAAACAGTTCTTCGTTTAGTTCGGAATTGTGAGGAAACAGCCATGGAAATAAACAACTTTGAGAGGGCTGAGGTTGAGAAACAGGTTTGAGACATCATGGTCTTTATGGAGGCCTAACATTGAGAAGGAAGACAGGAATGCATCAAATATTAGCTAATCAAAAAAATTATGAAGCCAATGCTCCAATGCCAAGCAATAGCAGTCCACCTCACTCGAATGTTACTAGTACTGACAGCCACAGTTGATAACTCATCTCTTTACATATGTCAACAAAACAATACAGAGAAAAAATTATACAAGTAGATTCAGCATAACATGTACATTAAATTTTTATATAATATTCCGCATAAGCATTATGAGCAATAACTGAATAACTGTAAAAATTTCGCTTTGAAAATTCTACAGGCGTTACAGAAAGAGGATTAGAGTGAGTAAATTATATGATCAATTAATCACCGCCTCTATCACCAAATTGCAATGAATGTGGAAATTTCTTTGCAAAGATATCCACAGAAGTAGTGGTGATTACACAAGACAAGCATAACTTTTTCCAACTTCATTGTGTATGGAAGCTCAGGATAATAACTGACTACAAAAGCTTAAACTTGGTCAGAAAATGTCACAAATCACAAGGTATGGTACAAGAAATCAAATAGACCAAGTTGAATTTAACATTAAGGCAGGAATTTGCTTATTCCCATCCATGAAGTAAACAAAAGCTGGTTGCAAGCTCAATCTCTTACCCAAATTGAATTTCAGAAACGCTTCAACCTGAAAGTGGTCCCACCTTTTTGGACCTTGGATTGTCCCGCCCAAACTTAGACCCCATCCAATCTCATCTTCTAGAAAATCAGACATGCTAACTGACCACTGGAGATGATTTGGATTGTCGTTCTTCATTTGTAACCACCCTCGAATTCTAGTGCTTTCATCAAGTTCAGATTCAAGCATCACAGCAACTGAGTCTCCTGCAACTGCGGGTGAGGTTGCCATTGGTTCCTCTGAATGCTGCTGGCGTCGCAAAATGCCAAGTGGTATTGCCAAGGCTCCAGTGCTGGCCTGTTGTCTTGGTTTTGATACCTGGTGAAGACCAAAGAAGGAGAGCCTTGCACTCCTTGGGAGCTGACAGACGATCTGACCAAAGGTGCTGAAGCAATGGCCAAATGAATTTGGTAGATCAACAGCTAACTGAGCTAAAGAAGCAACAACATTTGATTTTTTTACAGTGACACCAATTGCACATCCATGATCTTGATGCAGCAGAGGTGGTCCAAAAGATGAGTAATCGGTAAGGCCTTTCTCCTGTCAGATAATCAATCAATCAATCAATCAATCAAAGCCTTAATCCCAAAAGTGGGGTCGGCTAACATGAACCAAATTTGATTATTCCGTGTAGTCATCAACATAAATCTTTCTCCTCCATCCCTTACGATCCAAAACTTCATCCTCACGTAAATCCATGCACTTCATATCCTTCCTCACTCCTTCCAACCAAGTCATCTTTGGTCTCCCTCTTCCTCGTTTAATCCCTCCATGGTCCCACTCTTCCACTCTTCGCACCGGTGCACCCTCGGGTCTCCGTCTTACATGTCCAAACCAACGCAGACGATTTTCCCTTAATTTATCTACAATGCCCGCCACACCTACTTTCTTGCGAATAACCTCATTTCTGATTCTATCTCTTAAAGTGTTTCCACACATCCACCTTAACATGCGCATTTCCGTAACCTCCATCTTTTTAATATGCTCTTTCTTAGAAGCCCAACATTCTGTACCATAGAGCAACACTGGTCTTATGGCAGTCCTGTAGAATTTTCCCTTCAACTTTAAGGGAATGCTGCGGTCGCATAACACTCCCGTGGCCGCTCTCCATTTAAGCCACCCTGACTTAATCCTGTGGGTCACGTCTTGATCAATGTCACCATTCTTCTGGATGATCGACCCTAGGTACTTAAAACATTCACTCATGGTCAAATCCTTTCCATCCAAACTCACCACTTCATTGCTTGTCCCCCTCTGAGTGCCAAAACGACATACCAAATATTCAGTCTTACTCCGACTTAGCTTAAACCCTCTAGATTCCAACCTTTGCCTCCATTGCTCCAACTTGACATTAACCCCATCCTTAGTCTCATCCACCAAAACGATATCATCTGCGAACAACATACACCATGGAACCTCATCTTGAATTGGTCTAGTTACTTCATCTAGAACCGTTGCAAAAAGAAAAGGGCTTAATGCAGACCCTTGATGCAATCCGATTGTAATAGGGAAATCTTTTGTCAACCCTCCGCATGTCCTCACATTTGTTGACACATCCCGATACATATCCTTAACTAGGTCTACATACCTTCGTGGGATACCTTTCTTCAACATTGCCCACCAAAGTATCTCTCTTGGCACCTTGTCATATGCCTTCTCTAAATCAATAAAGACCATATGAAGATCTTTCTTCTTTACCCTATAAAACTCCATCATTTGTCTTATCAAATGGATTGCCTCCATAGTAGATCTCCCAGGCATAAAACCAAATTGGTTATCTGAAATGCTTGTGCATGCCCTCAACCTTTGTTCAATCACCCTTTCCCACAACTTCATAGTATGGCTCATAAGCTTAATTCCTCGATAGTTAGAACAATCTTGAGCGTCTCCTTTGTTTTTATAAACCGGGACCAAGGTGCTCTTCCTCCAATCTTGTGGGATCCTTGTAGCCGTCCATATCTTGTTGAAAAGGTTTGTTAACCAATCAATACCAATCTTACCCAAACACCTCCACACCTCTATCGGTACCCCATCAGGGCCAACCGCCTTCTTAGGTTTCATCTTCCTCAGTGCAATCTCCACCTCTACTCTCCTAATCCTTCGCACATACTCCATGTTGATTTCTTCATCACTCATAGAGGTATCTCCTATCACAACTCCATTACTTCCATTAAATAATTCATCGAAGTACCCCTTCCACCTGTCCTTGATGCCCTCCTCTTGCACTAGGACCATTTGGTTCTTATCTTTGACACACTTCACCATGCCAATATCCTTCCTTGCCTCTTGTCTTCTCTTTGCCATCTTATAAATGATCCTTTCTCCCTCCTTGGAATCAAGCTTTTCATAAACCTCCTGATATGCCTTTTCTTTTGCTTGGCGAACAGCTGCCTTTGCCTTACTCTTAGCCTCCTTATACGCTGCAAAGGTTTCATCACTCCTACATTTTCCTAAGGCTTGATAGCATTCCCTTTTTTGCTTAATTACTGCTTTCACCTCTTCATTCCACCACGAAGTATCTCTCTGTACCGAAGTTCTTCCCCTTACTTCCCCTAAGACCTCTTTGGCCACTCTTAGGAAACAGTTCTTCATTCGTAACCAAGTCATGTCCGGATCCACCTCTCCATCCCAATCCGCTTCTTCAATTACCTTTTCTGTAAAAACCTTAGCTTTTGCATCCCTTAGGGTCCACCATCTTATCCTTGGTTCTTCTTGTCTAACTTTTTTCTTCGCCTTCTCTTTCAGACGAATAGTCATTACCAATAGCCGGTGTTGGGTGACCACACTCTCCCCTGGGGTAACCTTACAGTTTATGCAACTTTGTCTATCTATGCTCCTTGTGAGCAGGAAGTCTATTTGAGTTGCATTTGCTCCATTCCGAAAAGTTATCAAGACCAAAGTCAGATAAAAGAAACTAAAATTAATATAGGAGTACAGATCAAAAATTACAATAGAAAAGAGCATCCAGCCATTTTCTCTGTTTAGCAAAGTTATTTTATAAACCTGAAATGAAGAATCCGTTGATGCTGACAAGTCTCTACACCTAGCCCCCATAGGAATTGCAACCATGGAGCACCAGTCAGATATGTTTGCTGTGTAGCTTACTTTAGCAAGAGAAAGAGCACCCCCTAGAGCATTGCTAGAATCTGCGTGGTTTCTATGATTAGAAATGAACTGAGCCTCAAGAATATCATTCTCACGGACTTTGGTCTCGAAGGAAATCTTCGCTTTAATTCCTGTTTTAACTCCAGCCCTTTTGATTGCATCAACATTCTCCTGGTCGAGATAATCCGTTAAGAACAAAGTTCCCATCACATCAATTTCGCCCCTCACATTGGTACCATAGTCTTGAAACGGACTCCCCTTTGAAGTCCTAGAGCATTGCTGTGTAGCTTACTTTAGCAAGAGAAAGAGCACCCCCTAGAGCATTGCTAGAATCTGCGTGGTTTCTATGATTAGAAATGAACTGAGCCTCAAGAATATCATTCTCACGGACTTTGGTCTCGAAGGAAATCTTCGCTTTAATTCCTGTTTTAACTCCAGCCCTTTTGATTGCATCAACATTCTCCTGGTCGAGATAATCCGTTAAGAACAAAGTTCCCATCACATCAATTTCGCCCCTCACATTGGTACCATAGTCTTGAAACGGACTCCCCTTTGAAGTCCTAGAGAAAGTAAGCATTCTTTCCACTTTATCCTGTCTGTCTCTAAGTTTCATCAAGTCAGAAAATGCTTCTCGCTGCAAACGCTTCAAGATTTCAATCTGAAAATTATATCATGGCAAGAGTTGTAAAGCCCCATCAGACGGCTTGTTACCTAGGAAAGCAACAAATCTGTCAAACATCAATTCACACGCCATGACATCTAAAGCCATTTTGCATACACCACACTAGGCAATGGTTGGCAAAAAGTCACATAGCCTAAATCAATAAAATCATTCAAGGGAAGATATATTTTTTGACAACAATTCATTTCATCTTTTTACACTTCAACATCTAATCCTGCATTTTTCGTTAAAGTGGCATCTTGTTGGTTTTCCCCTTCACACTCCTTCAAGTCTTAATACAAACCCTTACGAGGATTGTCATAATTAGTGAACAAAATGATGTACATTCATAATGTTTGTATGATATATTATCTTAGTAGGCACTTTGATGAGTGGCAACAATAAGTTTATGCCAAAGTATTTGCAATCTTTGTCACTTGGTAGATGGTACATACTCATCCATCAAAACAACGAGTCGGCCACTCAAATCGAACCACAGACAATAAAAGGGTCAAAATGATCATTTCCAAAGCTTAAAATATACAGTTACTTCATTGGAAGCCTAATTGTCATCCCAAATCCCTTGGATAAGGGCCTAAATGATCAAATTCAAAATATAACATAAGCACGAAAGTTCAACACAACGAACAAAATCCTTACAAACAACAGCAAGCTACCATATTCAAATACTGACATTTTCAACAAGGAATGTCTCAAAATTGTCACTCCAACAACATAGCCAATAAAAAATATAAACGTGGACCGGCTAAAATGATAATGTCCGCGTAAAATTGGCCGAAACAAGAGCAATTCTTGCAATTACGATCAAATTCGACACAATCAAAGCAGAAATTGCAAAACATATTTGTAAATTCGCATATAATAAGCTGGAAACAACACCAAATTCAGCGTTTAACAACATTGTAGCATCAAAATTGAGAAATTAATAACGCCAAACAAAATGAAATTAATAAACAGAATTGAGAAACAAAAGTACCGGATTTTGACGGGACTTATTCTGCCGGCGGCTATTGACGCCGGAGATGAAATCTTGGCCGGATTTTGCAAATGATTTTAAATTATCGACAATCGAAGCAACTGGATCCATTTGGAAAACCCTAAACCTCAAATTAACAGGGTTTAAAGAGTGGATTGTGAGTAAAAATGGTGTAATTTTTCGAATTTAAATTCCGTTTGCGAGTCGTGCGATAGAATGTTGAAAAACTTGATGAGAGAGAAAGAGGGAGAGCGTGCGGCAGGAGAGTGATGGACTGATGGTTGATTAAGGCCCACTTTCATGGGTTTTTTCCTTTTATTCGTTACTTCAATATTAGTTTTTCTACGGAGTATTTTTTTTTTTTCATGTGCCATAGGCCCATAGCACATAAGTTACCTTTTCAACTTTTGCTTTGGTCTTTGGTTAGGGGTGTCCGTTCGGTTTTCGGTTTGGATTAAGGCCATATCCAATCCGATCCAAAATATAATTCGGTTTTTCATTTTTCAATCCGATCCGATCCGAATTACTTTTTCAATCCAATCCGATCCAATCCAAATAAAAATTTGGTTATTTGGATCCGATCCGAAAATCCGAATTAAAATACGTTAATTATCTTCTTTAATAAATATACTAATACGAAAATATAAATGCAATTATAAAAATAATATTTTGTCCAATACAATTCTAAAAATAATCTGATTAACATAAATTGCAGTACAACTAAAAGGAAACATCATTTCCATTACAATAATTACTAAGCTACATGCACTAAATATCAATAACGTTAGCATATAAGCAGCAACTTTCAGCTATATAAGGCTTAAGGCAGTAGTAGCAACTATCAGCAGATTTAGAGAAGCAATTGGGCTAAATGTTTAACGCCTAATTGCAAAACACAACAGTCCATAAAATATTTGCTTAATTCAAAATTTCGGTGTTCGGTTTAGTTTGGATCCGATTAGGGTCAATCCGATCCAATCTGAAAATCCGAATTTTCAAAAAATCTCAATCCGATCCGATCCGATTTAAAGTTCGGATCCGATCCGAATTGATAATTCGGTTTGGATTGGATTGGATGTCGGTTTTAATCCGAATTATGGACACCCCTGTCTTTGGTTAAAGTTTTACCCTTTTGTTTCGTAAATATCGCAACACTGATTTACATGCTTACTTTGAAATACTTTTAACCAATATATAAAATAACATATCTTGACAAGTAAAATATACTACCTCCTTTTCAAATTATTTACGACAATTAGACATTTTCTACTCATTATGTCGAATCGTTGCATATAACATGAAACCGAGGGAGTATTGGATTAGTCTTTAGGTATATTTTCATTATATTAACATTTTACACTTCTTAATAATATATAATTTACAAATAATAATGGTCAAAGCTATGTATTGACATATGTGTCAGTCAAAATGTTACGATTATCATGAAATGGATGGTGTAATTACTTTCTTCCTCTACTTTCTTAAATTGTACTTCCTTTGTTCATAATAATTGCAATATTTTCTTTTTTCATCCCTTTTGTAATAATTGTAAAAAAAAATTATTTGGTAAAGTCCCAATGCCGTTTCATATTATGTGCTACATTTACTAAAAATAGATGATACACATTATGCAATGCTTTCTTTTTTAAGTTGTCATCTCTCTCTTCTCTCCTCATCACATGCATCCTCTACATTTCTTTTTCCATTTCACACTCAAACTAATTTTGCCTCGAAGTTCGTGTCAAGTTATTTTGTTACATCTTGCATATAATATGAAACAAAGATAATGTATTATTATCTCTCTCTACCAAACCCGCTTATATGTACTACTTTTTTTAAAAAAAATTATTTCTATCTTCCGCTAACAATTGAATATGTAGTATATTTCCATTAACTATGCTTAATATTATAAATATGGGTTTCCGGTTATGTTTCCAGGATTTACCAAAATATCGAGATCAACTATAGAAGCGTAATTGAAACTCCTTACAAATAATGAAAATAGAATAAGAAATTAGAAAGAAGAATTTCAATTAAGTTATAATTGAAGGCCATGAATATTTAAATTGTTTAAACTTTTTTAGCCAAAAGTCACCATTTCCTAATTAAACTTTAGTAATTAAGATAATCTGATTTTGTAATGAATAGTCATCATAATTATCTTTCTAAATTTTTCGTAGTAAACTATGGATTGCACCCTTGCCCTCAATCGGCTAAGCTCGCTCGATTAGGCAAATAAATTAATGGAGTGCAATTAAATCGACTCACACGCTCTACTTGGCTAAGCCCGCCCGACTGGGTGAATCAACAGTAGAAAGTGCAACTAGATTCGTGTTCAATATATAGCCCGAACGAGCCTTACGACCATCAAAAAAACAAGTTTGGGTTCGCGCTCGATCGGGTCCAAGGTCAAAGTCCTTGTTCTTTCTTTAAAATTCGTTCATGCACTAGATATTCAAACTTATACATTTATTGTATTCTAAGCTATACTTTTTCTATTCCATATTTCCATCAATGTGGGACTTCTTTCCCAACATTATTAAGTGTCAGTTCTCATTGACTGAACTGAACTAAACTGAACTGAATATTTTACAAGAGAAGGAAATTAGGAGCTGAGCTGAACTGAACTTAGCTGAACTGAACTGAATTGAACTGAATTTCAACGTATGAGAACAGACCCTAAGTTTGTGTAGAATTGAATAAGCTAACTTTTTCTATTTTATTAATGTGGGGACTTCCTTCCTAACATGACATCAAGCTATATAGACTAAAGTATATAAACTAACTTCTATTCTACCAATGTAAGACTTATTTCCCATTATTAACACACCTATTATAAACACTACTATAACACAACCATCTTTTATTGAGTCAATCCTTAGAAATCAACTTGTTAGTTGAGACGAACTCTACAAGAGGGGGGGGTGAATTGTAGATGAGTTCCTAATGACTATTTTTCGAATTATAAAACAGAACAAAACAGAATAAAACAGGAACTTGCAAAGCACACAGTATTTTACGAGGAAACCTTCTAGTGCCCAACTAGAAGTAAAACCTCGACCCTACCTTAGGGATTTCAAACACAACCACTTTCACTATAATAGGACAAACACCACGTTACAACCTATTATAACAAAGTCTATACTATCAAGTTCCTAAAAGAACTCTCTACAGAAAACACCCTGTTCTATCCTGTCTAAGTCCCACACTCAGACTCACTCGTACTCCCCAAGTACAGATCTTCCCCTTCTCACCAGAAGCTAACACAATAAACAAGATTAACAAAATACTCTCACCCAATTAACCCAAACCAAATACAAGAAATAAACACCTAGTATATGATAGGCAAGCTATGCATGAAACCCGAAAGCTATGCATGAAACCCGAAACTAATATGACAAGTTTATAAGCTTGGCAAACTTACACAATTTAAGCTCTGTAATTCTTCACGCGTAAAACTCACAAAAACCTAAACTCATTTCGTTCTCTACTATTTATACAAGCAAGACTCGTATAGAAAGTAGGTTTTCAAAAAGATAAATAAGTTAAACTTAACTTATCTTAAAACACGGTTTTAAGCAAATCTTTGTGAAGAAAATCTTTTCAGAAAATAAAATAGACATATTTAGTTAAAAAGCATAATATCTTTTTAACAAACAGATTTTAAGAAATAAGCTTTTAAAATAAAATCTTTTTCGAATTCTATCTTTTTATATTTTCCGGTTTTAATTAAATTGCCAAGCTATCTTGTCACGCTTCTAATAAATTCCATGCATATCCTACTTAACATATTTAACAATAAATCTAGAAAATAAAATCTTAACTAAACTATTGCTGGGCTGCGTTCTTGATCTGGTAGGTTTACTTGGGCTCCACGTTTTACTAAGTTCCTCCAAAGAACTTAGTCCTTCATCTTCAGGTTCCTGTTAGGGAACTTAGCTCCTGTGAGGGAACTCTTCTTCTTATTGAATAACTTTCTGAATAAAGAACTTCTTCAAGGCTTCCTAGCATCAGCTACTTCTTTCATCTCCAAGATCAATTTCACCTAAGCTAAACAAACACTTGAGAAACCTTTATTAGATGAGTTTGCTTCAGTTTAAGTTCCTCAACATCAAAACCTTTATACATCAACAATTTCCCCTTTTTGATGATGACAAACTTAAGCAAACTCTTTGAGAAAGTTAAAACAAATAGAAGGACGTATTTTTGGATTTTTGAATTAAAAGACAGAAAATAAACACACAACTGAAAGAAAACAAAAACTAAAAACAAAATTAACTAAGACATAAAGTAAACTAAACTTTAAGCATCATATCAGAAGAAAGTTTCTGATACTTTCTCAACTGGAACCCAAAACAACTTCAGCCTCCATGTTTGCTTCTTCTTTTCCCCCTTTTGGCATTATCAAAAAGTCCTGCCTTTTCAAGTTTATTAAGCATCTACCCACAGCCCCACAAGCAATTCATCGAGTGTGGGAAACTGAAGGCAGCGCTGCTAACTTCCCTTAGGCAAATTCCACTCTCCTGCTTAAGCTTTCATAACAGACAATTGCATATATGTATAGGCAGTTCCAAAAGCATTCATTAAAACCAAAAAAAATTAACATCCTGCTAAAGTTATTACAACCCAAAATATTTAAACATTTAAAAACAAAAGAAAATGTTCATGACTGCTAAGAAGTTAGGATAGGCTATTTTAGGAAAGCTGAAAGGAATTTAAGATAGGCTAGGTCTGCAATAGTTCCAGGATCTGCTTGTTGTCTTCCCTCTGCTGTGCAACAAGAGCTTCCAACCGTTGCTCAAGACTTTCCAGTTTCTGCTAGAACTTCTTCTCTTGTTCCTTCAGAATTTTGTCCTGTGCCTGCACTGATTTCTTCAGATCTTTTAGTGCCTTCCCCTGCTCCTGCACTTGTTTCTCCAACTTTTGAAGCTGAACCTTTCCAGCAGACTCCTTGACCTGGATTTCAACCCTCTCCATCCTATCCACCAGCTCAGCCACTTGCCCTTCAATCACCTTATCATCAGTATCTAACTCTAAAGGCTCCTCCATGCTGGTCTTAGGCAGAGAGCTTGCAGATAGCCTCCTGCTCTTCCTAACAGGTTTGTCACTTACTTCCTTTTGCTTTCTCTTCCCTGTTGATTTTTCAACCTTCTCTTCTTCCTTCTCTAACCTCTGAATCTTTCCCTGAACCACTTCCAAACTTAAACCAGCCAGAGTGTTCCCATTAATCACATTTTCTGGCTTCTCCTCCAAACCAACATATTTACCTTTGAGCTTAACACCCAAACTCTCAAAAAATTGTTGACAGAATAGCACCATAACCAACTTTTGTTCCACTTGGAACACAATGAGCTAAATGCTGATACATAAGTGATGGAAAATTAATTTTAATTCTCTTTGACAGACAAAAAATAACTGCCATGTCCATCAAGCAAGCCTCACCCTTCTTGGCAACTCTTGGTAAGATGGTTTTCTTAACAAGATTGAACAGCAGTTTGTTTAAGGGACTAAGATCATTATGACTCATAACATTCTTCCCCCTTTTTCCTCCTAGGGCTTCAACTATGTCACCACTTAAGTAATTTCCAACTTTAACACTAGACTTACCCTTAATGTAAGTCTCATACCCTTCCATGGGTGTTCTTAGAATTTTGCTTAGGGTTTCCACATTTAACTCGATATTAATTTTTCCTACTTTACTTGTTATAATTCCCAATTTTGCATCAAAATTTTCACAGAATTCAGTCATGGCACTTGGATACATCAAATTATTAGAAACCTTAACCAACAGATACTCCCATCCTTGGAACTTAATTAAATCAATGAATTCAAGAAACCTAGTACTCCTACACCAATCTAAATCAATACGATGACCAACCACATACCTATCAGATTGCACTTCAAGCTCAGCTTGATCGATTTCCTCCTCGTCCTCTGATTTTTCCTTTTCTGAACCATCTTCTTCCAAATTTCGAGCAAACTCCTCCACTTCCTCAATGTGATCCTCCAAGGACTTCTCCTGACTCTTCTTTGCCTTCCATTCCCTCAATTTGTCAAGAACAGACTTGGTGATGTTTTCTAATTGTTCGGGGTTAGGGTTTTGCAAGGTGGAAGATGGTGGATTGATGATTTGTGTTTCGGAATTCGAGACAATCGGAAGTAATGAAACTTCTTCTTGCTCAGAGGTTTGGTTGTGGTGTGAGTTTTCTGATGAGCTTAGGGAGGTGATTATGGCCATGGTTTCTTCTTCAAGAATTTTGTAGAATGATGTAGAAAATTTTTTCACAGAGGAGTAAATGATTTTGACAGCGTGATGATGTAAGGTGGTTGAGAGTGCCTTTTATATTTAATGAAGCGGCGTAAGGGAGTTAATGGGTTTATTGAGCAGTCATTAATTGAACAAATTCAATTAATTTTCTAAAAATAAAACACGCAAGATGTATTTACCAAAATCATTTTCTTTCCAAATTCATTTAACTTTCAAAGCAAAATCACTGTTCACAAATACGCAATTGGAACACGCTTTCTACACATATACACTGTACATTACTACTAGCAAAATTAATTGAGCGTTTTAATGAACTTACCTTCAGTAATTAACAACGGTGACACTTCAGCTATGTTTATCACACCAAAGTTGTGATAAATGCTCTTTTTCCTTTATTTACATTATTTTTGATTCTGCCATATCTTGGAACTTCAGAGGCTAGTACTTCAGCTTGATCATCCCAAGTTCCAGTCTCAATTTCTCAAACCTTTCTCTGTTCAAGGGCTTGGTTAGAATATCTGCAATTTGATTTTCAGTTTGGCAAAATTCTAACTTAATATTCCCTTGCTCCACATTATCTTTTAGAAAGTGATGCCTAATGTGGATGTGTTTTACCTTTGAGTGTTGAACTGGATCCTTAGAAATACATGCATATAGCACTTGTGTTATCACAGTAAATAGGTACACATTTAAAAATAATACCAAAATCTCTGACCTGTTGTTTTATCCATAGAACTTGTGAACAACATGCTGCTGCTGCCACATATTCAGCTTCAGCTGTAGATAAAGCAACTGTGTTTTGCTTCTTGGAACCCCAAGAAACTAAACAAGGTCCTAAAAATTGTACCATACCTGAAGTGCTCTTCCTATTTACCAAATCACCTGCATAGTCAGCGTCAGTAAAGCTATTCAAATCAAAAGAATCACTTCTAGGATAGAAGAGACTCAAATCATCAGTTCCTTTCAAGTATCTTAGGATTCTTTTTACTGCTGTAAGGTGAGACTCCTTTGGATTTGCTTGGAACCTGGCACACAGACCTACACTAAAAGATATGTCAGGTCTACTAGCCGTTAAGTAAAGTAGTGAGCCTATCATACCACGATACTTAGATTGATCTATGCAAGTTCCAGATGGATCTTCATCCAATCTAGTAGCAGTTCCCATTGGAGTATTGTTGGTTTTGGCATTTTCCAACTTGTATTTCTTGATTAGTTCCTTAATATATTTTTGCTGATGAATCATAATTCCCTCTTCAGTTTGCTTAATTTGCAAACCAAGAAAGAAATTTAATTCTCCGGTCATGCTCATTTCAAATTCTCCACTCATAAGGTCAGCAAAGTACTTGCACAAAGATTCATTAGTTGCACCAAATAAAATATCATCAACATAGATTTGTACAACTAGGATATCAGTTCCATTTGACTTTAAAAACAAAGTTTTATTAATTTTACCACGTTTAAAGCCATTAGCCAAAAGGAACTTTGATAACCTTTCATACCATGCTCTAGGAGCTTGCTTAAGCCCATATAGAGCCTTGTCAAGCTTATAGACATGGTTTGGGAACTCTGGATTTTCAAATCCAGGAGGCTGTTCCACATAGACTTCTTCATTTAGGTATCCATTTGAGAATGCACGTTTTACATCCATCTGGTACAGCCTAAACCCCATGTAAGCAGCAAAAGCAATAAGTAAACGAATAACTTCTAACCTGGCTACTGGAGCAAATGTTTCTTCATAGTCTATTCCTTCTTGCTGATTGAAACCTTGTACAACTAGTCTTGCTTTGTTCCTGACAATAATACCATGTTCATCTAGTTTGTTCCTGAACACCCATTTTAGTCCAATTGACTTCTTGTCTTTTGGTCTAGGTTCCAGATGCCAAACTTTATTTCTTTCAAATTCATTCAGTTCAGCTTGCATAGCATTAATCCAGTCAGCGTCAGCCAAAGCCTCAACATAATTTTTGGGTTCCATAGAAGAAAGAAATGCATTGAATGCACAGAAGTTCCTAAGCTGAGATCTGGTTTGAGTTCCTTTGGTTATGTCACTCATGATTGCATCTACTGGATGAGATTTCTGATGTTTCCAGGGCCTTGGAGTGAAATCTTTGATTGGATACAATCTTTCTTCATTATTATTGACTGGTTCTTCTGTAGGAACTTCATTCTGGATCTCAGGTTGAACTTCTTCAGGAGTTTCCTCTTGTTGCCCTTCATTATGATTTTCGTTTGGTTCTTGATGTGGAGTTCCTGGTGCATTCTCCAACTCTGGTTCTGCATTTGCTTCAGGGTTCGTTACCTCAGCAGTTTCCACTTGCTGCTTCTGCAGTGATGCTGGTTCCTCATCTGGATTCTGCTTGCGCACAAGTCCAATTTTAAAATCATCATCACAATCCTGTACATCAATCAATTGTTCAGTCTCATCAAATATAATATGTACAGACCCCTCAACACACATAGTTCTTTTATTATAGACTCTGTAGGCTTTACTGTTTGAAGCATATCCTAGGAATACAACCTCATCACTCCGTTCATCAAACTTTCCCAAGTTCCTCTTACCATTATTATGGACAAAGCATTTACAACCAAAGGATCTAAAGTAAGAAATATTAGGTTTTCTCCCTTTCATCAGTTCATAGGGAGTTTTGTTTGTGATGGCTCTAACAGAAACTCTATTCAGTATATAACAAGCTATGTTTACTGCTTCAGCCCAGAAGTTCCTGGCAGTCTGCTTGATATCAGCATTGTCCTCACCATGTCTTCAAGACTCCTATTCTTGCGTTCCACCACTCCATTTTGTTGTGGAGTTCTTGGGGCAGAGAAGTTATGGTCCATACCATACTCATTACAGAATTCATCAAATTTGGGGTTTTCAAATTCTGTTCCATGATCTGATCTTAGATGTATCAAGTAATTTCCTGTTCTTCTCTGTTCTTTCTTTACAAAAGCAACAAACTCATCAAATATTTCATCCTTGCTAATAAGAAAGAAAACCCAAGTGAACCTTGAAAAATCATCAACAATAACCATTACATATTTCTTACCACTTCTGCTTTGAATTCTCATTGGACCACAGAGATCCATATGAATGAGTTCCAAAGGCTTTTTGGTACTTACCATCTTTTTGGACTTGAAGGAAATTCGAGTCTGTTTTCCTTTAGCACAAGCTTCACACACTTTGTCATACAAAAACTTAATGCAAGGAAGTCCTTCCACTAAGTTCTTAGATCTTAATTTATCAAGTAAAGAAAAGCTTGCATGGCCAAATCTTTTGTGCCATAAAAGAGGATCATCCTCAATAACACTAAGACATGTTAAACTGCTGTTAGGAACCTCGTTAAGATCCACAACATATGTGTTCCTTTTCCGAGTTCCTTCTAAAATAATGTTCCCAGTGTCATTGTGGATTATTCTACACTTATTAGAAGTAAAGCTAACAGAGTTACCTTTGTCACAAAACTGTGAAATGCTTAACAGATTGTGTTTGAGACCCTCGACTAAAAATACATTATCAATAGCATGGGAACGTGACCTTCCTATTTTACCAATAGCAATTATATCTCCTTTCATGTTGTCACCAAAATTCACGGTTCCTCCATAGTAGGCATCCAGTGCGAGAAATCTAGTTTTATCTCCAGTCATGTGCTTAGAACAACCACTGTCGAGGTACCAAGTGTTGTTCCCCCTCACTAGAACCTGCAAGAAGAATTAAACGTTAGAGTTAGGAACCCAGGTTTCCTTGGGTTCCTGTGTAACAGGAGTTGATTCATTTTTCTTAATCCAGACTTGTTCTACATGTTTGACATTCTTCTGAGTGCACTTCTCTTTCTTAGGACATTTAACCTGCTTGTGTCCAGTATTGCCACAGAATTAACAAACGATACTACTAGGCAAATTAACATACTTCTTTTCTTTCTGGAACTTCTTCTTAAAACCTAAACCTTCAGTTCTCTTGGTCTGAGCTTTAGTGATCCAGTCAGGAACTCTATACTCTATTGGTTGTTTACCCTTCCTAGCTCTCTCAAGTTCCCCCTCAAGACGTGCTTTATCCGATTTTAGATCTTCCAAATCATATTTTAATTTTTCAAAATTCGGATATTCAGTAAGTGGAGGAACTTCAGAGTTAGGAGTGTCTACACTGAGTTTTAGTAAAGATAATTCCACATTTAGAAGTATATTATCATGTTTCAGGTTTTCAACAGTCTCTTTCAAAATTTTATTATCATCAAACAGACTAAAGAATCTATATTGAATGTCAAACTTCATGTTATCAACCCACTCACTGTTCTCTTTGTAAGTTTCTAAAGCTCTATCACTTTGCTGTTTGGATCTATGTAATTCCTTTATATCTTCCTGAATTTCCAGAACAACATTTATTAGATTCTCTTTAAACAGATGTTTTAAACTATTGTAAGAGTACCATACCTCAGATTCTAGCTCCTTCAGTTTGGCAGCTTCATCAGTTTTTGCCATCAGACACAAATGAGCAGTTTCTTCTAAAGGTTGTTCCTCTTCTTCCTCTGAATCTGTATCTCCCCAGGCAGCTAACATGGCTTTCTTGACATTGTCCTTGGTGAAGTAAGGCTTGTAGACTCTTGACTCTTTGGATTGCTCCTTGCCTTTAGTCTTTCCTTTTTCTCCATCCTGAACAGGACAATCTTTGATAAAGTGATCCTTTGATCCACACTTAAAGCACGTTGTGTTTCTGGAACTTGTGAACTTCTTGTTCCTATCAAACTTCCTATTGTTCATCATTTTCTTAAACTTCCTGACTAGCATAGCCATCTCTTCCTCATCAACTTCAGATTCTTCAGAGTCTTGAGCCTTGAGTGCCAGACTCTTATTTCTTGAATTTTCAGTGTTGGAACTCAGATGAAGTTCATGAGTCATCAATGATCCAGCTAGTTGTTCCATGTTGAATTTGGTAAAGTCCTTAGCTTCCTGCATGGCAGTCACCTTGGATCTCCAACGTTCATCTTGTGGAAGGCTTCTTAAGACTTTCCTAGCCTTTTCATCGATAGGAATATGTCTGCCAAGGGAGTTCAGTTCATTAATTATATCATTGAATCTAGTAAACATCTCTTCTATGGTTTCCTTAGATTGCATTTCAAACCTTTCATATCTAGACATTAATAAATCAATTTTGGAACGTTTTACCTCATTGGTACCTTCATGAGTTACCTGCAGCAAATCCCATATCTGTTTTGCAGACTTGCACCCCATGATACGATTATGTTCATGAGTTCCAAGTCCACAGTGTAAATACTTTATAGCTAAAGCATTCAGTTCAAGTTTTTGATAATCTTCCTTATCATAATCAGAAATGGATTTAGACACTACCTCATGTTTGTCATTGGTTTGAGTTATTTCAAAATCACCAGTTTCAATCACACGCCAAACCTGGTAATTTTCAGCCTTGATAAAGATCTCCATCCTGTTCTTCCAGTATGCATAGAACTTACCATTGAACATAGGTGGACGTTAGGTTGAGTACCCTTCTTCTAGTTTCTCCTTGTAATTCATCTCTCCAGGAACTTACTCAGCAAAGTTATCTGCAAACACTTGAGAACCTTGCTCTGATACCAATTGTTAGTTGAGATGAACTCTACAAGAGGGGGGGTGAATTGTAGATGAGTTCCTAATGACTATTTTTTGAATTATAAAACAGAACAAAACAGAATAAAACAGGAACTTGCAAAGCACACAGTATTTTACGAGGAAACCTTCTAGTGCCCAACTAGAAGTAAAACCTCGACCATACCTTAGGGATTTCAAACACAACCACTTTCACTATAATAGGGCAAACACCACGTTACAACCTATTATAACAAAGTCTATACTATCAAGTTCCTACAAGAACTCTCTACAGAACAACACCCTGTTCTATCCTGTCTAAGTCCCACACTCAGACTCACTCGTACTCCCCAAGTACAGATCTTCCCCTTCTCACCAGAAGCTAACACAATAAACAAGATTAACAAAATACTCTCACCCAATTAACCCAAACCAAATACAAGAAATAAACACCTAGTATATGATAGGCAAGCTATGCATGAAACCCGAAACTAATATGACAAGTTTATAAGCTTGGCAAACTTACACAATTTAAGCTCTGTAATTCTTCACGCGTAAAACTCACAAAAACCTAAACTCATTTCGTTCTCTACTATTTATACAAGCAAGACTCGTATAGAAAGTAGGTTTTCAAAAAGATAAATAAGTTAAACTTAACTTATCTTAAAACACGGTTTTAAGCAAATCTTTGTGAAGAAAATCTTTTCAGAAAATAAGATAGACATATTTAGTTAAAAAGCATAATATCTTTTTAACAAACAGATTTTAAGAAATAAGCTTTTAAAATAAAATCTTTTTCGAATTCTATCTTTTTATATTTCCCGGTTTTAATTAAATTGCCAAGCTATCTTGTCACGCTTCTAATAAATTCCATGCATATCCTACTTAACATATTTAACAATAAATCTAGAAAATAAAATCTTAACTAAACTATTGCTGGGCTGCGTTCTTGATCCAGTAGGTTTACTTGGGCTCCACGTTACTAAGTTCCTCCAAAGAACTTAGTCTTTCATCTTCAGGTTCCTGTTAGGGAACTTAGCTCCTGTGAGGGAACTCTTCTTCTTATTGAATAACTTTCTGAATAAAGAACTTCTTCAAGGCTTCCTAGCATCAACTACTTCTTTCATCTCCAAGATCAATTTCACCTAAGCTAAACAAACACTTGAGAAACCTTTATTACATGAGTTTGCTTCAGTTTAAGTTCCTCATCATCAAAACCTTTATACATCAACACAACTTAATGCTAAGCACGCATTCCCTTTTTGTGCAACACATGATGTATTGTTGTTTCAAGTTAACTTCTACTAGACATATTGCATATTTTTTTATTAACTTTGATAATAAGTTAGGTTTAAGTCTTGAAAGAAGATGATTGTCCTACCTTTTGTATATTATACCTATCTTTTTACACTAAAATAGCAAAAAAAGAAAAATAACATACTTTTTAATTTGGTACTTCGTTTAACCTTAAAGAAATAAAAGAAGACGGATAACAGGTCTTTGTAATACGAAGTTATATTGTGAATTTCACACATACTCCCGAGCTGTGGGTGTTTAATTTTATTACAAAACACGGTTAATTAAATCGAGTTACGTACTGTTTTCAAAAAAACAAAAAAGTTTTCAAAAAAAAAAATCGAGTTGCATACATGTGTGTATATATATATATGCGGGCTGATATACAAGTAAAACGGATTTGTACGTATTGTAAATTAAATGAAAAAATAAAAATGATTACATGGAATGAAGTAACAACAATCAAGACTCAAGAGCAATGCATTGGTATTAATTTCGTACCAATAATGCCGAAAGAAATTATTAAATAACATAGAAAAAAAAAATCTAGTACTATAAATACGTATATAGTACTTGTAATAATTTAACTTGAACTCGATGATTGTATTAATAAAGGCGGTTGATATATTTGTCAATGAGCAAATTAAGGAGAACTTGATAGCCTTTTTCAGTGGGATGGTAGCTATCCCAAAATAAGTACTTTGTATCATCTGGACATACTGCATCTAACTTGTTGCACAATACCGACGTTACTTCTATTAGTCCTGTGCCACAACAACCCTTCACCACTTGCTCAAACCCTGATTTTGGACAAAAAAAATTAACAATTGTACTTCGTAGTTGAATTTAATAAGTTTAGTGATCGTGAGAATGGAAAAACTAATTAAGGATGCATATATACAGACATACAGTTATATAAACCCGATCAACTTGTAATTTTATCATGAAATACTAAACTAATTGTATTTAAATGTTATTTTAAATGTGTGGTCGTGTAAGACCGGTTACATATAAATTAAACTAGATTGTATCACAATTATTGAAGCATTGAGATACAATTCATACAAACTATCCACGTTAGTATGCTGTGAGAATTATGTTGGTTTGTGTTTTTTATTTCTTTTAATATATCCATTATATTAGCAAGGTGAGATGAAATTTCTAATCTTAACTATAAGTAGAAAATAAAACAAAAAATGAAAAAGAAAAATAATAATAATGAAGAGATCGAGTAAGAGGATCCGTAGAGTTTTTAAGATACAACATACAAAAATTCACACCAATATGATAAGTCCTAGAATTTGAGTAAACATTAATTATGATGAGCATATTTGCGCATAAAATAAAGTCTGAATTTAATTTCCTCGTACCACTTCATCAATAACTAACTAGTACTACTACTTCATAGGCGGCGTCACAGCAAACATGTCAAGACTTGAATTATATATACTACTATTTAACTACGTACAAGTACATAATAGGAATAATGTGTTTGACATTATTGATTATTCCACCTCCAATACTGTTAGTTTCATGTAAATTGCTCATTCCATTGCACCCTAAAAGGTACAAAAAAACATGCCTTTACATATCTAGGACCATTCAAAAGTTTGTAAAAAATTTTATGCCCTACTTTGAATGGCAATAATAACAACCAAATATTCACATACTATGTCATCACATGCCAAAAACAACAGACGTATCTTTTAAACATGAAAACTACACCAACTGACTAGAATACATCGTGATGAAACGAAGAGAATAGAATAAGCAGGGGGGGGGGATCAAATTACGTACCATATTTAGCCGGATTCTGAATTATATCATACAAAGGGGTGTAAATGTCAATGTAGACAACCCTAGAGTTAGGAAGCTTTTGAGTGAGAGAATCAAGCTCAGGAGACAGCTTAGAATTGAACAATTGAGCAGCTTCGTTGTAATTTTCAGCACATTCTCTCACAATTCCTCCTCCTAGGGTTCTTTGCGATGGTACACATCCTATGGGTGGTGCACCAAATACTGCTATCCTTCTTGCCCCAAGTCCATATAACTCCTGTTCATTTTCAAATTCATATGTGTCATCAATAATAATTGTATTACATATTAAATTAATTAATTAATTAGATCGATTCTAGTAATAAGTAGAACCTCATTGTGATCGATATATATGTAACAATTTATTTCATTTCTTATGCAGGGGTTATACAATGATCAACCTAAACTTTATTAAGAAACCTAAGCTTGCAAAAACATAACTTTTTTTGTTTTTTTTGAATAAAGATTGATTCATAAATAAAAAGTCATACGACATCTACAAAGAAATTATAATCTAATAAATACATGACAATTAAATCACATAAAAACATTTTTTCAGCTTACAAAGCTACAATCGTTGTTGTAAAATAATATTTTAAATAAACCTATAAAGTAGAGTAATATTTGACTAAATTCGATGTATGTGTCTATTCTCTTCTTTTTTTTTTTTTTTTTTTTTTTGAATTTAATTACTTTGTTTGCAAGTTGCAACCTTAACTTTTCAAACTACAAATAAACTAAGTAATGCGTTTGTGATAAATTAAAGGAAGTATATAATTAATACTAGTAAAGTTACATATATCTACTCGTATGATATTTTTAGTAATTGTATGATTTGATCTAGCTTGGAGAGTGAGGTGTATAAAGTCAGATCAGCTTAATTAATTAAGCTTATTAAGGAGGTCACGTAACTCAATATGCTAAATGGTTGGGTGTGACTTTTTCATATTAATGTAAGAATTAATAGTGATACCATACAGTTTAAATGTGTCCCCAATAATATAAGTTAACTTTATTTGACATTATTATTGTCATTTCTTTACTATTAATTCACGTTCATGACAATGACCATTTTTCATGGCTTTAAATCTTTAATAATATAAGTGATGGGTCTATATTCTATAACAAGCATATATACTATGCCAAAGATGAGAATTGAACATTAAATAGGAATTTTTAAGGGTATCATCTGGTGGAATGGTAATGAATTATCCCTATTTTTGTCATTGGAGGGTATATGAAGCTTAAATCCACCATCTTTAGTTTTTTCGAAATAGAAAGATAGTACTCCGTATGTAATTATAGTTATTAGTTGTCACGTTGATGCTTGAATGCTTGATAACTAAAATAGAACGCGGAAGTAGTATAAGGTAAAACATGTATTAGGATTTCATAAAGGCACTAATTAAACAAACAAGTGCACATACCTCTCTAGGCATACTCTAATCTAGCTTTAACATTATTGATGTAAAAAGTTAGCCCTAATACGTATTAAGATTAAAATTTTACCTATGTAAAATTAAATGTCACAATTAAACTGGTTAAAATTAAAGTTAACCTAAAACTGAGCGTAAGACAATAATTAAAATTACTATACATCGGATGAACACTTAAGAAACACGACCAGTCGACCATAAAATATATGTAAAAACAATTCAATACCTGGACAAATGAAGAAGCAGAGTGGAGCATAAGATCAGTGTAAGAAGGAATATCATAATGAAATCTTCTGAAAGGAGTACCATAGTAAGTGTTGGCAATATCATCACTTCCAGCAACAACAAAGTAAACACTGTTTGCCAAAATGAAATTGGTCTTCTCTACCCCAACTAGTTGCTTCACTTTCTCAATGTATTCTTTAAAATATTCTAGCTGCTGTGATAGTGATATTACTGACTGCATACATCCAACAACATAGAAAACAATTAGACATAACCAAAATTAATTAGAATAAGGATATGTAGGTGAGATTTAACATCTAATTATGAGACCAAATACACCAATCAAGGGGAATCACAATATTATTTGTGGTTATAATGGTGTTAAAAACATTCGTTTTCTCCATTATTCCAACTAAATTAATTGAAATACTGACTTTTATACTAATTATATATATATGAAATTATATTGACAATATTTTTATTTTTTTTGTCTAGCTAGCTAGGATGGTTTGAAAATAGTGAATAAGCATATGTAAGTGATGGATATAATTAAAAGAGATGAATTATAAAATAAAATAAAAATAGTGAATAAGCTTAATTTGTAGAACATCACAAAACGAAAATAAGTCAAACTTTAAAAAAAGGACTAATGATAAAAAATTACTACATACTTATGCATTTTGTTTTAATTAACTTTAATTGAGTAATTAATATACTCTAGAGTCAATAATTTCTTTTCATTGAAGTTTCATGAAATTGGATTTTTTTTTTTTTTTTTTTTTTTTTGGTGTTTAGGGAGCCACAAGGGCGGGGATGAGAATCGATCCCATGATCTCTTGGAACCGGGAGGGAAACTCTAACCACTTGAGCTATCCTTCACTATCATTTTATGAAATTGCAAAAGCTTACCGCAACTTTAGATGTCAAAGGGTCAAATCCAGCAGCTCCAGAAGCGAAACTGACACCAGTTAGGAGATCATCTGGACTTAAATTGGCATCCAAATAAGCCGGTACATTATACTTCACGGATAATTCTTGCGCTGCAATTAACAACATACACCCCATATGATATTTTGTGGTCATTACTACGGCCAATCAAGTACAAACAAATATTGCAATAATAATAAGCCACATTTGATGTTGAGATAGCTAGTACTTCGAGTATTGTACATGTACTGTACTCTTAACACTTTTAATGTCAAGACAATGCAATTTAAGACCAAACAATGTGACTTGTGAAATTTTCACCATAAAAAAATTATTATATGAGCTACTCTTTTTTTTGGAAAAAAAAAAGAATTATATAAGCTACTTAGGGCAATGACACATACATTACCTGGTACATTAATATTATTACTTCATCCGATTTATATATTTCCCATTTTTTTTGTTTTGTTATAGTATGTACTAATAATCATACGAATAATACGATTAATACAATACTCTAGCTGTGAGCGTCACATACATACGAGTCATAATTATGAATGAAAAGATGAAAAATGTCTTTCATGACATCTAATCGATCATCTTAACCATCAACCAACTATATTTATTTTCTAAATTTGATCTTTAGAACACATCAATTCAACGACCAATTACATCAAAGGAAAGGCCATGCATGTAATCGTTGGCATTTGGCAAGACGTGTATGTAGACCAACTATACAATACAACATACAAGTAGTTTTCAATCTTTTCATATAATATTAATAATAGAATAGAATAAAAATAAAAATAAATATAATGAGTGGTTTCAAAAAGGAAGAATCGGTCTTATACATTTTCAAGATGATGGAGCTTTCTTTGTGCATGGACCACTCTATTATCTATCTTAACTCTCACGTAACACTCGTGAGTTATCACATTAATTAACCTATAATTTTACATATAACCTAGCTAAGTTTCGATTTTTAACTTTTCGAATTCAATAGCGCTTTCCTATCAAGTATTAACCAATGATTATGAAACAACCTCATACAATGATTAATAGTTATATGGTACAAATTACGGTCACACACCCTAAACCAAAAGGTATATATATCACACTTGAATGATGAATATGCATGGTTGTCAATTATGCCAATTGTGTAACTCTACCCTTTTGGATAGGTCTAGCCTGGCCTTATTATTACACCTATTCTTAGTACATACGCTAACTCTGGTTTTTATTTTTTGGTGTGTAGAGAGCCAAAAGGGAGGGTGATGAATCAGAAACATAGAGGATCCCCTTAAAATCAGGAGGGAATGCTCTAACCAACTGATTTATCTTGGGAAAATTCTTAATTAGTAAAGATTTCTAAGTTCTCAAAAAGAATGAAATAGAAAAAGAAAAAGAAAGACGTACAATTAAGTAATCACTATCAATCCCTGCTTACACAGGTACCCTACTTTAGAAGGATATATAATAATCAGGCAACCTAATTGAAACTTGCGTGAAGCTTTAATTCCTTGTCTAAATTAAAGCTTATGCCAAAGTTTTGGTGTTTTACAAAAATGGGAAAAATCAATGTATATAGTTGACAACACTTTAAATTTTTCACCTATTTTTCTCTAAGTAATAATAATATTGTGATAAGACAAATAATTGCTTTATGCCAAAAAAAAAGACAAATAATTCAATTAATATATTTTTCATGAATCAGTGTGATTTTACACTTAGCTTTCAACAACTAGCAATTAAAAACCTTAATTAGGTACGGAGTAGTATTTATATTATTTTTGTGTGCTGTAGAGAATTCACCGTTATGCACTTATGCTACAGGATTTATTATTTTCTTTTTGGTACGTATGTCTTTTTTACCTACTTTCATTTACTATCATTCTGAAATGTATGTTCTTTTTAACTGCATGGTTGTATGCATATTCTTTTGCGAATGAATTTAATTAATATGTTCTACTGGTTTTATCAAAAAATATGTTCTGCTGGTAGTGTAAATTCAATTTATATGAAATATAGACTTTAATATGAAATTTTAATCTCAATTTTTACTAGTGTAAATTCAAATATGATTGTAATAATTATTGTTAATTACTTCACATAGTGAGTAATTTACTTCCATTAACTTACAATGCGCGCATACAAACACACACAAAAGCACTCTCACAAACATATACAAATATGTTATACATTCGAATTTTGCACAATCTATTTTAGATTAATGTTTGATATTAATATGATGGAGTTCATTTCAGATTCATTACTAAAACAATAAATATTTGAAAAAAAAAAATACAGAATAGTAGTTGAGGCTAGACACTTGACTCTCCCTAGTCGCCTACGACTTTGGTGGGTACTGCGCAGTGATGTGGATGAAAGAAAATGTCAAAAAATTATAACCGTCATAATGGGCCATCCTCTCTTCTCACTTATACTTCATCATAAAACAACAGCTTAATTTTATCAAGCTTTTTAAAATAAGAGTTTAAATTGTGATATTACTCTAGCCAAAACCTTAAGCCCCCCCAAAAAAATCCAAGAATAAAATGTTTAGTAAGATCAAAAATAAAAAATTAAATGCATGTGAGATGAACGTATGTATGAAGTACTAATAATTCATATGCATGTGTTATGGTTCATAATTCATACCGAAAAAATCAGTAGGGATTCTTCCATTGCTGAACCTGCCAGTAGGAATGCCACCCATGAAATCCTGACCATAAGGAGGGTGATTACACTTGACAATCGTCTTGATATTGTTATTGTTCCCGGGATCGATGATCGAATCTCCGAACGCCAGGATAGCAGGAACCGTCACATTCGGAGGCAGCTTTACTACTGCCGCCGTCGGGGTGGTGGTAGAGAATATTATAAGGAGGTGAAAGACTAGACATAAACATAGTGAACAACAAGTTGAAGAAAAAGAATATTGCATGGTTCCTAGTTAACTAGTAATAATAATAATATTAATAATAATAAAATTTAATGAAGCTCTTTATTTTCCTCTAAAGTTGGAGAACAAAGGTTGGAAAATACCTTCCAAATGCTGACTTATTTTTATGTGTGGCTAGGTATGTTTTTTGTCGCATTTATATAAGAAATGAATCAACCGTTTTATTTAAAGCTTGTATAATTATTAATTTATTAATATTTAATATAAATTACTGAAGTCAATATATATAATGTAATTAGACCTACCTTACATAAATTTATCTACAAGTTGTCATTTTTTTTTTCACACCATATATTTATTTTATATTCTCATAAAGACTCAATTCAATGATAAATGTGTGATGAAGAAGCTTCTAATTATAAGAAAGTCTGACCAAATGGATGTGTTTGCAAGCAATTTGTCTTTTACATTAGATTTCTTCGATTAAATTTATGTACGTACTAGTATTATAAATACACTTTAGGTTACACAATGTTTATCTTAATTAATCAACAACCAATATGTTGGATTGTGATTTTGTGAGTACTTGAAATTTTAGATTTTGTCCGATCTCCTCAACTTACTTGATATGTTTTCGTAAAACTAAGATAATTCACCAACAAACTATAAAACTATCATTCATGAAGAAACAATTTATGTTGAGCTTAAACTAGCAAAAGTACGGTTAACAAAAACACAATTACAACATAAGGAAATCAAATTCTACAAAATTAAGATGAGAATGTAACTTTGTGCATTAATTAGACTTGTAGAATATAATTAGACATTTACAATAGGTATCACAAGCTCAACCTCCAATTGTTAAAAAGTTGCTACCAAGTCCAACTTTGTCTGTCAAATTTTTGTAAATATGAAACCAATTTTTTTTTTTTTTTCAACTATCTGGAAATTCTTTATACTCCGTAATACAAATCTAGCTAGTTATGTTTATGACTTTTTCTTTCTTTCTTTTTTTTTTCTTTTTTTTTCGATTTTTTAACCTTGTTTAACTTATTTTATTAGGTCACGTTAAATTCATCGTAATATGTATTTTCATGATATGTTATCCCAAAAATTGCGCAATTAAAGAAATTACGAGTCTTAATAGTTGCACGTTAGCAAACATGACAAGCCAAAATAAACAATTAAAAAATAGACGAGAGTACCTAATAAATCTGTAAGCTTGTTCTTTCCACGATCACTGTTTAATTTATACCAGAGTATAAAGTTATTTTCTTTTACATAAACAGCTATATATCAACCAATAAGGATTATGAAAAAGGAAGTCTTTGATATATACTCCGTATCTAGTTGTCGAATTTTCATTTATGCAAGTTATTGCAAGACTAACAATCACGATCCAAAGAATTCATTAAAAATAATACTTGTTGGTGGAAGCCTTAATCGGACAACAACCACCTATACTATAATACAAGTATATTATTATTTTCTAATTAAAGATTTATTTTCTCTTCATCTTTTTAACAATTCAAGTTTAATGCTTACAAATAATGTAAATCTTATAGTGTGTTGACTAGCTCGATCTCTAGTCCATTAATCATATCATTGCATGTCAATCTCATATTAAAAATACGCAGATATTTTAATTTAGAGTCAGTTGCCTTGTTAAGTTGTTAAAATAATAGTGGTGACTGGTGAACTACAACTTGCTGTAACTTTGTGATTTCCCAATTTATTTTACACTGTAGTCAATGGAAAACTTGTAAACTTAAATTTTATGGGGCCAAATTAACCTATGCACCCTTGTCATAAATTACTTTTTAATGGAAATTGAATGAAAATACCAACAATACCAACAACAACAACAACAACAACAATAATAATGAACAAAATAAACAAATGTCTCATGGGAGTTGGATAAGATAACTAAAAGTTGAAAAATAAATTAAATTGAACATTAATTACACCGATTGACGTATGATTTTTGCATGCATTCCTAAATTAATACGAGTATCACTTTAGGATATATTTTAAAAGTTTATCTAACACTCCGAAAACATTCGTTAGCAAGATTTTAATAATAATAATAATAATAATAAATCGTAATACGGAGTAATAATTTGGTTACATCGCCCTGGATTCAAACAAGAAGAAGAAAAGTTTAAATCCGTATTAATAAAAGCATGCACCTTTGTTCTTTTACCTTCTTTCAATTCATGTGAAAGTTTATCAATTTCTTGGTTAGATTATTTTTTCCTCACTAAGTCACTATCTATCAGTATCATTATCATACATTCATGCGTAGTAATTATTTAATGATCTTTCTTTCACACTTCATCACCACAAAGTAATAATGTTGTTGTAAGTCGTTCTTGTAAGTGTGACCCATTGGAATCGGCTATCGGAGCTACAATAACATGTATGGTACGGTCCCCCGATGCCCTTAATCAATTATCCAAACAACATTGTAACAATTTAAATATCAAAGAATTATATAATATATTGACTAACCTAAATAATTATGTTAAGACATTAGATATACACATGCATGGCACAAATTACATGCTAGTTATTAGGCTCCCAAATAACGTGTGCAACTCTACGGTACGTTAGCTTAGTATGTAAAAATCAACATCCAACATTATATATAATTGGACAAATGGCCTCAATTTTCTTTGTTACATAATTAAGAAAAACATCACTATTCACTGATTTATACTAGCTACCTTCTTGTATTTTTTTTTTTTTTTTTAATGTATGATAAAGGGTCCTACATTATCGGGTTGAAATCTCTCACAAATGGTCAATCTAGTCTGGGTTAGCGAACTTAAACACTTTGGGGTGAAGAAGAGTCAAGTAATCACCTCCCCAAAGTATCCCTAATAAGAATTACACCTCATCCTTAAGGTTAGAATATTCTCTCATTTCTATTAGATCAAGCTTAAATTAAATTAATTAGTAAGTGCTACATACCCTATTAGTGTAACAGTTCTATCAATTCTTGTAATGTACTATTCTTTGTAACTAGTGATGAATACAATAATTAGCAAGTGCGGTAACAGTTAACAGTTGGGAAAGACTAATTGACACTCACGAAAGTGACGAAAATATAGTAATCACTCTTTAAATTAAATTATGTCTTATCGCAAGCACATTTATTAGTTATACAAGCTTTTCAAAATAGTATACATAATTAAAGTTACTTCGTATAATAGAGGACCTAATAACAGGTCACAGGTGTCATCATATCACTCTATTCCAAATTTCATAATCATCTACGTGTTAATTCATTCTCTTTATTAGTAGTAGCTTGTTAGTTCAACAGCAATTTAGGTGACATCTCACCAATACAACTTAATGTAGGGTAATACATCACTATAATCCCTTCATATTACTAATTTACTATGATGTTTCATTCAATATGTCTATACCCCATATTACTTTTGTTCCCAAACTCAATTACTTTTAAAAAACTGAAAATAATCATGATTAGTTAAGAAGTGCATTGAAAACCATGTATAAAATTACAACTCGTCTTGCCACTTATAAATGTACAAATTAACCACTATAACACTGCTAATTAACCTTTGTAATACTGATCGAGTAACCTATATAACAATGACCGAGTAACCTATATAACACTGATGAAATAACCTTTATTATACTAACGAAGTAAACCCGGCCAGCCATACAACGTGGCAAGCCACATATAAGAATTTGTGATAAAAGTATATTAAGACGGAGTAGTATGTAAATAATAAACACAATTCGAAATGCTACAGGGATATCAATGCGGGTACAGTGGAGGATGTGAATATTATTTCTGTAACCCCACCCAAAAAAAATTCATCACCAACCCTATTGAGATATGAATGTATATTGATACGATATTACGAGAAATCCGCATCAAATCAATATACATTCATATCTCAATAAATCCACATCACACACACACAATATTGACAGGTACAAAATGTACAATATTCATCTTCAATTCATCCACAATCCCCATGGCTACAAAACTAAAATTGGTCTTGTACCACCAATCATATGAGTATCCACGCCGCCTATTAACACTACACAATTAAATTGGATAAAACCATAAAAGGACCACAATACCATACTCTAAATGCCAAAACAAATGCGACTGATTCAACCTATACTTTTTGGTGACCAATGACGGATCTAGCATTTATACATATGGCGAGCCGCACAAAGTATTAAGTAATAATAGAAAAAATAATTTCTTAAAAAACATACAAACATGCTTGTTGTGGGATTTGAACCCGCTACCTACAGCACCAAAATAGATATTAAAGAGCTAAAATCAACTTAATTAAGTATATTTTGTGAAATACTCCTTCTATCCTAAAATAACTGACATAGTCAAATTTTACACATACGTTATGCACTAATTTGACCTTATTTTTACCTAAGTACATAATAATGACAATTATAAAATATATATACATATATAATACCTATCTAACAATATATTTAATCATTAAACACGTTATTATGCTAATAAAAAAACTAAAGTCAAAGCTAATAGTATATGAATAGAGAAAAAAAAAAAAAAAGTCCGTGTTAGTAATTATTTTGGAACGGAGAGAGTAATCAAACAATGACAACAATTTCATATATACACCTTGCACTTTTTGGGCGTAGGGGCGGACTATAGCCTATGTAGGCCCGCCCCTAGATCCGTCACTGTTTGGGAGATCAATACGGTGTAACTTGTTATAATATTAAATGGTTCATGATAGTCAAGCTAAGGAATGATTTTATTTTGTTTTTTTTTTTTTTTTTTTTTTAATTTCATTATACTCCGATAGTAAAAGGTGAAGTGATCTCGTTCTCCGTATTATTAAGGGGATGAATGGTTATATGTCCAATAGTGATTTGTTACATGTTTCATCCATAAATTAGGTAAGACTGTTGGTAGCACCTAAGACCCAATGTACTTGAAATAGGGTATTAATTTAACACTCCTAAAACAAGAGTTTCTAATTTTGCAATGTGGCATGGCTCTTTGAATAACACAAATATATAGCATACAACGAACCATTAAGATAGAGAATTATAGAAATAAAACTCTTGCAAATTAAATTAAGTGGGGCTTAGTAATATTCTCAATCAAGGATATGGAAGCTTTTCTATGTACATATACTAAGAGAGTTCTAGAACAAACCAATTAAAGAGTATCACATGGGAAATTATATCATAAAAATGCAAAGAGATATGTTAACAAGCAAGTACTCCTATCCGTATTGATTTAGACGTTATTTATGACTAAGAGGTTGAAAGATTTGTCTTTGATATCGTGCTAAGAAGTTGAAACATGTCGACAAGAAGTTTGATATGAATATTGTTTTCTTTTTTTAATGATGTTTTTAGGCTGATATGGTCGGATTTTAACATTGTTCACACAATCTAGTAATCTAATTTGATTATATTTATGAATATATTGTGATTTATAATCAATATAAAATATAGCATTATTCGTACATCTCAATACTTTACAATACTAATTTTTTATAATATTAGTTTGTTGATAAAGTGATAATCATATAAATTAGTAATCAAATTACGCATCAACAATCGATATAAGCGTTACAAGACTAACAAGGTGTAACAACTAACTAACCAACAATTGCAAGTATTAAGAAAAACAGAGGAAGTATATGTAGGGTGTATGGCTATAGCCATAGAAGGGTGGATTCTAGAGAAGACCTACATGAAGAATAACAATTAACTAACCATTAATACCATGGGCCGAATTAGGGAGGTTTGTGATTTAGGAAGTTTCAACCAAAGGCAAAACCCTACATGTGATTTTGTTGTACACGCATGAACGCAAAAGAGGAATGAGGATTAGTTAACCTGAAGTTTAGTGGGCTACTTTACGTTACCTAATGCAGTAAAGTTCAATTAATTAGTTTCACAATAAGTTAGAATGGCCAAATTTACTCAAAATCTCCAAATTAGTTTCACAATAAGTTAGAATGACCAAATTTACTCAAAATCTCCAATGCAAGCAAGTATGTATATCCAAAACTCGAAGCTAAGAAGATTGATTCTCCATCATAAAGAATATTTACATAATACATCCTAAATCTAATAAGAGAATCTATCTTTTAACTAAAACTAAAACAAAACATGCTTGCATCATTTTTGACACATGTCAAACTATCATTAAAAAATTTTCCACCAAACTAATTGTGGGAATATATGTGGACATAATTAATTCCTAAATTAATTATGGCTAATTTAAGAAGGATTAATTTAAGAGGAGAGAAAATGATGGCATGCAGAATGGTAGGATGAAATTAAAGCAAATGTTTCGTTGTTTTCTTTAGTAACAGAATCTATTTAGAGCATGTAAGACCTTATAAATTGTTTAGGTTGTAATGCAGTTATTAAGTAATTCATTTATTGTAATTCACATCAAAAGTTTAGAAAAATTTATTTTCTTACAATTATTATTTTCTTCATAGTGTTTATTTGTCTATCCCAAAATATTATTTATCTTTGTGAGGTATCGGTTTCATATTATCTAGTAGAAGTCACATTTCCGCTGCAAAAAAAACTCTTAACAATTGGTATCAGAGCCGCCGTCAAAATCTTAAGTGGTACAATTTTTGATTTTGAAATTAATTATAATGGCATCTACTAGTGGAACGGTTAAAGTTGGAAAATATGAAATTGAAAAATTCAATGGTAAAAATGATTTTTCCTATTGGAGGATGCAAATGAAAAATTTGCTTGTATCACAAAAGTTGCATAAGGCATTGGCGGGAAAAGAACAAAAACCCGGGGACATGAAGGATGAGGATTGGGAAGAATTAGATCTTGAAGCACGAGCGGCTATAATCTTATGCCTTGAGAGGGACGTTGCGTTCTTGGTAAATGAAGAAGCAACAGCTGCTGGCGTGTGGACAAAGTTAGAGACTAATTTCATGACGAAAACTCTAACAAATAGGATCTACTTAAAATCCAAATTGTATACATGCAAGATGGAAGAAGGCACCTCAATCCGGGAGTATATTAATAAGTTTGATAGGATTATATCAGACTTGAAGGATATTGATGTGAAGGTAGATGAGGAAGACCAAGCACTCATGTTATTGCTTTCATTACCGAAATCCTATGAAAATCTGGTTCAAACATTGATGCTTGTGGGGGGTACTCTAACCATGGATGAGACTAGAACATCGCTTTTGGCAGATGACCTTCGAAAGGTTGCTACAAGCGGAATGATGTCTAGTAATGGAAGAGAACACAACGAACAAGCTCAGGGATTGTTTGCAAACAGAGGAAGGACTAATGAAAGAGGGCGAGGCAAGGGAGGAAAGTTTAGATCAAAATCTAGACCTTTTACGGAAAGGCCATGTTTCAAATGTGGTGAGCTTGGTCATTTTAAAGCTAATTGCCCAAATACGAAGGTAATATTCAAGAAGAATAACAACGACAACTCCAAAGGAAAACAACATGAAAAACAAGAAGCTAGTTTTGTCTCAAATGACGAGGATGATTATTGTTACTCAGTTTCAGAACAATGCAATGAGATATCCGGTAAATGGATGCTTGATTCAGGTGCATCACACCATATGTGCCCAAACAGGAAGTGGTTTACAACTTACCAGAGTTTGGATGGTGGTACTGTTTTGATGGGAAACGATCATGCTTGTAAGACTATTGGGTTAGGTACTATACGAGTCAAGATGCATGATGGAACAATAATAACCTTGAAGGATGTGAGACATATCCCAGATTTGCGGAAGAACCTTATTTGTCTTGGGTTATTAGAGAAAAATGGTTGCAAAATAGTCTTGGAGAAGGGAGTTTTAAAAGTTGTTCGTGGTTCCTTGGTAGTGATGAAGGGAATTCGTCACGGTAATCTCTATCCTCTTTTGGGGACAACTATAACAGGTGATTTAGCTGTTGGAATTAGTGGAAGTAAAGACCAAACAGAATGCACGAGGATATGGCACATGCGCCTTGGGCATATGTCGAAAAAGGGTCTATCATTGCTTAGTGGACAAGGTTTGTTGAAGAACATGAAGAAGCCACAAATGGAATTTTGTGAGCATTGTGTGTATGGAAAAGCACACAGGGTGAAGTTCTCTACAAGCAAGCACAAGAGCAGAGGATTGTTAGACTATGTGCATACGGATATTTGGGGTCCGGCTAAAGTTTCTTCCAAAGGTGGTTCCAAGTATTTTGTTACATTTGTTGATGATCATTCTAGATATTCTTGGATTTATTTTCTTAAGCATAAGAATGAGGTATTTGACATTTTCAAGCGATGGAGAGCAATGGTTGAGAACAGAACAGGTCGAAAGCTAAAAACTGTACGGTCTGATAATGGTACCGAATACACAGAAGGAGCTTTCAAGGAGTTTTGTGATCAAGAAGGCATTGTGAGACACTGGACGGTCAGAGACACACCACAACAGAACGGAGTCGCGGAAAGACTGAATCGTACACTACTTGAGAAGGCAAGGTGTATGCGCTCTAATTCTGGATTAGGCAAAGAATGGTGGGCGGAGTCGGTTGCTACAACTTGTTATATAGTAAATCGATCCCCACATTCTTATTTAGATGGTGACACGCCTTATAGGGTGTGGTCAAGGGAAAATGCAGATTACACGAGACTTAGAGTCTTTGGGTGCACGGCTTATTATCATGTTAAGAATAATAAGCTTGATGAAAGAGCCAAGAAAGCAATCTTTTTGGGGTATCCAAAAGGGGTTCAAGGCTATCGTCTTTGGAGTGTAGAAGATTCTAAATTTGTAATTAGCAGGGATGTGACCTTTGATGAAAGATCTATGGTAGCTTTATCGAAAGCTATGGTGCCTAATGATGGTGATGTCGGTATGAATACAAATACTCAAGTGGTGGAGATAGAATCTAGAAACCAACAAGATTCTAGTCATGTTCAGGTGGAGCATCCTGGTGTTTCTCAAGATGACGAGGAGGATGATCTGGATCATGAGGAGATTCAGCAGGAAAATGCACATGTACTACAACAGCAGCAGCAGGATTCTTTGGCATCCACTAAGCCAAAGAGAAATTATAAATTAGTTCAGAAGTTTGGGTCAGACGAACCTCTGAGACATTACGGGCAGGTAAACTTGGTAGAATATGCACTCTCAGTGGAGGATGATGAGCCGGTCACCTTCAAACAAGCTGTCAAAGACAAGGATAGCGATAGTTGGTTGGTTGCTATGGAAGAAGAGATGCAATCTCTTCATAAAAACAAGACATGGGAAGTAGTCCCATTGCCCGTGGGAAAGACTGCTATAGGTTGTAAGTGGGTGTATAAAAGAAAAGAGGATCCTTCCAAGTTAGATAGAATAAGGTATAAGGCTAGGTTAGTGGCCAAGGGATTTGCACAGAAAGAAGGTGTTGATTACAATGAGATATTTTCTCCAGTGGTAAAGCATACTTCTATTCGGGTGCTACTGAGTCTTGTAGCTTATGGAGATCTTGAGCTGGAACAACTCGATGTGAAGACAGCCTTCTTACACGGTGACTTGGATGAGGAAATTTATATGTATCAACCTGAGGGATTTAAGGTTGAGGGTAAAGAGAATCAGGTATGTCGCTTGAGGAAATCACTTTATGGATTAAAGCAATCTCCTCGACAATGGTACAAGCGATTCGATTCTTTTATGTTAAAACAAGGATTTTCTAGAAGTATTTACGATTGTTGTGTATACATTCGCAAACTTAATGGAGGTGATTATATTTATCTCCTATTGTATGTAGACGACATGCTTATTGCTTCAAAAAGCAAGGTGGAGATAGATAGGTTAAAAACTCAACTCGGTGAAGAGTTCGAGACTAAAGACTTGGGCGCTGCAAATAAAATACTGGGTATGGAGATTAGAAGAGAGGGATCAAGCCGGAAATTGTTCTTGAGCCAAAAAGGCTACATTGAGCGGGTTATAGAAAGGTTTGGAATGAAAAGGTGCTAAGTCAGTGGTGACTCCATTGGCTCCACATTTTAGGCTCTCTGGTAAACAATCTCCTACTACAGCGGAAGATAAGGCATACATGGATAATGTACCTTATGCTAGTGCAGTTGGTAGTTTGATGTACGCCATGGTGTGTACACGTCCAGATATTTCACAAGCAGTCAGTGTTGTTAGTAGGTTCATGGCGAACCCAGGTAAAGCACATTGGGAAGCAGTGAAATGGATATTACGGTATTTAAAAGGTACCATTGACACAGGTTTATGCTTTGGTGGAGATACATGTCAAATAAGTGGATTTGTTGACTCAGACTATGCTGGTGATCTAGATAGAAGACGATCTACTACTGGTTATGTGTTTAAAATACATGGTGCTCCAGTTAGTTGGCGATCAATGTTACAAGCTACGGTGGCTCTATCTACGACAGAAGCCGAGTATATGGCTATGGTAGAAGGAGTTAAGGAAGCATTGTGGTTGCGGGGACTTCTAGATGATTTGGGGTTAAAGCTAGATAATGTGAATCTAAATTGTGACAGCCAAAGTGCTATTCACTTGGCCAAGAACCAGGTTCATCATGCTCGTACCAAACATATAGATGTCAGGTATCATTTTGTACGGGATATCATAGAGGAAGGTAGTATTTCTCTTATGAAGGTGCATACAAATGAGAACCCTGCAGACATATTAACCAAAGTTGTGTCAGGAAGCAAGTTCCAATACTGTTTGGAATTGCTTAACATTGTCCCATGTTAGACATTACATGGAGAAATAAATGGAACTACGATTGGTTTGATCCGGTTAAGGGTACGTAGGCAGTCATCGTAAAAATGGTGCAACCGGATACATATTACGCAATTTGTTCGTCCAAAATTTGAATGTTTTTCAAATTATGAACGAGGTGGAGAATTGTGGGAATATATGTGGACATAATTAATTCCTAAATTAATTATGGCTAATTTAAGAAGGATTAATTTAAGAGGAGAGAAAATGATGGCATGCAGAATGGTAGGATGAAATTAAAGCAAATGTTTCGTTGTTTTCTTTAGTAATAGAATCTATTTAGAGCATGTAAGACCTTATAAATTGTTTAGGTTGTAATGCAGTTATTAAGTAATTCATTCATTGTAATTCACATCAAAAGTTTAGAAAAGTTTATTTTCTTACAATTATTATTTTCTTCATAGTGGTTATTTGTCTATCCCAAAATATTATTTATCTTTGTGAGGTATCGGTTTCATATCTAGTAGAAGTCATATTTCCGCTGCAAAAAAAAACTCTAACACTAATATATGATGTCATCTTTAAGATTTTATTTTTGTTCCACTTAGCTTATTTTTTGGAAGTACAATGTATAATGTTATCGGAAAAACATCTATCTATTTATAAATATAACTAAAGTAGCAACTGTTGACATCATATTGTCACTCTATGTTTCTTATATGAGGTAATTAAGTAATATGAATACATACAATATAAAATCTATGTTTCAAAGAAATTTCAAATATCGTGCATCGTACGAGACTAATCTAATTGCACATTAATGTAATATAATGTATGCTCCATTTAAATATTTTTCAACACAATTAATCAACAATATTTTTTTTTCTCAATTTTAATTTTAATAATCTTAGCCTTATTAGTTCATTGTTCTTACTACATATACATTGTACTGTATTTGTTTATTCCATATGAGTTGTCTCATTTTCACATTATTTCACAAATTAATTATGAAAAAAAAATTACTACTATCGTGTAGTAACGATATTGTTGTTGTTAAGAAATTGATAGAAAGTGAACTGTGAAATGAGAGAGGCTCAAACCATGCCTTTTTTTTTCTTCCCTTTTTCTTTTCTTTCTTTTTTTTTTTTCCCCAATGTTGTCATTTTCGTGCTAAATGATTGAAATTTGTCTACAAGAATCGTGTAGAATACACATATTTTAGGAACAAAAATACTTCGTATTTCCACAAAGTTGATATGTTCGACGCTTTGCATAAAAAAGACATGCCAATTGATGCTAGCTTATTATATTATCTACGCGACAAAAGGGATTTTCTTCGATTTTAGTTATTGGGTTGTCATTGACCAGCAAAGTTGAAAACATTAGTAGATCACCCGACTACATACACAATTAAAAATATACATTTTTTGTATTTTTGTTGGTTTTTTTCTAAGATGGGGACATTAGATCATCTATTCATCTGTGTACCAACCTTTTCTTTATAATTTAAAAAGGCAGCTTTCAACCCTTCACAATTAATACTAACAAAGTAACAAGTTACCAAACTAATACGGCTTAAAATCAAACTAACCTGCAAATCAAACCGAATTAGTAATGTAATTTGGTTATTTTGTTGATATGGTTTGGTGCGGTTTGAGAAATAAATAAAAATAAAAAACAAAATAAATTGTGATTTGCCGTTTGATTAGGTTTTAGGATTTTAAAAACCGAAAACCAAACCGAAATATAGGCCCACATCTAAATTATTGCCCAATTTTGATTTTCAGCTTTATTATATAAGGCCAAAAAAAAGTAATGTTGAGTAAGGCCGAAAAAAGTTACAAATCAAATCTCAAAACACTAGACCCAAAAAATTGCGTTGTTGTGCGATTTGGTTTATTTTATTTTATTTATTTATTTATTACCGAATTAAAAACGATGTGGTTTGGTTTTAACCATATAAAAAAGAGTGTGTTGCGGTTTTGGAAAATCCCAAACCGAATTGATATGGTTTGGTTTCGGTTTGGGCTATAAACCACACCTCAAACCGAACTTTCAACCCTAAGTTACTCCTTTTGTCCCACAATAAATGACACAGTTAACCTTTGCACTAGTTTGACCTTATTTTTATGTAACTAAATACTAATGAAAATAATATAAAAGTTAGATTATAAAACTTTATATTAATATCTACTTAACATATTTTATGACAGAATATGTTTTTATTATGTTAGTAAAAAATTATAGTCATGTTAATGTATGAATAGTAAAAAAAATCTCACCTCTCACTTATTCAAGGACGAAATGAGTAGTTAGGTGTATGATTCTGCCCTAGGGCTAAGCCCCTACTCAAAACAAATAAAAACTAAAACTTCAAAAATAAAATAAAACAAGAGAGAGAGAGAGAATACAGTAGTAGTCTGTTATTTGGAAAAAAAAAAATCAAGTGTAATTTAATTACAAAATTTTGTGAGTAGAGTTTGGAAGCAGAGAGAAGGTTCGTAGGGTTAGAAATGACACACACCGTGATGGATGGCCCTTAAGTAATAAAGTGATAATTACTTGAAACCTGACTTGAAAACAAGTTCATTAAGAAATAACAAAGTATATTGATTAGAAACATTGAATTTCTTTGAGGACCACCAATTCCCAATTAAACAACTAATATTTCTCATGTATAAAAAAATAAATAATAATTCTAAATATTGGTGTGCTGATTCGGCCAATCAAAGGTAAATTAACATATTGTAACTGAGAGAAGCAATTATGTCAAAATGCAATGAAGGCAATGGTGTCTGGCATATGTAATCCAACAGAACAATAACACAGAGCTATAACAGGGCAAAACACAGAAGTGTATCATATAAAATAAACATATGATGATTGTATTGACACAACAGTGATAACACCCTGGTGATGCTCTTCCAAAAACCGAAATAAGGAAACCGAAACTCATATACAAACTCAGTCAGAGAGAAATGGATAGAGGTAGAGGATATCACAACTAAAAGTTATCCGTTTATTATTGAGTGCTTAGCCAATGAATATATTGAACAAGATACAGGATATCATACGAGAAATGGAGGTGATGTGATATGTTAATGAGCACTCACGAGGAACGGATGCTGACAAACGCCACACTCTATGGTTTCAGAACCAGAGGATGGTACTTGGACCTGTGTTGAAAAGGGGAGAGGATGCAGTTCAATTAGGTGAGAGCTTCAGTTAAGATATTCTGACTAGAAAAGGATGCAAATCTTTCGAACAAACCTGCAAATGGACAGTGCATGTAGGACAAGCAACTTCTCTCATTCGCTTACCAGAACTTTCTAACTTTGTACCTGCGTACATTACTCGAGTCAGTGTTACATGTTTCATGGAGCTAATTATATGAAGCACATAATACTTGATTAAAAGAGTAATATTTGGACTATTCTAGTGATCATAATCGTAACCATTCTATTTAACTTTTATTTGATAGCAATCCTGAAGCAAAATAGTGGTCATTCTTTTTCCAAGCATTCAAAAGCAAGAAACAGTAATTACCTGATGAAATCCTCAGGTTCTTTTCCATTTCCTCCTGCAATGATCATCAAACGAGAACAGAAAATTACATATATTAAAAGAAAATGGGACAATTTACAATTAGATGAATGCAACAAGCCTACAATCACCAATATTAGAAAAAAAAAAAAAAATTAATAAATAAATAATCATTTAATGCTCACATTTATACCCCCATAAGTTATTCAAATCTACTGTATATAATTTCTCATATGTTATTTGTCAAAGATTCTCCCCAGAAGTCAGAACAACTACAGTAGTACAGTCCACTCACAAACCCTGCCTTTGGCCTTTCAAAAACTAACAAAAGAAACAAGTTTGCCAAGGGTGATGTCTTTAGAATGTACCCCACCCACACACACTAAGAAACCCAATAAAACTACTTATTAAAACTAATCTATACCATTCCAAAACCCTAGCAAAGAATTGCAACCACGCCATGTGTCACCCCCTATCTAAAGATGACATGGCATCACATCCCGAGCAACGTAAGTTTAATCCTCCCTTTACATTAACAAAAAAGGCTATCGAGACTTTAAGCCCACACTCTCCCACTTGGGTAAAAAGTTACATGATAAATTAAAAAAGAAAACAACAGATTACCTGAAGCTTCTTGGCAAGGTCTTCATGACTCTGCAAAGAGACTGGTCTGTTAGCTGCTTCCTTCGCCATACTAAGCCTCTGAGTGACATGTGCCTGTATCATGAGAAGAACTAATTACAATCCTGATCCTATGGTGTAGTATTATGAACCTTTATATATAAACCAACCTACTACACACAGCTTACTCTCACAATATTATCCATGAATCAACGTTCATATTGGAGTGAGCTATCATATCCTAGAAATCCATGGCAGTGAGCTATCAAGACACAATGTGTTGCATTCTGCACTGCTCATACCTTAAATTACCTGGACTTGTCTTCCACAACAAAATGCCGGTGTCTGTCCGTAAATTTAACTTTTATTTTTAAGACAGTCAAGATTATATTGATTTAGGCCCTATTCTGTTCACCTTATTTTCACTTAATTCAGGAAAAATAAATTCAAATAAGTTCAGATTAAGGTTAATAAGTTGTGATAAGGGTTAATCAGGGCTACCCAAGTTCAATTTATAACTAAAATAAGTTCTAATAAGGGCTAATAAGTTCAAATAAGATCAAATAAGTTCAGATAAGTAAAAATCAGGTGAATAGAACGCACCCTAGACCAGTAACTTATTAATTTACAATATAAGAAGGCAGGTTGGTTCCACCTTGAAAAGCTTGGTACATGCCAACAAGACTAAGAAACAATAATGAATGCCCAAATCGCACATTTAACCATGCAAAGACCTTGTACTATTCAAAATTTCACAAGATTGATCTTTCAACATTACAAAATGGTTTCCAACCACATCAACCTCCCTCTCCGCTAAATAGCAAGATGTGGCATGTTTATGCCTTTCAACCATTAACTGCTAATAAATCCTCAACCAACTTACATAAACAGTAAAAGTCCAAATGAACAGAATAAGTAATGTGATCAAAAGACATCAAAAGAAGAAAAACCAAGAACTAACAAAGCAATCATTATAAATTCCTACCATAACATAATTTGCAAGTATCAGGGATTCAGGGAATAGTCCAAACAAGCCAAGAAAATACATACCATGCATCGATCACACACACGAACTGCTTGAGCATTGTCTTCCAAAGTGAGGGGAGTTCTACCCTGAGTACATTTGTCACAGAATACATCTCCACAATTTCGACAGTGATGCTAGACGAGGAAACCACAAGTCAGTCAAAATCCACCATTTTGATGTGCAAATAAAAGGCATGCCAAGTAACAGAAGAAACCACAATTCTCAAAACTTGGTAAATAACATACCCTACGGTTAAAGGCACTAAAATCTCCTCCACATCCTGTGCACTTGGATACAGCTTCATCAGGAACCTAACAAATGTGCATATAAACAACTATAAGATTAAAGACCTCCCAAAATAAGCAATATACAGATATAGTATATGGTGATACAAAAAGCATAAGGAGCCAACAATGCTACCATTGCCATTGCATTCCCAATTTTACAATTTATTCATCCATTAAAAATACATTGACCAAGCAACAACCTTATTAGCAAGTATAAACCAATATGCCTCAATATTATGCAGACAAATCAGCACACATTTCAAGAGGGGATTTGAGTGCAAAACAACGAAGACTGGCCACATAAAATGGCAAGAATAAGTGACAGAATATACGTATACATTTTGCCATCAAAACTCTCCTCCAATAAAAAAAAAAAAAAAAACTATTTAGTACATAGGAATCAATTGAATAAATATTTAAAGCACTGGTATTCACTCATTTAAGATAAAGTATCTAAATTAAAAGGTTATTAATTACTTCTGACAAAAAGCCCTCCAGCAACAGATAAGTCCTGAAAAATAAGGTGTACAGCATAATGGATAGCCATACTCTTTACTCTTTTTTTTTTTTTTTGAAGGAACCATACTCTTTACCATTTAACATTCACACTAAATCCCAAATAAATATATAGAAATAGATCAATAAATCATGTATATTCAACTATTCAAGAATATCCTGCCAACCATAACTTTTTGGCCAAAGCGCCACAAAGGACATAATTTCATCTTAAAAAGCAGCATGCCACAAAGGACATTATTTCAGCTTAAACAGCAGCAGACACACCCTTCAGCATTTATAAATAACAGATATTAAAGTGATAAGAAAGAGGAGGGGGGAAATCATTACCCAATGATCTTTCTCTTCATTGACTGGTTTTAGCTTGTTCATCCAGTCAGCAAAACCTTTCTTCTTCTCTGCAGACTGATCCAAGGCTTTGGGTGGTTCAGAAGACCTGATCCTCCCACCCATCTCCTTGAACTGCAATCGAACACAGAAATATTCAGAAATACATACACGATACACCATCCTCAAAATAATACATAAATCAACATACTATACCACTATCCCCAATGCATCTAGAGACTACAGCCTAAGGCAGGGTTCTGTAAATTATAAATGAAGCTTCTATCAGCATCATCCCTACACCTGCAAAGAGGTTGCTGAGGCCAAGCTTTAGCGCCAAAATATTCTGACTTAATTTATATAGATAACCTGATGTTCCTTAATCTAGCTCCTCAGAAAATTTTCACCAAGGTGTGAATGCAAATTTTAAAAACCACTGTCAATTCTAAATCAGGAGCTTTCCTCATGACAATCGAAGTAACCAGTTACATCTTATCGTCTTCATTTTCTCTCAAAGTGCACGCAACCACTCAAGTCCTTGACTCCATGTAGCCACAATGTGTGTCAATGGAATGTAAAGCTGGTCAATATTAGAAGGAAGAAAGTAACTTTCAAAATCATTTGGTCTAATATATAGAATTGACACAATTAGAGAGGTACCATATACTTTTTCCCTTAAAATTATGAAACATGGTGCTAATATTAAAATTTGGAAAGAAGAGAATGAGCGATAATCCAGCAAGGAAAGTTGACAAGGTCAACTGGATTAATGATTTGAAGGTTTTAAAATTCCCGCTACAAAGAGGTAGCATTATACTAGCTTTTCTATTCATAAGAAATTTGCTTCTTAGTCAGGATTAAGCCTATTCAACAGGATGGACCCAATTGCATCCCTGGTCTAAATTTATTATAACCATGTCAGACCTAATCCACTATGTTAATGGGTCAGGCCCTAACCAGATCAAAACTTCATAATTAAGAAGGGTGCAAAGGCTATTAATAGGTCAATCCTCCCCCTGTCAGGCTGTCGAGCAATGCTCCAGATTGTTGTGTGTCACACCTTCTCTATAGAGAGAGAAAACAACTAAGAAGGAGCTTGAAACCATAATAAACGTTCGGATATGTTGGATGGTCCTTAGGATTATCTCCATGGGCAAGAAAGAAGCTCTTGGAAGGGTATCAATAAAGATCAAAAGTCAATTACCAAGCGCTGACAAGTGCCCAGTTCTCAAAATTTCAGGGATCAAAAGTAAGAAAGAGATAAGAAATCCATTTCAGAGATACATAAGTTCTTAGGTCTTTTTTTCCTTTAAGGTTTGAGGTGAGAGAATGGAAAGCAACCCTGGAGAGCTTTTACCATTGTATGTGCCCAATATCACAGAAAAGTTGCACATATGATGATGGGAGCCTAGTGGTCATTTTTCCCACCCCTTGTACAAATTTTCAGTGGAAAACCAAGAGAACACAAACTTTCATTAAAATAGCTTTTCATTCTTCCATGTCCCTTCCCATGGTTAAGGATGTGGGCTGACGAGTAATTTCACCTAACATAGGAAGCTTTTCTTTCACATGCTCTTATCTTCCGAAAGTTAGGTCTCAAAATCAAGTGTAGGCAAAGATAAATGTCTAAAATTTAGGATACACTAAATTTTGCCACTTTAAAGCTACTTTCATGTGAGTTTCACTCTTCATTTTATCTTACATGCGCATATCACTCCAACAAGGGTATGTCCAAATAAGTGAAAAGAAGAGAATGCTATGTTATATATGCTCACAAATACAATTAAAAAGATAATTTCAACAAGAACTTGCAAACTCCTCAAAATATTAATGCAATTGTAACAACATAAAAGGCAGATGCAAAAGTCTTTCAGTCAGGAAATATGTTTCATGGATTTTGTGTCTCCACTCCTTACGTTCAAAATTATGTACACTGATGTGTCTTGACACTTGGATAAATATTTATACCTGAAACTTGTACCCAAATCTAAGTAACATAACTTAAAAGAAGGGGGGAAGGGGTGAATATACATATTGCTTATTGCTTAGGGGAACAAACCTGCACAGTAGCAGCTGTCACTGTGTCCAAAAGTGTATTCGTAGTATAGCTATTGGACTGCAGTCTAATTCGTCTAGGCTCAATATCAACAGGAGCCTTGGACCAGAATGCGAATGTAGATGAATCATATTTCTACACATGAAAACAAAACAGAGAATACAAATGAGTTCATAAACCAATACAAAAAAAATATGGAAGTTTTGGGTTTCACTCGGCTTACATCACATCTTGTCACAGTCTCAAGTGGATATATCCTCAAAGTACGACTTGTGTTAGGATCAAGCATTCGTATCCCATCCAAGCCAACCTGAGAATGGAAGCAACAAAACCTAATATAATTCCTCCATAACAAGCCAAAACAAGAGTCCACCACAAGTGCAAGCACAAGACACAAAATTCTATCAAATGGATTATCATAAGGCAGGTGAGAGAGAGAGAGGTACTTTTGGTATCCACAAGCAACTTTCAAAAGATTATACGATACATGATGTTTACTAATTATCAATGGTATGCCCTACAAAATGATTAACATCATAGAGAATACTGAAAAGGCAAACGAATAAGTTTAATCACCATTCAAAGAGGCACACATCTGTCTTCTATACACCATTTTTTCCTTATAGTATATATAACCTTAATCACCAAGAATGTGCCTTGAGCTTTTTAAAATGTTGGGTAAGAGTAGGGTAAGTTACTTACAAAGTTACAATAATGCATCAAGAATGAGCTGGGGACTGCCTGGGGTACAAAAGGCTTCAAATGAGTTTTTTCTTTTTTTTTTTTAAAATAGATTTCTTTTGTGCTATGGCTGAAAAAACATGTAATTGATATGCCTTGATTTAAGTAATGCATCATTGATTCATTGACATTTGACAAGGCCAATATTTATTCATCTCTTTTATTTAAGAGAATTAGCCTCACACTGATGCCATATTATTATTTCCATAGTATTTAAACCTCCATTCTTGAAAGAGTATAGAAGATTAGTAAAAGGTTTAAAGACACCAATGCGATGAAAGGAGAGATGGAGTGAGATGGGATAAGGTCTCAAGTTATGAGGAGAGAGATAGAGAAAAACCTTGACCAAATAAGGAATGTTGAATTAAATCCCAAAGTCCTAACACCCTAAATTGGAAAGTGTTACATTCTTACAAGAATAAGCATATTGTAACTGTCTAATACGCACTAAGAAAAAGAAATTGTTTCACAAAACATATAGATTTATCAGCCATATTGACAAGAATGGCAACTCTTATACCATTTAACATAGCAAGCCCTAGTTTCTCACAAACAAAATGCCAAGGCTCCAACTTTATACGCACTTCTAGAGTGCCACTAGGGAACAATGTGCATAAACCATTCTACACATCAAATTACAGTAAGAGCGCATCTTCCTGGAACTTTTACGAAGAAATAAAATCAAGTGCTTGGGGGATTTTCAAGATTTAAAATGCCAAACAATCCAAAAATCTTCTGAAGATCTACCAAAGTATCCTCTCCAAACATGATTGTTAAACTTGTTGCCAAAAATCTTATTTCCTGAACCAAGGTTACATTTCATGAGATGCAATAGAAGCTACATGTTGTCTTGCAAGCGTTATGGAAAAAACTGAAGAAAGTCTGACCTTCAACAAAAATTATGTTTCCTAGTTTCCACAAGCATACATAGTTGATATTCACTAGTAGGCTATGTTGAACAAACGAAGCTCTTCCACAATTTACTTCGCAAAGCATTTAACAACAAATTCAATCCAGTAACCACAATCTACTAAGGAAGCTAACATAATTTCACTCATTCCCTGTCAATCTGTCACATCAGTCAAAATATATAACATTCCTTTCTCTTCTAGACACTTCAATCAAACTAACAGCTTTAACTCACCACCAGTCCACCAATTTAAATTATTCGGGATTCCTTCCAATCCCTAAACGTTCTAGACTTTTTTTAAAGTAAGGCTGGGAAAAGTTTATTTGCAACAGGGGACCCCTTCTTACCCAGCCCGCTAAGCCTACTTCTCATGCCCCCACTCATTGATTAGTTGATACTAAGAGAGCATTTATGAAAACTAACTATTACAAGGTAGCTTCCTTCCTTCTGATTCATTCACTTCAAGGCTGGGGCCATTCCCCGAGGAGAGAACAGGGCTTTCCAATCTGGTGTAATTTTCATACTGATGGTCAAAGGGAACGGTAGCTTCTAGCCTTGGTCTTTCTGGTCAAAGGGAACGGTAGCTTCTAGCCTTGGTCTTTCTGGATCAACAGATTTAGGTGTGGACGTAAATAAAATAAAAATAGTGATCCTCCAAAATGAGATTTAAACAATTGATCATGGCTTTCAGCACTCAAACTCATTAAGTTAGTCACAAAAATCACACTCTAGCTGAGTCCTACAAACCACAATCAACTAGACTTAGTTTCCTAGGTAACTCACTCAAAACCCACTATAAATACACATTCAACACCATCATCATCATCATCTGTTGAAAGAATTTCTAATCGCAATAACTATAACTATTATAATACATTGTTCTAGAATTAAGCTTGTGATAATGAATTTAAGTTCATGAAGTTTAAACAGACACCAAATCCAACAAAAACGACAGCAAATAAAATGCAAAATCATATAATCAAGAGCAAGAAATAGCATACCATACAGAGAACATCCATGACACTCTGACCACCACTTTCAGGCAACAGCTTGACCCTAAACTTCTGAACTCCACCCTTAGAATCAGAATTGGACTCCGCCTTCGGTACCGCCCGAACAACCTTCAAAGAGCTAGGCTTTTCCTTCTCCTTCTTTGAGGCACTAGAAGGGAAACTAATAGCCCTCCCATAATCATCAAACAATCCAGACCAATTAGACGATTTGGACCCCGTCCCTCGAGCACCATACGGCTCCGATTTCCCCTGATAAGCATACGCCCCATCATCCTTATAATCATACCCACCTTCCGAATTAGACCTAGTTCCCCCAAAACTCCCATACCCACTTAAATTCTCATCATAATAGCCCGCCCCATAATCAAATTTCGCAGTATTATCATACGATTTCTCATAATAACTAGAATTAGCGTTTAAATTAGGTGGGTTAGGGTAATTTTGAGGCGGAGGAGGAGGGGGGTTAGGGTAATTTAGAGGGGGAGCTGATTGATGAGGATCATAGGGTGGATAATACGGCGTCGTTGTAGAAGGATACTGCAATTGGGCCGTCGGTGGCGGAGGCGGAGGAGATGGGTAAGGCCCATATGATTCAGGCCCAACAGAAGGCGTCTGCGTCGGCGGCGGCGGCGGTGGAGGAGCGTAGTGGGGTTGAGGAGGAGGAGCAGTAGGATCGGAAGAATGAGGAAAAGGAGGGTAATTCTGGGAATACGAAGATGAGTAATCGGCGGCGGAGTAAGAGTTGGCGCCGGAGAAAGGTGGTGCTGAAGCGTAGGAAGGCGGAGGAGAAGGGAGAGAGGGATCAGGGGCGGCGTAGTATTGAGTTGGAGGGGGTGGTTGGTGGTGGTGTTGTGGGGGATGAGGGTAGTAAGGAGGAGGGTTGAAATCGCCGGGTTGCTGCATTGGGTCTGATCGCCGGAGATGGGTTGATCGGCGGTGGTGAGGAGGGAGAAAGTGGAGGAGAGAGAAAGATTGTGAATTTGTCAGCGAGGATGAGAATTGAGAAAGGTAAGGAGTGTGCGTAATTTTTCACTTTTGTGTGGGACCCTTTATGAGGTTTATCATGGAGTTGTTAAGTTTCCAAGCAAGAACCAAGGTGTATAAAGTTATAAACTAAGGCCTTGTTTGGTTGGATGTAGCAAGTAAAATTTCCCATGAAATCTCAATTCCTATGAAGTTGCAATTGTTAAGAATTTTCAAAACTTGTTTGGTTGGATGTAGGAATTTCTAGTTCTCATGGGAAGTTCCACTTACCTATAGGGGACTAAGTAAGTGAATTCCTCCATTTTATGGCAGGAGAACTTCCTAGAAAGTTCCAATTCCTACATTATTAGCAACCAAACAAGTGTGCATATATTCATTTCCAAGGAATTCTAAATTCCCATGAATTTGTTTTTCAATCAAACAAGTCCTTACAAGTTCTCTTTTGATTTTTTGTAAGTCATGATTTTTTTTTTACCAGTATTTATTTTTTTTTCTTTACGGAATATTAGCAGTAATTTAATACGGAGTACGAGTAGTATTTGGCAAGGTGTTGGTTTAGGGTAGTATTTTAGTAGCCTACTGATAAGGTAACGTTATATGAGGGTAGGGTAGTAAAAGTCGACTTATCTTGAGTTAATAAAACCCTAAGATTTCTTTTCTAATGGAATACTAGTGTGTATCCCGGGCTATGCCCCGCGTTACTAATTTGTGTATTTCTTACTTTAATTTAACAATTATGTTGGACTATTTGTGTAGTTAGTGTGTGTAGTGGTTCGGACATTGCCTTGGATGTCACCTTTTTTTTTTTACATCATATGTATATATATTTTAATCTTGTGAAAAATAAATGAATTATATTACCTCTAATTTACTTAATAAATGAAAGGAATATTATAATATTATGTGAAACTTGAAACATTAATAATAGTTGGTTGAGATGGTAAAATTACCTATGTATTTTGGAGGTTATGGTTTCGAATCGAAAGTAGAAAGAGATAGTATTTGGGTAACCTCACGATAATGACTAAAGGTTGAGTTATTTATGATAAGTTTTCCTAATACATATAAATATATAATATTATTTTTTTTTTACAGGTTCAATGCAACCCTAGTTAAAAATACTGATAAATATGTAGTATAAATACAGGCATAATTAATTTTTTCATCTTATAAAAAATATAGATACAACATCAAGCAAAAAAAAAAAATTAGCTTTCTCGTGAAAGTATTCTTAATATCCTCCGTAAAAAATTTACAATTCGATGATGAACAACGGCTCAATCATGGAAGAGCCAGAATAGACTTTAGCCAATTTTCGGGCACTTCTGCTCAGTTTTTGGGGTATTGACGTTTCACAGAAAGTTGTTCCTCTCAAAAAGTCCTTGAGGTTAGGCTTAAGAATCACCCAATTCAGAGTTATTTTAAAGGAGTTATAGCCTCTGCAAGTTCTGCCTATTCTTTCCAACGCAAATCCAATTCTTCTTTTTTCCTTGGTTTCTTATCTTTTCTTCTTCTCTTCTCTTATTCAATTATTATTATTATTATTATGGGGGATTTATAAAAATTATTATGAGTAGTTTTAATTATATAAAATCATATTTTTATGATGAATTAATTAAAAGGTTCATGTACATATAGTTGAGGGTTTTTAATTATTTGTTAACCTTATATTGATTAAGGTTATATTTATTTGTAGGGTGTGTTTGATCAAGATTCTTGAGGTTCTTTTGGTGTGTTTGCTAAGCAAGGATCAAGGTACGTTAGGTGGCTAGATACCTTTGAAAGTGATTGGTTTGAATAACATGTTTTATATGATTTGATTGGTGATTAAATTAAATTGATTTGAATAATGATTTTGAAATAAATTATGTTTGGAGGTATTGATAAAAGTATTTTGAATGATTGATTTTTAAATCATGTTTTGAATAGTTTGAATTACTTATCATGTTTGGATTTAATTTGAAAAGTTTATTGAATTAAATAAAAGGTTTTCCATTGAAGAGTTATTGATTTTGAAATGTTATTAATATGAGATTTTATTCTCAAGTATTTATTTAAGATGTTTTGATTTTGAAAGTATGTGGAATTATTAAAAAAGAGTTTGAATTATATTGGATTTATTGAACCATTGAAATATTATTATTAATGCTTTATAAGCATGTTGGTAATCCCACTATGCGGATTTGGTTTATTGATAAGACTATGGACTTTGTATGACCTAGTCTTTCCTCAAGAATAGTCTTGTAATATAAGGAGACTAGCTTGGGGGGTGTGCACACTTGGGTGAGGAATTGAATTTAAAGAAATTGGTTCAAAAAGGAATTGGATTTTTAAAGGAATTGGTATCAATTATTTTGAATGTTGAATCATTGGAATTGGTTTTGAATCATGAGTTGTGGAATTATTGGATTATTTATTGGAAATTGGTTTTTAAACATGTTTGCGAATAAATTGAGTTTACATTATCCTGCACTTATCGTACTTAGCATATTTTGCTAATCCGTATTTCCTATTTGTTTTGGTTCGCCCTATTTACCGTAATGGTAAGCAGTGTTGACTATTTTCAGGTGGAGTCATGAATGAGCATATGGGAGTCCCGGGATTTGCTTCACCTAGTTTAGGAATGTTGGTCTTGTGTTTATTTTGAGTACTCATATGTTACTATTTTTATAAGTATTAATAAAAGAAAGTTGAGTTTCCGCTGCAAAGTATTGATTTATTTTAGTAAATTTGAGTAGCCTTGCGTAATCACGCGGCGGTAATGCGCCCAAGTCTATCTCTACGGTATAATTATACGTATTATACAGGTATTTCCGTAGAGGGAGATTTGGGGGTGTTACACAGACCACTACCTCCACTACCCACTAACCAGCCCAAACAGACCACCACCTCCACTACCCACCAGCCCCCACCGCCAAACCACCGTACAACTAACAAAAAAAAAAAAACATAAAAAAAATCCCCACCCACCCAAAACCCAAATCTACTCACCACCACCTTTTTTCCTTCGGCCGTCACTCACCTAACCCTAAAACCGACCCACCCACCTAACCCTAAAACCGACCCACCCTTTTAACCTTCTAACACAAAGACTAACCGACCCACTTAACCCCTTAAACTAACCCAGATCCGACTAAACCGCCACGACACCAAACCACCAGATCCGACCAAAAAACCAAACCACCACGGCACTAAGCCACCACACCCACACTGACCAGCCAACAACCGAAAATATTCAAAAAAAAAAAACAAATTTAAAGACTCGAAAAACATACCTTATTGACTGAAATTGGCTTTGAATTTGGTTTAAATAGGCCAAATTCGACGATGAAAAGTCTAGATTAACCAAAAAAAACCATTAATTTTGACCATGATAAACACCAAGAAAGAGAAGAGGAATGAGGAAAGAGAAGAAAGAAGGAGAAGATGGAGGAGGAAAGAGGAAGAGAAGAGGCGAAGAGAACGAGAAGGGGCGAAGGGGAGAGAAGCAGAAGAGAGAGAAAGAGAAGGAGAGAAGAGCGGAAGAGAGAGAAAGAACAGAGGGCGGAAATGAATAAAAGGGGAGGAGAGCACGTTTAGGGTTTTAACAAGGCTGCATTTTTTGTTTTATATATATAATTATATTCCAACGGAATATTCTGTCGGAAATTTCCGACGGATTTTAATTCCGTCGGAAATTTAACTTTCCGATGGAATTTTCCATCGGAAAGCGTATATGTTCCGACGGATTTATATTCCATTGTAAATTTCTTACGGATTGTTAAAATCCGACGAAAATAACCAACGGAATAAAAATCCGTCGGAATTTCCGATGTTTTCCGGTGGAATTTCGTGTCCGTCGGAACCAGTTCGTCGGAAATCAGCCTATTTCTAGTAGTGGTTTTATATTCCGCAAAAGTAGTCAATAGGCTAGGAACTCACATACAATTCACCCCCTCTTGTAGTGTTCATCTCAATAAGCAGTTTGTTTGTTTTTTTCCTACCTTTTGGCCTGATTTTTATTTGTTACAGGAAAAAACTTGCGTGGTTATACTCACGCTACTAACGTTATATTGAATATAGTGACCCTTAGTAATCTTATTTTTAACATGGTAGCTTTTACTCCTTCTGTTTTTTTATATGCATAAGTTTGACCGGCACATTTGCCGAGACGTTACTTTGACCTTTAATATCTTTAATTGTGCATTAGTAAAATTTGTAACAAAATTATATTATGAAACTAGACATTATGACAAATCTAATGATATATTATATAATAACATTTATTTATTTTTTAGAGGTGAAAAAATTAAGTCAATAATGTTAGTTGAATAGTGCAATTGTCAAAGTGATGTATATAAAAAAAAAAAAACAGAGAGAGTACTAAACTTGTGTGACCTTTAATATTACTGTAGTGATCCTAAAGTACGATGTCAAGTTGAATATAATGATATATATATGTATATGTATACATGTATATGTGTGTGTGTATGTATGTGTATATATGTATATGTATGTGTGTGTGTATAAACTTATTAAAAAATTAATTTCTTATTATAACCTTTATTTTAATATAGCGACTTTTTTTTGGAAAATACAAGTTACTCAATTTGAGTTACAATCAATGTTACTCAAGGGATATGAAGGGCACTTCAGTGTGTAAGTTGAGGGTAAAATAGTCAAGCCAAGATATTTTCCTTCTTCTTCCGTCTACCAAACTAGCTTACAACAGTAGATGTAGATTCATGGCTCCAAAAAATTTTCGTCCTCCTCCTACAATGCTGCCGAAATAATAGCTTTCCCTGAGGGATGATTAATGACCCTAATTTACATTAATTCTTTGCTACTAGCGTGTTTTTTTTGTTTCGCCGCAAAGCAGCGTTGGGACCATTGTTAAAGAAAAAGAAGTAGAAGGGGACAAAGGGGAGACGAAGAGTAAGACGGAGATATGTTGATGGCTTTTCGGTGGTGGTTGTGATGGAGATGCGGGTGGTGGCTGACTTAGGGTTGTTCATGTTGGAAGTTCTTGATATAAAACAAGAGTGTTGGGAAAAATATGAGAGAGAGAGAGAAAAATAAATGAAAGGGGAAAAGTCCCACATTGATTGGGGAGGAAGGTTTTTCCTTGTTTTTATAATGTAGTGCTTTAGCACTACTTAGTTGAGTGAGTTGGAGGTGTGTGTTACTCCACACACGCGCGCGCGCGCCGAGCCGGGCCGGGTCGGGTCGGGCTCGGGCCTCGGGAGTTGGGGTCTTGGGGAATGCGATGCGCGGGCGTGGGTCCTTGTTATCTTTTTGGAGAAATTTTATTTCCCTTTTCTTTGTTAAACAGAATATTCCTTTTTGTCTGTTGGGTTTATTCTTTTCTGACTGTTGTTAGAATTAATCAGCCATTAATTCCTTGATTGTAGCTGACTGATTAATTCCTTGTTTCTTGCCTCGGTTGTTGACTGACCAGATTAATCTGGTCGTTTTCTTGGCCAGATTCTTCCCACCTTTCATGCTTTCCGTTTTTCCTCTTCACCCTATAAATATTCGGTGGTTTTCTTAGCCAAAACACACAACACAATCAGTCTTCTCTCTTCTCTAAACTTATCTAAACACATGTTCTTTCTGTTCTGTTTTCTGGGCAAGTATTCTGAGTTCCAGTCGGGTTTGTGAGTGCACATAAACTCCGGCGTCGTGCTTATCCTGGAGGGCGACCGCAATTGTCTACTGCACCGGGAGGTAGCGCGGAATCGTCTTTTAGGTCAGTGGTTCTCCACGACGCGGCTATTGTCAGTTTGGTTCACGCATCAAGAGATAAGTTATTTCTGTTTTATTGCTTATTAGCATAACAATCTAAAAGACGATTATGGCTTCCAAATTCCTTGTTCCTGATATGTCTAAACTAGAACCTCTTGATGGAAAGAATTATAAACGTTGGGCTGTTAGGATGCATTTTTATTTGGAGCAGATTGATGTTGCATATGTTCTTGATGATATTGTTGAACCTGTTGATAAAGATGATTTGTCTGAATCTGAGATTAAGTTTTCTAAGGATGATAGAACTTGTAAGGGCATGTTGTTGCATTATATGTCGAATAGTCTGTTGGATATTTATATGGGTTTTTATCATGCTAAGGATATTTGGGATGCTTTAGAGAAAAAATATGGAACTGATGATGCTGGTACTAAACGTTATTGTGTTAGTAAGTGGTTAAGTTTTCAAGTTGTTGATGATAAGCCTATTATTGATCAGATTCATGCTTATGAGAGTATTTGTATTAATATGGCTGCTGAAGGTCTGTCTATTTGTGATACTACCCTTGCTATTGTTCTTATTGAGAAACTCCCTCCCTCTTGAAAGGATTTTCGTAACCAACTCATGCACAAAAAGAAAGACCTAACCTTAGAGGAACTTGCTGCCCACCTCAAAATTGAGGAGGAAAACCGTATCAAAGACAAAACCCCTTCTGTTTTTCCTTCCTCTTCTTCTGCCAAAGCCAACCTTGTTGAACCCAAATCAAATAACCAGTCCAAAGCCAAAAACAGTAACCTTAAGCCTAATGGGAAAATTCAGAAGTACAAGTTTAAGGGAATCTGTTATGAGTGTGGTTTGACTGGTCACAGGGCTAGAGATTGCAGGGTCAAGAAGAAGAATGGGAAAAGTCAAGCAAATCTTATTGAGGATTCTGACGTTATTGTTGTTGTTGTTTTAGAAGCTAACTTTACAGGTAATGCTGCTGAGTGGATTGTTGACACTGGAGCTACCAGGCACATCTGCGCCAACAAGGACATGTTCACTACCTATGACAAGGTTGAAGGTGAAAATGTCTTCATGGGCAACTCAGCTTCTGCTTCTATCCAAGGCAAAGGGAAGATCGTTCTCACTCTCACTTCTGGAAAATTGCTTACTCTCACTAATGTTTTGCATGTTCCAGAAATGCGCAGGAATTTAATTTCTGGCAGTTTGCTCATGAAAGCTGGACTGAAGCTCTCCTTTGATTCTGATAGATTAGTTCTTACTCGCAATGGGGAATTTGTGGGGAAGGGCTTTTGTAATGGGGGGCTTTTTACTCTTGATGTTAAAATTGACACTATGAATAAGAATGCTAGTACTTCTTCTGCTTATATTGCTGAGTCTATTGATTTATGGCATGCTAGATTAGGTCACGTTAATTTTGATTCTGTTAAAAGGCTTAAACACTTAAATTTGATTCCAAGTTTTTCTAAAACTGATTTTTCGAAATGTCAAGTTTGTGTTGAAGCCAAATTTACTAAGAAGCCATTTAAATCAGTAGATAGACAGACTGAAGTACTAGAACTTGTTCATAGTGACTTAGGTGATTTTAATAATCACGAAAGTAGAGGGGGTAAAAAGTATTATATTACTTTTGTTGATGATTGTTCACGTTTTTGTATGGTTTATCTTCTCAGGTCTAAGGACGAAGCTGAGGAAATGTTCCTCAAATATAAAGCTGAGGTAGAAAACCAGTTGGACAAAAAGATCAAGAGGGTTAGGAGTGACAGGGGTGGGGAGTACAGCCCTGACACTCTTAAGGCATTTTGTGAGCAACTTGGCATTGTTCATGAGACGACGGCTCCCTATTCACCCGAACAAAACGGTATATCTGAAAGGAAAAATAGAACTTTAAAGAATATGATGAATTCTATGCTTATTAGTTCTGGGCTTCCTAATAACATGTGGGGGGAGGCTATTCTTTCTGCTTGTCATGTTTTGAACAGGGTTCCTCACAAGAAGCTTGACAAGACTCCATACGAAATATGGAAAGGTCGAGCGCCAAACCTGAAATACTTGAAAGTGTGGGGGTGCCTAGCAAAAGTAGGCATACCTAGCTTCAAGAGGGATAAGATTGGTCCCAAAACTGTTGATGCTATTTTTATTGGCTATGCTTATCAAAGTGCAGCTTATCGTTTCTTTGTTAAAGGTGCTAACAATTCTTATGCTGGTGGTCATATCATTGAAGCAAGAGATGCTGAGTTCTTTGAGAACATTTTTCCTTTGAAAATGTCTCCTTCTAATGATAGTGAATTGCATGCTAGTAGTTCTGTTAGTTTACCTATTGCTAATGCTCCTATTACTAACGATGATTCTGTTTTGGAGCCAAGGAGAAGCAAAAGGGCAAGAAAGGAAAATAGTTTTGGTCCTGATTTTATTACTTCTTATTTATCTGAATCTTCCTTAATTGATGATGATTTTGTGCATATTTTTGTTTTGGAAGATGATCCAAGAACCTATGATGAGGCAATGAGGTCAGTTGATGCTGTATTTTGGAAAGAAGCAATTGATAGTGAATTACAATCAATTCTCAATAATAACACTTGGGAATTGGTTGAACTTCCTAGAGGTTGTAAGCCCATTACTTGTAAATGGATCTTTCGAAAAAAATTAAAGGCCGATGGATCCATAGACAAGTATAAGGCAAGGATAGTAGTAAGGGGTTTTACTCAAAAGTTTGGCATTGATTATTTTGATACTTACTCCCCTGTTACTAAAATTGCAACCATTAGGACTTTAATTGCTCTTGCTTGCATTTTTGGTCTTGTTGTTCATCAAATGGATGTCAAAACTGCATTTTTGAATGGTGACTTGGATGAGGAGATTTACATGGTCCAACCTGAAGGGTTCGTTGTTCCAGGACAAGAGGAGAAGGTTTGTAAGTTAGTCAAGTCATTGTATGGGCTTAAACAAGCTCCAAAGCAATGGCATGACAAATTCGATAAGACTATGACTGGTAATGGTTTTCATGTTAATGAAGGTGACTCTTGTGTTTATTTTAAGCATGATAGTCATGGATGTGTAATTATTTGTCTTTATGTGGATGATATGTTGATTTTTGGGACTAACTTGGATCGTGTAAATGAGACAAAACAGTTGTTGAGTTCGAATTTTGAAGTGAAAGACATGGGTGAGGCAGATGTGATTTTGGGAGTAAAAATCAAGAGGACTCCAAATGGCATCTGTCTTAATCAGTCACACTATGTTGAAAAACTTCTTAAAAAGTTTGACTCATTTAATGTCGATCCAGTTAAGACTCCCTATGACCCAAGTTTCCACTTAAAGAAAAATAATGGTAATCCAGTTAATCAGTCTGAATATGCTAGAATTATTGGTAGTGTTATGTTTCTTATGAACTACACTAGACCTGACATTGCTTATTCTGTTAGTAGGTTGAGCAGGTACACTCATAATCCAAGCAGTGATCATTGGATTGCTCTAAGGAGGTTGCTTAGGTACCTTAAGGGTACTATGGATTGGGGTTTGCACTACTCCAAATTTCCTGGAGTTTTGGAGGGTTTTTGTGATGCCAACTGGGTATCCGATAATGATGAAGTTAACTCCACTAGTGGCTATGTCTTCACCCTTGGGGGTGGAGCCGTATCCTGGAAATCTTGTAAGCAATCTTGTACTGCTATGTCTACTATGGAATCTGAGTTTATTGCTCTTGAATTGGCAGGTCATGAGGCAGAATGGTTGAGGAACATGCTTGCAGATATTCCACTGTGGGGGAAGCCAGCTCCTTCAGTTGCACTTCATTGTGATTCGCAAGCTGCTATTGCTGTTGCACACAACCATGCCTATAATGGGAAGAAGAGACACATCCGTCTGAGGCATAAAGCCGTCAGAAATTTGTTGTCTGAAGGGGTGATATCACTGGACTATGTTAAGTCCGAAAAGAACATTGCGGATCCGTTAACTAAAGGCCTATGTAAAAAACTAGTTTTGGAAACATCGGAAGAGATGGGGCTAAAGCCCGTTGTATGAATTGTGAAATAATGAACTCCTACTCACTATGAGTTCAAAGGGGAACGTTATGTAATAATTCGGAAGCACATTTTTATTTTATTTGTCCATCTCTAGATGTTTGTTTTGTGCTTAGCTACATATGAGAAGGAGGTTGAGCATACGGCTCTTAATGAACCCATATCCATATTTTTGGAGGTGTGTTGTAGCTCACACTTGATGGAGTTCACCTACTTAGGTGTGGAAGTGTGGCCGCTTCCTATGAGTATTTCGTGGGCTTATACTCTAGAGCACCTATGAGCATCCAGGCTGGACGTATGGCCAGTATAATGCGTCATCTTTATTCGCGGAATTTCAGAATATTATACATGTTCAATTGTGTGGCTCAAAGTGACGGGTCCCTAACTCCCTATTGAGTTCAAGACGAAGGTCACTTGTTAGGTGAGGGATCATAGCTTGATGTCCACTATGTGTTAATTCAAGTCGCGAGAAATTGACACTTATGCAATTGTTTTGTTTTGCCCAGAATTCATTTTTCCTTTCTTTCTTTTTCATATCTTCGAACCTGTGGGGGATTGTTGGAAGTTCTTGATATAAAACAAGAGTGTTGGGAAAAATATGAGAGAGAGAGAGAAAAATAAATGAAAGGGGAAAAGTCCCACATTGATTGGGGAGGAAGGTTTTTCCTTGTTTTTATAATGTAGTGCTTTAGCACTACTTAGTTGAGTGAGTTGGAGGTGTGTGTTACTCCACACACGCGCGCGCGCGCCGAGCCGGGCCGGGCCGGGTCGGGTCGGGCTCGGGCCTCGGGACTTGGGGTCTTGGGGAATGCGATGCGCGGGCGTGGGTCCTTGTTATCTTTTTGGAGAAATTTTATTTCCCTTTTCTTTGTTAAACAGAATATTCCTTTTTGTCTGTTGGGTTTATTCTTTTCTGACTGTTGTTAGAATTAATCAGCCATTAATTCCTTGATTGTAGCTGACTGATTAATTCCTTGTTTCTTGCCTCGGTTGTTGACTGGCCAGATTAATCTGGTCGTTTTCTTGGCCAGATTCTTCCTACCTTTCATGCTTTCCGTTTTTCCTCTTCACCCTATAAATATTCGGTGGTTTTCTTAGCCAAAACACACAACACAATCAGTCTTCTCTCTTCTCTAAACTTATCTAAACACATGTTCTTTCTGTTCTGTTTTCTGGGCAAGTATTCTGAGTTCCAGTCGGGTTTGTGAGTGCACATAAACTCCGGCGCCGTGCTTATCCTGGAGGGCGACCGCAATTGTCTACTGCACCGGGAGGTAGCGCGGAGGTCAGTGGTTCTCCACGACGCGACTATTGTCAGTTTGGTTCACGCATCAAGAGATAAGTTATTTCTGTTTTATTGCTTATTAGCATAACAGTTCATCGGTCCAAGACCGGACCGGACCGACCGGTATTGGACCGAAGATCGAAAATTAGAATTTTAAGAACCGAAGAGCGGACCGATTAAGTTAGGACCGAACCCAGATCGGACTGAAGAATTTTTTAAAAAAGAATACTAAATTTTTAATAAAGTTAAGGAAAACACAAAAAAAGTATTGGAAAAACTATATTGTAACATTAATTTTACGTCTTTTTTTGTATGTTTAGTGTAAAAAAAACTTATAAAGTTAAAGTTTTCTAAGCTTATTAATGATAATTATAACCATTATTTAAGGTTTCACACATATTTTTAATAAAAAAATCGGTCTGGTCCAAAACCGGTTTTTATAGGGTTTTGGACCAGACCGGAAAAATGAATTTCAAGACCCGAAGACAATCGGTCCGGTCCATTTTTTCGGTCCGGACTGATTTATGAACACCCCTAGTGGCTGTGATGGAGTCATGGAGATGTCGTGAAAGCTAGAAGATGGGTTTGATATTTTTTTTAAATAAAAAAAACGTGTCACTTCACCACTTGAGTAACAAGATTTTAATAAAATAACCTTTTATACCCTATATAATACCAAAAATGATTTTTATTTTAACATAATAACCTTAATTTTAATATAGTAAAACAAGCATAGTCTCTCTAATGTTAGTGTTTCACAATAAATTAGTGTGAACCATGTTTGTTTAAAAGTTTGTATTTCTTGAGATGGTTTCCATCACTATTTTCCCATTTTTGGCTTGATTTTAATTTGTTGAGAATTCCATCACTAATTTTTTTTAAAGGAGTATGTGAAGGAATTAGTCAGGACCGTAATTATAAATTTTAAAATTAAAGGTTTTTTTTAAAGAAATTCAAAATTGAAGTTTTTTTTTTTCCCTTCAAAAACAATAAAAAAAAAATTTGAAGTCTTATTTATTTAAGAGAATCCAAAATTAAAGTCTTTCTCTTGAGAAAAGGTTGGTTTTGCGTGATGTCAAGTCGTCAACATTACAATTAAAATAATTAATAATATCAGTTGAGATATTAAATTCGCGTCAGTGTTACAATTTTAAAAATTACTAATATCAAGTGAGATATTAGCATCAGCAATACAATTTTAAAAATTAATAATATCAACTTAGATATTGAATCTCAAAATTGATATATTTTTTTTCTCTTGAGAAAAAGTTGTTTTAGATGTCAGCATTACAAATAAATCAAAGTGGGATATTCAAAATGGGTAGATTTGTAAACCTTAGAAATCCCAAATGAAATTACCAAAAATTGAGATGTCAAAGGTAATGTAAGATCATAATGGATCTCAAACACATAATGTAAAGTCATAAAAACATACTTCCTCGATTTTTTTTTACTTGACATGTTTCTTTTACGCTTGTCAATGCAAAACTTTAACGATCAATAATTTAAATTCTCCGTAGGTAAAAATTATAAAAGTTATATATTATGATATTACTTATTGAGATGAATCCAAAAAGATCATACATGAATATATTTTTCCTTACATATTATTCACAAAAGACAGTTAAAGAAGGGTGGTGAATAGTGTAAAAGTCAAAGCAGGTCTAGTAATAAGGAATGGAGGAAGTAAGATAATTATAGAAAAATTATGTCAAATCCCATTCACTTAAAATTATTTTTCTTTCTAATAATAATGGTTTGTTTTTCTTTGTCCCAATCATAAATACAAACGGGTCACCTAAGCAACAAATTAGGAAGAAAAAGATTTCCAACACACTAATTGAATAAGCCAAATCACACCAAAAAAAAAAGAAAAAGAAAAATCAAAGGCTTTGCAATTTGTAAATCAAATCCGTCAACCTTTCCCAATGACCCAACTGACAAGTAAAAATCCAAAACATTTTTCTTCCTCTTTAATTTTATTCTTTTTATTTAATAAAATTAATTTAATTTTCTCTTAAAATAAAATAATTTTCTCTCTCTAAAATCTGAAAATGTCCTTTTCGCACCTCAAATAAATCAAAACTTGACCTACTAAGCCTTTCCTCTGTGACTGATTGACTGTCACAATATCTGCATGTGTACGTCGTCGTCGTCCTATTTTCTCTCTCCTCCTTTTTTTATTTTTACTAATTTAATTTATTTTTACCCATCAAAACAACGTTAAAATCTGATCGATTTCTTACTTTTTCTAATTTAATTTATTTTCCTTTCTGTCAGCATTTTTATTCACATTATTATTATATTATATACTACCTCCGTTTCGCATTATCTGCAACAAAGGAATATTTTATATCTCACAAATAATACCCCTTTGTTGCAGATAATGCGAAACGGAGGTAGTATATATACTCCCTATAATCCTTCCTTATCTGCTTCACTTTTGCCTTATAAAAGGACACCAAAAATATTAGTCATGAAATCTTTGCTCTTTGCTCCCCCTCCTCCTCTTCCTCTTCTTCCTCTCATATCATAACCTACCCCCGCAACATCATTACTTTGGCGGAACTTGATTTAATTTCGTAAAATCGCCCCCTAAAAATACTAAACCACCCGCATCTCTCTAATCTCATTTTTTTTTCCTCAATAGAATGGCGGTTGAGACTGAAATTTTTTCAGAAAATTTGGGTTTTTCTCAAGATTACATAATTCCAACATTTCCCAATCTCTCTAATCCTCTTCAAAATCAACAACCGCTACCTCAAACGCAACCACAACGATACCGTTTCGAGCCCGGAATGGGAATAGGAATGGGGTATAACGTTGGTAATAATAATCAAGGAATTGGTTCTTCTTCTTCTACTGCAACAACTTTTGTTACTGAGAATTCTTTACCTTTTTCTGCTTTGCTTGATCAACATAAGCGTGAAGTTGATCTTTATCTCCATGCTCAGGTACATATACGCCATTGTTAATTTGTTGTTCGTAAATTCTTGTATCAGACGGTCTAAACTTTTAACGTAACGATTTATTGTTTTACAAGAATTACATACCTAAAAAAAAGGTTTGATGATATCTTTTCAAGGTTGTTTTGAATATTTGCATGATTTGTGATACTTGGAGTAAAAACAGAAGAGACTTTTATGATATGATTTATAATTAATTTGTGTTTAATAACCATCTGTTATATTTTTTTCTTATATTATATTTATGGCGTGGCATGTGTAAAAACTACCAATAATATCAGTCGGAGTATTTGTTTTTCTAATAATTTGTGTTTAATAATCTTGTTTTATATTTTTCCAAAAAAAAACATGTTTAATTTGATAACCTTTTATATTTTATACGTGTAATTTTTAAATTTATGCCATATTTCCATTTTTTGGGCTTATTGAGATTTTTTAAATAAATTTTTCCAAGAAAAAAAAAGTGAAATTATGTTAATTTCTTGAAATTTTTGTAATGTGAAATAGGGAGAAAAACTGAAGCAAGCAATTCACCAACAAAAAAGGCAGCAAATGCAGTATCTTATAAACAGCTATGAGTCAAGAACAATGGCAATAATAAAAGAAAAAGATGAAAATCTTGAAAAATTAAGGGGAAAAGCAAAGATACTAGAAGATTTCTTGAAGAAATCAGAACAAGAAACAGAGATGTGGCAGAGTATTGCAAGGGAGAAACAAGAAATGGTGATTGAACTCAACAACATGCTCTTTGTAATCCAGCAAAACCTCGCCTTTTCAACACCGCCTCGAAACGACATTGTTAATGGTAATCATGGTGGTGAAGATGATGCAGAGAGTGTCAATGAATGTGAAGCAATTGACAAGAATGATATTCAAGAAAATCAGCAAGAAGTAAATAGCAAGATGGTTTGCAAATGGTGTAATAGTGGGAAATTATGTGTCGTTTTTATGCCCTGTAAACATCTTTGTTGCTGCAGAAACTGTGAGCCTGTTCTTGGGTTGTGTCCTGTTTGTTACTCTGCTAAACAGGATAGTATGGAAGTATTCTTCTAAAAAATCCAAAAAAAGAGAAAAAATAATTAAGTAATTAGTGTTTTTTTTTTCTTTTTTTTTTTTTTTTTCTGTTTTTTAGAATTAAATTAGAAGTAGGTTTAATATAGCAGTGGTTGTATTTTGTTTGTACAAAAAAGGACAGCCCCAAATTTTGTTTGTCTTTGTTCTTTTTAGGGGCCATTTTAGTTTTGGTGGATGTGGAAATGAAATGATGGTGATGACTGATGTAAACTTTTGTGAAACTGTTGCATTGACGGAGAAAATAGTTTTTCTTAGTACTTGTATTGGATTTTTGTGTCCTTTTTCCATAATTTTTGATTTTTGGTTGGGGCGTGGCGTTGATAATTCTTGTATGTGGCGTTGATAATTCATGTGCTCGTCCTCGATTTATGTTATACGTTCGTTGTGATTCTTGTCGTCTTCTGAGCGGTAACTTATATATATGACGTATCTATTCGACTATTCGGCATGAAAGGAAAATTAAAATTTGACTTCAATTCAATACTTATAGTAATCGCAAGCATAACTGTTAGACTGACGTGTGCGCAACAAATTAAAGAGTTGAATCTTATGACTTAAGCATTTGTTTCCGTAATCTAGATTTTAGCCGGTCTTTAACCTGAAACTTGTTTAAAAGCTCTCTTCCATATATTTTATTTACTACTTTGTACAACTCTAATTATGTTTATGTAATTACAACTCTTTGTTTTTATTGGGTAATAAAAATTTAGCCATAAAAGCTCCAATTTTTCTTTGCTATATGGTAGGTAGTGAGAAACTAGACTTGGGAGCGGGGCACACTAGACACTACTCTTTGATTGCATCATATCATGATTCTCTTGCTCTTTGGAAGTGTTCATAACGTGTTGCAACAACATTTACACAAATTGAATTGGTCTACCTTCCTTATACGAAGTATTTGTTTTCATACGATTACATGCATTGTACAACTTCATATATACTTTTTAAAGAGATTTTTAATCCTTAATAGGTACAAGTGTTATTTAGAATATTTGGATCTTGCAATATTTTGACCTAAAAGCCAGCTCACACAGAAGATCCAATAATTACTATCTTAAAATGGAGAAAGATAAATATGCAACAATAATGATTGAATGTGAATATGTTTTATTTCTAGCATTTTTTTTTTCTCTCTTTTCTTTTTCTTTTTCATTTTTGTTTCGATCAAAAAGTTCAAATAACAATCTAACCAAAAATAGTTTATGCATTAGTAAAAAATATTAATACTCCTTCATGTTTAAGATTTTGCCATACTTGGTCTTTATGACTTTCTCTATAAGCTCAGCTCACTATTTATATTGTGAAATAATTTCATCGTATTTTGTGATTTATACAAAGAGAAATACTTCAGATATGAGATATTGTTTTACTCAAATTGTTATAATTTTCAAAATATAATTTTTATTTTCAAATTTTATACTTGTATATTATATACATGCATAGTAGAATATTCTAATGCTCAATGATGTATGTGCATTGAGATTTGAGATTGTGCTAAAGGCGACGCAAATTAGAAACTTTCGAAAACAAATGAAATACATATATTATAATTATTATTTTAAATTATTTATTTTTGAAGAAAATAAACTCTAATAAAAGCTAATAAGGCTACAAATTTTATATACAATTAAACTAAGTTTTTATAAGGTCTATCAAGTTCATTTAAGTTCAAATACCATATAAATTTTGTTAATTTCTAAAAAGTCTAAATAAGTGAAAATTATGTGAGTAGAACGCACCCTAACCTCATGTTAGTTTAGACGAATCCAAAAATTTAATAAGTTCAAATAAGTGAGAAAAAAATGAGTATAATGCACACTCTAAGAGGTTTTTTTTAAAGCTATAATGCGCTCTAAGTTAATGAAGGCAATATAGCTTAATTTAATAATTTGTTTAAAGTAACATGTTATTTATTTTGGAGTAACATTTTTAAATATAAATAAAAGAAAGAAAACAAGACTCTAATCTTAACTTAAAGTCTGTTTGTAAAAAAAAAATAAAAAAAAAATAAAAAAAAAACTTAAAGTTAATTTGTTTCATTTTATTTCAACCTACTTTATCTTATTTAAAAAAAATTAATTCAAAGAAAGTTAGATATAATAAAAATAAGTTCATAAAAATTGATATAAAATAATAACATAAGTTTTGATATGTTTAGACCAAATGAAAGAAGTTTAGAGCAACTTCAATGGCAAGCTAATTTGACAATTAGCTTCTCATGCCACATAAGCTTTTAAGCTAATTATTATTTTAGCTACTTTTTGCTCCAATAGCTAGCTATTAGCTTAGTAGTAGTTGTTGAATAGAAAATACATAGAAAGAGCTTAATTGGTGCAATGAGCATTTTCATTTTGGCAAGTTTAATTCCCAAGCAAATTAGCTTGGCAAAGCTAATTTGCTTAGCCAAGCTAATTGAGTTTTCTAGCTCCAATGGTCAAGCTAATAACTAGGGAATTATTGTAATTGCAAGCAAGTCCCTAGCTACAACCATTGGAGTTGCTCTAATATAATAACGCAAAATTAAATAACCATGCTTTGATAAAGATAACATTTATTTGATTCAATTTAATGTATTTGCTAATTTGGATTTCATATGTAAATGTCGGATGACTTTTTATTAATTAATGATTTGATTTGGTTAATCAAAATTTATTCAGTAAATTCCAACCAATCATATTAACCAAACATAATCTTATACTAGTATAAACTTGTTTTAGGGACTTATGTGATAAATAAATTTTTGCCAAATACTCCCTCCATTTCTTTATTAGATGTCCACTTCTAGCATTTATTACTCACATAATAAAGAGAAGTAGGCATCTAATTAAGGGACAGATAGAGTATGTACGAGTATTAATTAATTTTATTAATTCATAGTATTAGAGGTTTGCCTCTATAAATCCACCATGTGATTTTCTCAAAAAAAAAAAAAAAAAAAGAAAAAAAAAATCCACCATGTGATTAAATGACTTTTTAATTTACTAAACATTAAAACAAACATTTTTTACAAACAACTACTCGTATTACAATAATGAATACAACCAATTGGTAGTTCGTACACTCGGGTGTACCATGCGCATGGTACACCCGGATTAAAATATATAAGGCATTCAACTTAGTTAATTAATTAAATCAGCCAATGCAATCAATTTTTAGTAACTAGCTGCTCACTAATTACCAAGAACTGAATTTTAAGATTAAAGAGAACATAATCCACTACTACTCGAGCTTACAATTTTTCAAATGCACCATCAAAAAGAAAGGAACCTTTCTAAATCAACTTTGTGTCACATTGTATTGGAACTGAGGAAGAGATAAAGAAAAGATTTGGCAGCCTGCTTTCTTCCTTTTAATTCTTTGAATCTTTGGTCTGACATTAGCAACGCCATTACACGGCTAAAGAGATTTGAAAAAGATGGGACCTTATAACAAGTACTTCCTCTGTTGTTTTTAATTGCTATACTTTTATTTTTACGGTCTTCTATATAATTTTTTAAGTGGTAGTAGAAAGAAAAATAAGAGGATCCATGTGAATAGGGGAGAGATAGAGAGAAATAAATATTAAAAAAAATGAAAAGTATAACAATTAATTAACTATTTCCAAGATAAGAAAGTGTAGCAACTAAAAAAAAAAGGAGGAAGCATTATTATCAACAAAAAGATTGACTGAACTGAATATTTTATGAGAGAAGGAAGTTAAGAACGAGGAAGTACTAATGGAGTTTTGTGATGTATTTGCAAATGTATAACAAATATAAAAATATTAAAAAGTACATGGAAGGGAGAGAAAGGAGGAGAGAGATAGGTAAGTGGGACCACTTTAATTAAAATGTGCCACTAAAAGCTTATATAATACCATTGTCTATTTAATGATACTATTTCTATACATAGTTAGTACCACTACATGCATACATTGTATCACTGAATGTTCAATGGTACTCTTTGATCATCCAATGGTAGTAAAAACCATCCAATAGTACTACACTAAATTTAGAATATGCATTTACGTGTAATTACACCCTTGTCCCTTGTCCGCATTTCTCTATACATAACGAAACTCCATTAGAACAAGCTCGTTATGAACTGAACTGAACTAAACTAAACTGAAGAGAAGATAAGAGAAGAGAAGAGGCCCAAATACTTTATTATACTGCATGCTTAGTATAGTACTCAGCATACTAGTATACTACTGTAGTAATTCGTCTTTAACATCACCTTATTAAGCTTTTCATCTCTTTTTTGGTATCTGTTGCATAAATCTAGCTTAACCTATGTGATGATAGGATCAAATTTAGACTCATGAGAAATATCTTTAAAAAAGTGTAATATAATAAGGAGTAATAATAGAAAAATGTTGCAGGAAAGAGTGAAAGTGGACATTTAGATAGATGGATGAGTAGGTAAGTAGGGGTTATAGGGACTAGACCATGCATTGCATAAAACACTGCAGCTTAGTCTAATAATGGTGTCCACTGTTTACTGTTTACTCTCTTTTGCTTCATCCATTATGTTGCTTATAACATGTACAGTGTATTTTAGGTAATTTAGTTTATAGATAAACCTGCCCTTTTTGTTGTTTTGTTGGATGACAAAAACCTTCAATTTCAATATGTATATTAAATTTGGAAATAATGAAAGAGAGAGAGAGATTCATGACTCCAAACCCTCCCATAACCATAGGGCCAAGAGACTAGAGTAGCTTAGCTATCTAATTCTTCCAAACCTTGAACATTGTTCTTTTTTTTTTTTTTTTTTTTTTTGGGATTGCCTTTATGACATTGCTCCAATTTCATTTAGATCCATTTCCATCTCCAATTTTTACTTACTTTTGAAAAATTAAAAATAAATCAGTTTTGATAAGATCGAGTTAGGCTGGGTTCTCTTCACCTAAGAAAATTATATTCAATAATGTAAAAATAAGTTCAGATCAGTAAAAATAAGTTCAATTCGATAAAAATCAGTAATTGCAAAGAAGAATCATAATAAAGAATCAATAAAAATAATATCGGTTCAATAAAATTAATTTCATTTCAGTAAAAATATTTAAGTTCAACAAAAATAATTTCTTTTCATTCAGAAAAAATAAGATGAAGTAAACAGGGCCTCCTTTGGCTTGAAGTGTGAATGTCAATCTAGCAAATTAGAATCAATATTGCATGGTTATATACTCTATCAAATGAGAAAACTCAGGTTTATAGGCTATCAATTGTACTTTAAATAATTGAGAATGTAGAGATCATGTTCCATTAAGTATTACTTAAGCTAGCCTGTAAGAGATGTTGGTCCTTGAATGACTCATGATATTATTTAATATATGATATTCAAGAAAAACAAATAATTCTTACATTAAACGACAATTCAATAACAAGTTAACAACAAAGAAGGTTTAAACAAATACTAAGTTAGCGGGCTAGACAATTAGGGAAGGGTGGGGGGAGGGGGAAGATAAGGTAATCTCATCCCCCAAATTGTCACTAATGGGAATTGAACCTTTAAGCATGATGCTCTCCTTTTCACTACACCAAACTAATATTGTCTGAAATTGTATTATTTAAACTTATTTAAGAGAGGTTAGAATAATTATGTTAGATTTTAATTTAACTTGAGCTTTTTTTTCCCCCTAATTAAAAATGTACTTACTTGAACTAATTTTCACCATATTACTTCTAAAAGGGACACTGCTTTTATATAAACTTACTTGATCTCTTTCTGGAATAAAATATCCTCTACAATTATTGCTGCATACAAAAAAGAGACACTGCTCTTTCTAAAGGACAATTAAAGTATCATAGTGATTCAGCCTTCCTATTACTGTAACAAATAAACAGGGCTGCAGTGAGGATTTCTAAACCTCTACCTACTTGATACCACTTTGGTCTCTACCAAGTGGGGACCAAGTGTACTTTTACCGACACTTTTGTCTTTAGTGGTTTGGTTCTGGTTTCAACGTGGATGGTATACCAACAATAACCAAGTTAAGCTTAGATGGTATTTTTCTTTGATACCTACGAACTCTTAGATGGTATTACTATTGGTACTATCTAACACCTCTTTAATACCAACGTACACCTTACTGGTACTTACAAAATATGATATCAACTAATGTTTACTAGTTTCTTGATTAATGACTTTTAACGGTACTAGTTATCACAACTCTACTACTTATACATCAACATAGTAAGTTATTTTAACAGTTTAATAGCCCACCATGCTTCGCAATAATTATTATTTAACTAGAGAGTTTTGACCAATACCTGAACTTAGTCGACAATGGAACCTCCGGCGTTCTGAGCTTCCGGCTTTACCAAGGTAGCTAACCCCAACCCTGTCTTCCTTAGATCAGGCTCAGCACAGATCTATTTCGTTTCCTACCTTAGACCGTAATCTCTAATTAAACAATCCTTATTGTGTTTATGATGAAACTTTTTAAACAGAAAGATAACTCATTTGATATATAAGGTTCAAGGGGATAACGTTCCCTTCTTGAACTAAACTTTTATTTAATTTGAAAAGATTACAACACTCATATATTACAACACACACACACAAACTGAAACCTTAAACAGACATAAGCTGAACTAGAGTTTTCTCTACTTTAAGAGAGATGGAGAACCAATCTGTCTCTTAAGGTGAGTATTTTTCTCTAGAGGACTCTCTATTATTTTCAGAGTAATTCTCTAGCTAACTCTTCCAACTCTGCCTTCACTTCTTGATCTAAGCCCCTTTATATAGGGATACAAAGTTATATAGGATTCCTATCAAGCAATTCTACACCATTGCTTTTTACAGAGATATTTTGAAACAGAAACCATTAGTAAAACGTGGCTATAGTGAAGATTCCTCGCATTATTGCTGGTGTGGGCTCAAGCCTTTATAATTTCATCCATCATTATTTCTTGTAGGCCTCCCTCACTATCTTTGCTGTCTTCATACATAGGATTCTCTCTGCAAAGGTCTGCAACACATTTGGCTGCATACTCCTCATCCCAACTCATGAATGCTTCAAACAAATACTCATGGCCTTCAAATGACAGAAACTTTCCACTTTCAATATCTTCTAAATATTTGTAGATTGACTCGGTGTTGTTCATGCCATCTACTAAGTATTCTTTCATCTCGTTTGGCGCCACAATTGTAGTGTTACCAATATGAAACATGACAAGAGGAATTCCTTTCCTTTTTATAAAATCATTAAGATATTGTGAAATGTAGAAAAATCCCAGTGCTCTGGCTTCAGTTGGATTTCTAACAGTCTTCTGACGAATTAGTATGGGATCTTTGCAACACCTTATTCTTCCAAACATTATCAAGTAATGCGGTGGACTAACTTTTCCTTCCTTAACTTCGATATTAGCACATTGCACCTTTACACCTAGCTGAATCTCATCCTTTTTGTCATCACAATATTTTCGAACCCTGTTGAATGCATACTGTTGGAACTTCGTGAGTCTTGGAAAGAAAGAGCCATTGATAGTAGGGAATTCATAGAAATCGTGTACCATCCCATAATCCCAAGCCTTGTAATGTATATCAATGAATGGAGCATTTTTATCAAGAGGATATGGATAGAGTCTCACTGATGCAACTTTAGAGTTTTTGGGAAACTCCATCCTATCTCCCCATAGATCTCGAACATCAAAGAATTTACTGGACCTCGTGACCACCAACTCGTACCATGTCCTAAAATCGTTATCTCTTATTTTATTTAATATTATATTTCGTACATCAGGAATGAGCTGAAATAACATAATTGTTATTTCGAACATCAATAACCTCTGGACTGCCCGATGGCAACCCTTAATTAAACCATCTCGTGAACGTTGTTTTGCTGATATGATTAAGACTTGCATTAAGGCCCAACTGGAGGGTGAAACCCGCTCCATTGCCTTTTCGGTCTCATCAATGAGAGTTTTCCTCTCTACATCCATCTTTTGAAGTTGGTATGCAGGAGGTTTTTGTGTAGTCTTGAGCTTCTTGGACGACATTGGCTAATTCTCTGGTTAAGCTGTCTGCCAAAGAATTCTTTGTTCCCTGTATATGTTCAACAGTAAAAGAGAATTGGTTAAGCCAGAATTGCCAACGCAGGAGTCTCCCTTGCGCTTGCATATTAGACAAATTCTGTTTAACAAAACCGAGTATGCCTTTGCAATCTGTTCTTATTAAGAACTGTTTAGGGGCTAAGAAGATTAAGAACTTCTCGATCCCTCTAATAACTGCAAGGATTTCCTTTTGCATTGTAGGATAATTTAACTCAGCTTTATTAAAACTTTCACTGCTATATCTGCAAAGTTTTTCTCCTTCTTTAATTTTTAACACAGCGCTCTAGTGTTCATTACTAGCATCTGTTTCAAGGATTAAATCATCTTCACTGGTAGGTAGTGTTAGTACAGGAAGATCTTTGCACATAGCTTTTAAATTCTGAACAATTTTAGAATCACAATCCTTCCAGCTCCAAGTTAATTCTTTCTTGAATTTTTGTTGTAATGGTTTTCTTAATAGAGCAAGATTTTCTATGAAATCAGAAGCATAGGTTAAGCATCCAAGAAATCTTTCTAGTTGTTTTCTATCTTCAATTTTATCTGGAAATTTTTCAATCTTTTCTAGGATATGTTTTTGCAATATTATTTGTCCTGCTTTAATTTCTAATCCTAGAAACTCAATTTCTTGTTTAGCATATACACATTTATCTTTTCCAAGGATTATTCCATGTTCCGCACATTTTTGAGTTACAGCTTTAAGATCGTTCTTATGCTGTTCTAAATCCTTTGAGAATATTAAAATATCATCTATGTAAACCAAACAACAATGATTAAGTTCTCTAAAAATATTATCCATTCTTCTCTGAAATATTTGTGGAGCATTTTTTAATCCAAAAGGCATGACTAACCATTCATAATGCCCTTGAGGGGCACTAAATGATGTTAATGGAATGCTTTCTTCTTCCATTTTAATTTGCCAATAACCGCTCTTACAATCCATTTTAGAAAACCATGTGGCTCCTTGTATTCTATTAAATAACATAGTTTTATTGGGAATATAGTAGCCATCAAAAACAGTATTATCATTTAGTTGCTTATAATTAATGACCATTCTAGCTTTACCTCGTTTTTCTTCTGCATGGTTTCTAACCATGAACGCTGGACTGTTATGAGGACTCTTGCTATTCCTAATTAACTTCTTATTCAACAATTCTTTTATTTGCTCATTGAATTCTAATATATCTTGGTAGGTATAAACCATTTGTCTTACTCTGATAATCTTATTAGGATTTGTTAGAGTTATCTTAGCAAATGCTTTATCCTTTTCCCAATGTTCTAAAGGATTTGTTGAATATAATTTTTCACATAACTTTTCTTGTTGTTTATTAATTTGTTCTATTAATGATGATTCACACTCAGAAATTCTAAGTGCAACCTCTCGTTGTGTAGGTGTAACCCTATCACCACGCTGGCTGCGCGTAAATTCCATAGTCTGATGGGTATAAGCCTTTGATATTTTCTGTATAGGGACAGAATGACCATTAATAGTAAAGATTAGCGGATCAATTGTTTGAGTGCATGGGGAGTATAACCTTTGAAAGTTATTTCCTATTATCATATCATGACTTGGCTGATCAGTTGCCCATAAAATAGGAATAACACATCGAACTCCTCCAATTTCTATTTTTAAATCTTCAATTATCTCCGTATGCATTATTAGCAATTCTAACTTGCATAGGATTTTTAGCCTTTTCCCATAAGAATTATGGAAATAATGATCTTTTTCCAAAACATGTAGAGCAACCACTATCAATATACGCACATACTTTATATTTATTATAATCCTCAATGCATATATCAATTGGAATATAAATGCTATTAGGATTAGTACTGGTTACTTCATTACAAGCTTCCATTTGCATATTAACTTCATCTTCATATACTGGTTCACTCACAGTTTTAGTCTTATATCCAATTACTTTTCTTTTATCAATAGGATTATTTAGATCTTCATTTAACTCAAAACTAGAACATGATCCCATATCAATGCTATGCCTTACAGGTTGTTTTAAAGCCTTTTTATTCTCATATTTTTCATTTAGTTTCTTTAGTAGAACTAATATTTCTTCTTCATCTTCTTCTGGCTTCTCATCACATTGTTTTTACAATTTTATAATCGTTGAATTTTGTCTACTTAGACTTGGTGTTCTAAGACTCATATTTCTCTGTATCTTAGGTTTTATAGCTACTCCAATATGAAGTAACCCTGATTCATCAATTAACATTTTATTTGATCTATTACTAACTGCAGGATTCATAAAGAATTCTTCCCACGTTTTTTCAATTTCGATTTCGTTAGGATTTACTTTTATAGGTGTAATTTTCTTCTTAGGGCCTCCTCCTTGCTTATACTTCTGAGCATCTACTATCTGTTTCTTAAAAGATGAGTCTATAGTGTTTACCAACTTGTAAACCACCTTCCATCTTAATTGTATGGGTCGTGTTCCAATATGCATTTTTACTCCTTCTGTTAGTAGTTTGATAGCTAAAAACATAGCCGCATATGAATCTTCTAAGCTCACAAAATATCTAGGTTCACATATGTAGCTTACCGTTCCTTGACTTAAATTACATGTGATACCACTAATTATTTGATCATAAAATTCTTTATGTCTAATATCACAAATAAAACTTAAGCACTTAACATCTTTGCCAAAGTCTTGTAAAGGAGTTATGTATACTTGTACCGCACCAATACAAATATAACTATAATTTCCTTTTTCCTTATGTTTTTTAATACTTTTCCAGTTTATGATATTAATTTCAGCTGCTTTTTGTTCACAATCTTCGATTACTATACTTCCTTCCATTTCTTCACATACATATTTAGTTCTTGTTGTAAAGAAAGAAGTTTTGAATATTTTATCCTTAGTAATCTGAGGAAAATTCCAGCTTTCTTTGTTTTTCTGGTCTAGGTCATTATATTAAAATGAATATTCAGCTCTTTTTAGTTGACCTATAGTCATTTTGCTTTTATCCTCATCATTTTCATCTGATTCTGAGTTTTCTACTTCTTCTCCTTCCATCATATTATTTATTTCTTCGTAATTTTCATCTTCAAACTCACTGTCTTCAGGTTCTTCATTATACTCATTTTCTTCTTCTATTATTTCTACTATTCCTTTATTATTACTTAAAGCCAATTCTAAAGCCTCGTCTTCTGGTATTTCTATGTAATCCCAACTACCTAAGGCTTCCATTAATTTATGATTAGCTTTCTTACATTCATTAGCATAATGTCCTAGTTCTCCACAAGACCAACACTTGCATGTTTTCTTTTTATCAGGACAATATGTTGCTTTTCTGAAAAACCTACTTGGTTTTCTATATTTATGTTTATAGTACTTCTTTTTATAAGTTTCTCCTCTTGATATGTCAAATTTATTTTTCTTATAATTCCTTCTCTTATTATAGTTTTTTCTTTCACATCCATAGTTATTTGGGAAATCCCAACAAGTGAGAAATTGTCTCTTCATTTGTTGAGTTCCTGCAACCTCTCTACATTTCTTTTCAATCCATTTTCTTAAAAAAGCAATTCTGTTTCCTAGGGCATCCCTAGCTAAAAATTTTTCTTTCCATTCTTGATATTTTTCACTAATTTCTTCATTAAGGGGACTTGGTAATTTATCATAGAACATTCCAAGATTTGTTTTATTTTCGCCAATTTTATAATAATATGTTTCAAATTCCATAATGTAACTTTCAAAATATTTCATATTACAGATGGACAAATTACTTAACTTTCTTTGATATTATATTCATTTTTCATTAGGATCAGCTTTTGGACCAATGAACTCTACCTCAATGTATTGACATAACTGCCTAAACATTGTAGTAGGAGATTCACTAGTTCTTAATGTAGCTTTGACTTCTTCATCTATACCATCGTACCAATCTTCTACACAGCCATAAAAACTATGTTCGATATAATTTAAGAAATTTTCTGAAGTCTAGTCAGTGTTTAGGTTGAGTACACTACTCATGCTCTTTTTCCACTGATATAAAACATTTTGTCTATCTCTTACTCCGTCTAACTTAAGCTTATATCCAGTTTGACTTATGGGTTCAAGAGTTACTTCTTCTTGTTTAGGAATTTGGTTTGGCATAACCTTGACACTAAACCGTGTAGTTTTCCCTGGTATGTATCTTGGTCGTGTGCAACTTCCTTCTCCTTGATATCTAGGTCTTTGGATAACATTGTTTAAGTTAATGTTTTCATCAATAATTTCTTCTCCCACATCATTATTATCCATTACTCTTTTACCTAGTTTATTTTCAATCTTTTGTTGGACTACTTCTATGGGTAGAAAGTCCAGATCATTTAACTTTATTAATCCCATTTGTTGATATAGGTCTTCTTCTAAAGTAACATAATTATTTTCTTTTATAGAAGAAATCCCTTTTTTAGAAATTAAATTCATGATTTCGTTAAGCTTATTAGGGTCTTCTTCCTTATCGAATAAGACTTGTAATTCTTCAAGCATTTTCTCCTGAAGATGATGGCTCATTTTTAGTTTCTTGGTTCTTTTCTTGAATACTAATAGGTCTTTTAGGGAGTGATACAGTAAACTTCTTATTTTTATCTAGATTTTGAAAAGGATATTTATATTTATATGGAACAATCTTTTCCTTACTAGGTGATACCTCTTTGTTAAACTGATGTCTAACCTCGTTTGTTAAAGCAAGTTGTACTTGTTTAACTTGTTCTTTTAGCTCAATTAAATTTTTATTAATCTCTGATACTTCTGTTAATAGCTTATGCTCACTGCTCATGCAACGACAATGTAGGCTACCAACTTTTACTTTAAGCTCACCAATTTGATCTACAATATAATTAAGGACTGGGCCAAGATTATTAGAATTTTCTGGAATATGATAGTAATGCTTAAAATCAGGCTTTTTACACTCAGTAGAAGGTCTAGTATTCTCCAGTTTTACTTAATTAATTACAACCTAATTTTAGCTTTTAATAGTATGGCTCTGATACCAATCGAACGCAGCTAGATACCAACAAAGTTTAAATCAGGATACCAACTATAAAGCTACTTATACCAACTATAAAGTTACTTATACCAACAATAATATTTGTTTGATATGATACCAACCGCAGTACTATGATGATACCAACAAGTTGTAGGATGGTATTTTGATACTATTTGTTTGATATGATACCAACCGCAGTACTATGATGATACCAACAAGTTGTAGGATGGTATTTTGATACTACTCAGGATGGTATTATCTATATATATATCGTTGGTACTCACATATAAGGTACTCTCTTTTTTTTTTTTTTTTAATTTTCGTTAAATTACGAAAATAACCTTACTAGAGACCACCTTGGTCTCTACCTACTTGAGACCAAGAATTCCTCGTAGTTTGTACTTTTAACCTCAAAATCTGAATGAAGTTGTTTCAACTGAAAGTTATTGTTCATCTAACCTGGCAGAGATCTTCCAGTAGCGAGGTTTTTTAAGTCTCTACCTACTTGAGACCAGCTTGGTCTCAAGTAAGGGTACATTGGTCTTTTTGCCTTAAAAGGTGTCTTTTTGTTTAAAAAAAAAAAAACCGTCAGTGGTGGGCCCCCCACTTGGTTTCTTGTGAAAAGTTGTAAAGTCTGAAAAGTGGAGAGAGAAAGCATTAGATTTCATTCATAATCTTAAAAAAGTGAAAGAGGGAAAGTGAAAGGTTTGCTCAAGGTGACGAAGAAACAAGGAAGAAACTGCAGCATTTCAAGGGAATTGAAGGCGTAGAAATTCTAGCGCTCGGTTTGAAGACACTGATCATCCATCTTGCGGTTAGTTTGTTGTTGATTTTGGCCAAGAATTTTGGATTTTAGCATTTGTTGAAGTATTAGGGTTTTATTATATATTTGCACTGGTATTTTTTATAGATTTTAATTTCTGTATTTTTAAAGATTTTAATTTTTGATTTTTTATTATATGTGCAAACTTACAGTTTGTTATAGATTTTGATTTTTGGTTTTTTGTTATCTGTGCTGCTTTTTATTGTGGGGGAAATTTGATTATATGAAAGTTGTCATTTTTAGGCTCACAACTTGTTTGAAAATTGTGTGATGGATGATTGATGAATCTTATAAAATAAATGGATGATTTTCTGTTATTATAATTGTTGAATTTTGGGGGTGTTGTTGGAAAATGGATTTGTTTGTCGTGTTTGTGTGTTTTTGTGTGTTCATGTTGTTATGCTATGAAGTTATAGAGTGATATCACTGATAATGTGGGAAAATGGATTAATTACAGTTCAGTGATAATGTGGGAAAATGCGAATTTTGTGAACAGAAGGGTATAATGGTGCCTGTATATGCAATGTTGGTATTGTATTAATACCATTATGTGTCTAATTGGTATTGTATTAATACCATTGTGTGTTGGTATTGTATTAATACCATTTGTGTGTTCAGTGTGTGTTTGGTATTGTATTAAGACCATTAGAGCACATCTTGTTAGGTAAAAAGATAAATTTATAAAACAGCTAGTAAAAGTTGATATAAATTGAGTAAATTGTAGTGAGCACATTAATCAAACCCTAGGCAATGGCACAATATAAATGCATGCTGTTATATTGTGGTCTATGTGTGTCTTTTTGTAATGTGATTTCAGTTGTTGTGTTTAATGGATTGTATATTGTTGCTTTGTTTTAGTCATGGTGTTGGAGAAATCTGGTGACTCCTCAATAAGCTGCAGGCGTAATTGGGGGGTGAGTGTAATTTAATGTGATTTGATGTGTACTAGTTTTGTTGTAATGTTTGTAAAAGTTATTGAATACAGATGTAGTTCAATTACCTGTGTGTAATATATTCACCGTTGTATGCTTTGCAGGGTACCTTGAAAAACATTATGAAAACTGTACCAGCGGCTTCTTCTAACAAACACGTGGATAAGCGTAAATTGAAAGGTGTGGTGGAGGAGGTAGTACCTGAGGATGTAGTAGTTGAGGATGATTTTGAGGATGACGATGGTACTGAAGCAAGTATTGATGATGATGATTATGTAGAAGAGCCTGAAGAGGTTGACCCTGATGATGAGTTAGATGTTGGTGACTATGTACAAGAGGTGTACGTACAAAGCAAGAGTGGGCGTAAGAAGCGTAAAGTGGTTGAGGAAGTGGTTGAGGAAGAAGAACCTGTGCCCAATACTACTACAAGTAAACCTGTTAAGAAACAGAAGATAATTAGAACAGTGAAGCGTCCCCCGGCTGCAAAGAGGCAATATGTTCAGAGGCCGGCACCCGTTGAGAGGATGTATGTGGAGAGGCCGCCAGCCGTGGAGAGGCAGTACGTGGAGAGGCCGCCAGCCGTGGAGAGGCAGTACGTGGAGAGGCCGCCAGCCGTGGAGAGGCAGTACGTGGAGAGGCCGGGTGTCGTCGAGAGGCAATATTTGGAGAGGAGGCCTGCTGCTGCAGAGAGAGAATATGTGGGGGGCAGGCAGTATGTGGAGAGGTCTGCACCGAGGCGACGATTAGCTGTGGAACAAGATGATCAGGTGAAATTTTAAGTTAATAGTGTGATCTGAATAGTTTGTATTTTATGGTTGACTTTATTTACCCCATTGCCTTTTTTTTGGTGTTTCTGTAGATTGATCTAGAACCGGGCCCATCGGTCGGTGAAAAGGTGAAAAAGAGTGGGGTTGTGGTTAGTACGCAGTTGAGGATGTGCAAGAAGGTAAATTTAGTTTATTGTAACAATTTATGGTAATTTAATGGTGCATGTGCATTAGGGCTTACAGTTTCTGATGGGATTTTGTGTTTTGATTCGACAGTCTGCAAATTACAATTGCCGTGTTTCTGCATTTTCTGACCTGATTACTGTGCTGAAAATTGAGCAAGGGAAGATTGACCTTCTGAATAGGTGTGGTTTTGGAGGTCTGTTGAAGTTGAAACTTAAAAAAATTGATCGTAGGTTTTGTTACTGGCTGATGACAAGGGTTGACCATGAGAGGAGTATGTTTGTCGGTGTTGATGGGATGGAGTTGCCTCTAGGACCCGAGCAATGGAGGTGTATTTTTGATCTTGCTCGGGGTCCAAATCCCGTGCCAGAGGCTGTAGAGGATCCAGTTATGGAGAGTAAGTTAATCGACATAGTTAGGAATTTTGGTGATGTGAATGCTAGTGGGAGAGATTATATCTCGATTCAGAGGGCGTATGATTGTTTAGGGTTGATGCCAATTGGAACAGAGGAGGAGAAGGACCATTTTATGAGGGCGTTTCTGATAGTTGTGTTGGGCTGTATTCTGTGTCCTACGACTAATGGGCAGAGCTTGGCTACTAGCTTGTTGCCTGCTGTCACTGTTGGTGCTGATGCTAGTCAGTATGACTGATGCTCTATGGTACATTAGTAGGTTGATGGGTCATGTGCGTGACTTTCATAAGAGATTTGATGCTAAAGGCTTTGCTGCTGGTGGAGGTGGTTGTGGCCTTTTTTTGATGGTGAGGAGATTGTTACTTGGTTTAAAATGTTGTGTATTTCAACTGTTATGTGTAGTCTATGTTTTTATTTAAATGTATACTTGTTTAGTTCTGATTATTATACTTAGTACAGTTTTGTTCTTGTTGTAGATTTTTTATTTGGATCATCTTGCGTTGCAACCGCTTACCTGAGGGAGAATGCCCAGAATTGAAGTCTGGACGGAGAAGAAAATAAGTGCAGCTATTCAGCAGGACTTGCTGCCATCTTTAGATTATGGAAAATTGAAAGTAAAGTCCATTTATTATGTATTCCAGTGTTCAAATATTCCAGTTTTCCAAGTTGTTGTTGTTGATTCTTCTGTTTTGTATCCTTGTCTTTGTCAGTTGCTTGACGTAGCGTATGGGGAAAGGCATCCATGGGAGCCTAGGGACACTGCGGAATCATTTGAAGTCAGGGTTGGAAATGAGGTATGTTGGCAATTATGTAGACGAGATTTGATTATGCTGCTAGTATATTGAGCAATAATGGATTGTAACTATGCACACTTCACATATTTATGCATTTAAATTTCTGAATCTTCCATTTGTTATATATGCTTTTGTTTTAATTATATACTTGTTATTTCTGGCCGTATATGTATACATTTTGTTATTATTGATTTTGCTAGCTTATGGTATTAGTGATTAGTGGTCCTTAACAACTGTGTATTTTTTTTGTTTTAGTGTTTATTATATAGTTTTTATTATATAGTAGTAATTCATGTTTTGAGGGTTAAATTATGTTCTACTGATTGCATTTTTGCACTGCCCTGATTTGGATTACTTTATTTTGTTCCCTAATTCATTTTTTGGGATAAATGATGTCCTACAAGTTACAATTGCATGAACTCATTCTATACTTTGTGTGCTACTTGATTAATTCTGACCAATTGATTGTATTGTCTTTTATGAATATTTTGCTCTCTCTGAACAGGCTTTTGGCCTCTTGAACATCATATGTTGTTTCTTAACATTTATCATGTACCATTATGCTTATACTTGGTTGGCTATACCATCCTAATCATAGATGGTATCAATTGTGTTACCATCCTAGTCATAGATGGTGCCTTAACCCAACCCAATTGTATTACCATCCTAGTCATAGATGCTGCTAATGATACGAAAAGCCAATACCTCTATTACTTTTGGATGGTATGAATACCTCTATTACAGTCTTAGGCATAGGTAGTTCCACAAGTTGCAAGATTTAGTGTTGATTCTTGGTTGTTGTTTGTACTGGCCATCTGTGTGTGTTGATCTTTATCTATTGTAGGTGGTGAAAATGTTGAAGCCCTATCTGGAGAGATTTGAGAGCATTTTGAATGCCACAAACAGGGGTTTTGTTAGGAAAGCCCCTAAGGAGAGGTCACCGATTGAGAGATCTCCTGTTTTGAATGTGACTAGCTCCAAATCCAGGTCTGAGTCGTTAGAGGACTTGTCAGCTGAAGTCAGCAAGGGTAGGCTTGAAGAGACCTACAGAGAACTGCAGGAGGTGGTAGGTATGAGTGTTGAGGACCCGGTAGGACATGTGGTTGGTGAAGTGTCCTCCGCGGTGAAAGACAAATTTGGTGAGGGGGGAGATAATGTGGATGACAGGAGTGAACCAGCTCCCTCAGTTGGTGCTCCGAATGACAAAAGTGGGGACAAAGGATGGACTGATGGAGGGGTTTCTAAGGATGACAGTGTTGCAGGGGGTTTGAACAAGGGGGAGGCAGTGATTGATGAAGGGGACAAAGGCAGTGCACCAGGAGAGGGGACTAACCAGGAACGGGACCGAAGCGTTGGGAAGCGACCATTGAAACCATCTAAGAAGGTGTACTCTGATGATTACATTTCTGGTAATTGAAAGTTGCTACTTTAGGGTCTGCAGACACGGCCCTCATCAATTATTGCAAATCTTGGTCTTCCAAAGGCGGCAGGTAACTATTTAAGATTACCTATATGTTGATGTATTATGTTGTTAGCTATTTGTATATTTACCTATTTTGTCATATAATTGAAATTTCTGTATACACTTGTAGTGGTCCAATCATGTTGCAATGTGATGGAGAATTCGCTTGTCTTGATTCTTGCCATGATGTTGTTCACCCACGGAGGAAAGTCGGTACCCAGTATGTTAATGTTGTGTCAAAGATTTACACAAAGGAATGGGCTATAAAATACGAAGGGCATAGCAAACGGATCATGATGCATCCTGCTTATGGGGTAATCTCAATAATCAATAATCTCAGAACATCTATTATGTTGTTTTGGTCATGGAAATCATGTGTTGAATTATGTTATTGGTCAGGTTAAGTTGATAACTAACATGGACAGTCCGGCAGACCTTGCCAAAAAGCATGGGCAACCTTTGCGTGGTGTAGCGGCTAGTCTACTAGCTGTGGTTAGTTTGACAAATGTTTTTTAGTGTCATTATTTATTTTCACTCCTCTGGGAGGTGGTGAGTTGAAGGTCCATGTGTTCTGAAATACTGTATATTCTATACAGGTATTTGTGCCGGTGGTGAAGGATGATCATTGGTGGTGTGCCGCGTTCTCCTTTAAGGAGGAAAAGGTTTGGATCATTGACTCCATGTATGCTGATCCTGTTGGTGACACAAAGAATATTTAACCAAACTGGTATGCATATTTAACCAAACTTACTTGAATAATGATTACATACCCTGAGCTTTTAGGGGTGACATTAGTTTGAATTGTGCTGGGGATGCTGTTGCTTTGTAGGTCAATGCAGTGGATGTGTTGGTCAAGTATCATGATCACACTTGGCCCGAGGGATCCATTGTCGCATGGCCTATTGAGTCATTAGGCCTCGTTCAAAAACCAGACATGTGTGTTTGTTACTTAATTTTCTAAGTAAAAATTTATTGTTTGGTTTTTTTAAAAAAATTTATTGGCCTCTAATGGTGTTTCATACCTTCCTGAATCAATCCTTTCCAGTGTTTGCTGTGGAGTGGTGATGCTAGCATGCATCAAGGACAGTACTGACCGCTTTAGGACTAAGTGGCAGATGGTTAGTTTAGTTTGTCACTACAACCTTGTTTTGCTCTGATGGATATACGTGTTGATATTAATTGTTGGTATTATTGGTGAATTATGGAGGATGGGGGTGATGTTAAATCTGGTCGGGTGAAGTTGCTAATTGAAGACCTCAGATCGGCCTGCAATGAACGGCGACAGGACCTTGATGGCCTCATCACAGAAGCACAAGAGGGTTAGGTAGTTTGACTACTTGTTAGTTGGATTCAGTTTAGGAGAAGTGGTATTTTGGATGTAGTTGTATGTTGTTGGTAAATGGGGGGTTCAGTACTTTAGTTTTTGGGGTAAAGTATTGTTGATCAGTTGTCGTATCTTTTGAGAAACTTGTTGTTTGGTGGACAATCACAGCACATAGGTAGGTATGTTTGAAATTAAGTACAGACTTGAATCATGTATTTGGTACCACCTGACCATAGATAGTACCTCTTATTACACCATCCTGACCATAGATAGTACCTCTTATCACATCATCCATGTAGGAATGGTACTATAACTAGGTGAGGATGTCAATGGTACTCTGATATATATTTTGGATATTCATATACCATACTGACTATAGATGGTACATTTTTCAATTAGGATGGTATCATATGGAGGTGTACCATCCAGTTAATTATATACTATCCAAGTAATAGTTGGTACCAAATTCTCATAAATGGTACTATTTTATACCATCATCACCATATTATACCATCACCATATTACACCATCTATACCATACATGATACTATCATCACCATAATAGACTTATTGGACCATAATATATTGGACCATGGATAGTTCCCTTTTTTATTCGATATATTAGTTCAGTTCTCCTCATATTGCACCATGGATAGTTCCCTTTTTCATTCGATTATACATCTAAATCACCAACTCACTTTACATCTCCATCAAAGATAGAAAGTACTTCAGGTCAAAAGGGTTAGTTAAGAAACGATTTAATAAACAGTAACAATATTATTTTTAATGGGCTGTGATGAATTACCGTATAACATAGAAAGCACCTTTACAGTTCCATTTTTATTGAGGTTGGTTTTGTATTGATACCATCGTACAAGATAGAAAACACCTTTATAGTTCTGTTGGTGTTTTGTTTGAAATAAAATGGTTGTAATATGTCTGTGATGGTGTTTCTCCTGTTTTGCAAGAAGGAGACATAATTGATAGGAGTAAATGGCGTTGTACTTGCATTTATTGTGTATTTAATGTTGGACTATAAATATGGGGTAGATCAGATCTTGTAAATGTATATGTTCTATCATTTCTTTTAAAATGACTACTTCTCCAAATATTTGTAGTAAGTTAAAATCTACCCAATTATCTCCTAGTACACGAATTCCGTATCATCCACCTTATGTTATGTATCTTAAGCCTCTAGAGACATGTGAGGTAGACTTTGATATCAACAAAACAGTGTATTACAAGAAGTACGTTGATATTGATCGCGTGGATCCAATAGAACTAGTCGAGTTACGGGTTTCTTTGTTGTCTTCTGCGGTTTATTGGGAGCCTTTCACAGGACAGTTCATGCTCATACCATCAGGTGAGAAAATCTTCCCTAGTCACTTACCTTTGTTGTGTGATTCGTATGGCATGCATAGGGGTTGGTGGGATTATCTTCAGTGGGAATTACAAAACTTGGGACAAGGCTTGATTCCTGAAAATTTACTACCAATATTTGATCCAAAACCCCAATACCAATTTGATAATTTGGCTATATATGCTGTACCAACGAAGACATCTCCGATCTTTGTTGGGTCTTTCACTGATTCTATCCATGTCATGGAATTGGCTACTGTTGCGGTGGTGTTGCATGTCCAAGTGTATTTTTCATATTCCCAAAAGCGGCAACTGCGTTTCCATGTCCACAAAATTAAGGCTGGTCCAACTTCACCGTACTCCAGCTCAACACCGATCATTCCAAAAGGGAAAAAAATTGTTTGCTGGAATGCTAGGGGAATGAACCGTCCATGTTTTGTACGTCATTTCTATGAACTTTATGAACGTCACCACCCAACCATAATGGTAGTGACAGAAAGCCGTAACAGGTATGAAGATCTGGTACTTATTAAACTAGCACTCCCTTTGACTTATGAGTTGGACTTGTATGGTCCTATAGCTTCACCGGGTGGTGTAGTTGTGCTTTGGTGCAAAGGTGAAGTTCAACCTATGGCCCATCCACTGAAACACCCGGATGTACCACAGATAGTTCAGCAAGTTGTTAACCTTTCGTTCCACGTAAGATTAAAAAATATTTATATTGGTGCATTCTTATCAACTTTTGTGGTTAGTAGTTGTCTCACTACGAATTTGTTCAACTATTGCAGGGAGCTCGTGGTGCATCACCCACTAGCAGGAGGTCACTGAAACAACTATTCGGACAGTCAGTCAATGAGAATAACAATTCCAAAAACATCTGAGCTTATTTTAGATGGTGCCTCATTGCCATGTTTGCTAATACCAATTAGAAAGTTCTTGGTACCAATATGATTTGTGGTGGTGCTTTATTTTGGAATATATATTATTGTAAAACATGAGTATGGTACCATTATGGAACCATCTTGATGCATTATGGTACTTATATTAGTGAATTATATTTTACGCTCGTGTTTATGTTGTTGATATTGAAATTTAACATAACTGGGATTGACATATCATAATTAAAATTAGTACAGGTTATTATCATACACGACATAGTACGTAAAATAATATTACAATGAGACAAAATGCAATCATCTTTTTAACGACCCGGACACCCCCGTTGACTTCAGCCACAGCAGCAGCCATCTTGTCCATGCCCAACCATACTAGCTTCCCCGGAACCATGTTCTCAGGTCGAATCATGGCCTCCCCTTCAACCCATTTGAAAAAAGAGCAGTGACGGCACTTGTAGTATAAACGACTAGGGTTAGTCGAGGTGTCTGAAACACGAATCTCTACTACAATGGCCTCGCAATTAGGACAAGTAATCATCTCCACCCACGACACGGGTCTGTGATTAGGATGACAAGTTTGAGCCCTAAACCCAGTATTTGCGGACGAATTCCTTGACATGTTCTGGTATGGATGTTTAAATTTTGAAAATCAAAAGGAAAATGAAAGAATTTGTGGAAAATGAAGAAGATTAGTAATAGGAGATGCCGAGGGAACTAAAATTGTACCTCAATTATACTAAGTTCATAGCACCACTGTAAATGTCATAATAAATTTTATACGTGTATTGGGAAGCGGCAGCAAAGGGCGGGAAAATTCCCTCTAAAAATTTCGAACCATGGCATGGAATGTGCATGATATGTGAACTGCGAAATACTAACTACGAAGTAGTTGGTATAATCAGCCACTCCAAAATTGTAGTTCTAAAACCATCCAACAGTGTGGATATTCGGTATTCTTATTTTAAAAAATAGTAAATATTGGTCAACGCACACCCTTTAAAAGATTTGACAAGATACAACAGGAAGGCCTTTCTGAAAAGGCTACTAATAGCTGACAAATTCACAGACAACTAGACTAGGGGAACACGTAAGCCTTGATTGATGGGTTATTAATTTCAAATTCCAAACTTTACTATGCTATTTCCACCACTAAAGGTTATGATGGTATTATTATGTATCCACAATAACACCATTATATTTCAAAGAAACACCAACTTAGCCCTTGATGGTATCAAGGAGATAGGGAACTCGCAATTTCGTGTTGTATATTTTCCCCACTATATACACACTACATTTACTGTATGGTGTTGTATTAAAATTGAGTACACACTTCATTAAATGAGAAGTCACCTTTAACAAGATTATCATTAAATGTGTATTTCCTTCAAAAGCTTCAATGCAAGAACTCTAATGCAATAACTCTTGATGGGAATAAAAGCATCAGAAAAGCTCTTCTCTTTCAGTCACTTCCACTAAATGAAGTAAATGAAACTGATCGTTAAATAAATGACAAATAAATTCATTACTTCTCTATCTATTGATAAATAAATGCATTACTTCTTTATCTATCATTATATGTGTTCGGGTGTTCAAGAAACCCCATCCTCACATACAACGGTATAATTAGGACCGCAAATGGTATCACATAAATAAATGTAAAGATGTTAAACAAGCTTAAACTACCGTTGTGGCTCAGCCAGTCCTCAAATAGAGTTGTAGAAATAGAAATATAAAACATGATACCAATTGTAGATGTTAAATAACCGATATACTTTAGCACATGTTAAATAACCGATATACTTTAGCACATGTTAAATAACCGATACCAATTGTAGATGTTAAATAACCGATATACTTTAGCACATGTTAAATAACCGATATACTTTAGCACACTAAAATACATCAAGTAACACACATCACATAGTTAAATAACTAACATACCTAGACAAATATACTTAGACACCCATACTGGACTAACACATGGCTAAATGAAGTACCCATACTGAACTTAGACCTAATAATACTATTATTAATTACCCATGGTACCAACAAGAAATAGAATGGTATGGAAACATGCCATTTTGTTGGTACTCTTAAACTACCTAGTTATATTTAATGATACCAACTTAATTTATGCTGGTACACTTAATCTACCTAGAAGACACCATGTAAACATAAATCAAGATGGCCTCAGATCTCTTCACTACCATCTGTGTCGGACAATTCTGAGGTGGTGTACTCCGTTCCGGAACTTAAATCCATATCCCAAAAGAGCCGGTCGTGAGCTTCTTCGCAGCCAAATCCATCTGGTGCTTGTAGTCTGCAGGATGGAGATCGGTGATGTATGGATTAGTAAGTAGGACATCCATGTGTTCCATAACATCCAACCCATTGGCCTCCATCATCATGTTCTTGAACGTAAGGAAGTTTTCCTCGTCTTCTTGGAACTGGAACTCAAAGTAAAAAATTTCATGGGAAAAGTTCACCCACTCACATGTGATGTTGATCTTATCGGCAACATGAACACCAACACCACTTTCGCCAGAAAACTTGCGTCCTAAAATAATAATACCCCATTTTCCCGACTCAGGCACATTCTTCTCAATGATATCATGAACATCTTCCAACCATGCTTCAATTGGCTTAAACAAGGTAAAGAATTTCCCTAGCCAAATATACGCACGTTTATTTAGCATGCATTTTGGCAATATTTTTATAAACTTCACAACATCAAAAATAAAAGCCATTTTGTAAACATCTAGTAGGTAAAACAACAAGCAATATGCATCCTTTCTAAACTCTCTCCCAGGCCCTAGTTCTAGTAGACTCAAGTAAGGATAATCGGGATGAAACCTTAAACCGCGTATAGCACCCGAACCTTTACCACTGTAAACAGCTAGTTGAAATGGCCGAATAAGATTCTTTGACCGATTCTCCAGAACTATGGCACCTATGGAATCTTTGACATCCCTCTCTCCCGGTTCTTCCAGTTCCTTGCATATGTCGAAATCTTCAACCTTAGCTTTTCCCTTTTCAGCATACGTGTACCTGCGGGTCATGCTCCTTGTGACTCTATTATGGGTTGACGAAGACTCACCGTGTTCTTTTTTCCCCATGATCAAATTTGATAAAATAAAAAATGTAACAATTTAGCAAACAATGATTCAATTCAACTTGGAGAGTAGAGTGTTATATTTTGTTTAGGTTGCAAGTACAATAAAATATGGGTATAAATGTATTCATTCTGATGCACTTTCTTTAATTCATGTTGTTGGTATGCATTTAATGTCATGTGTGCGGATTAATGTGCTAGTAACTGTACATTTCATAATACCACCCTAAGCTAGATTAGTATCTGTTATAAATTCCAATAGTATACCATCTAGCATAAAAGATAGCATAAAAGATAAAGGTTACACATTCAAATAATTTAATTGAAATACTTTTATTACAGCAAAGAAAGACACTAATGTACCAATTATGGTCTGATAAGTACTATTGACCTCCATATGATACCATCCTTAGTAAAATAGGTACCATGCACAGTCAAGATGGTATACTGTGGGACATTATTGGAACCTTCAACCTCTACGATAGTGTCACATACAATGTCTCTACTCTGACAAACCCGTAGCTGTTACACTAAAGGGACAACGTCGCCCTTGAAGGTGTGGGGAGCTGCTCGTTACTACCATCCACTCCCTGTACCATGACTGAGTGTCTGTGTTGAATTGCTTTGAAATGAACATCTTATTTGAAATAAAACCCTCCCCCCAGGCAGTCCCCAAGGATGCTTTGACCTCCCGGCCCGACGTAAAGGTTTTGAAGGACGAGCTCCCCGAACTAAACGCTGCGTCGAACACGTCTGTGACCTCGTTCACGACAATGAGTGCAATGCTATAACTTACAGCGATTTGTTTCATTTTTCTAGCTACGGCCACTAATGTTCGGTGCCGTTCGTAATATCCCTTAGATGTGTTGTCATGGTCGTCGCGGAATAAATGTGCTATAAAATCAAGCACGACTACCCTGGTGTGCCTACATCCTTCATGCGACTGCAACACCATTTGCTCCACTTGGTTCAACACTAATAGAATTTGTTGAGGATTGTCAACCTTCTTCACTTGAACCAAACTAAGTGGATTTTCATCAGTGGAGTGGTGTTGTAAAAGATGTGTACTTATCTGACTAAGCAACCTAACCGGAAACACCGGGCACGCTTGTATGTAAATAGAGGATCCATATAAGCCACCATCTTCCGGCAACAACGTACAATTCAATACCAACTGCAAGCATATTTGTGTTTTACCTACGCCACTTTCACCGTAAATTTCAGTTACCTCACCTGTGCGTATACCACCTTCTAAGACGAAGTCTAATCTTTGACATTTGGTCTTACATTTTTTATTCATTTTCATAACTGTGGGTATAATTTTTTCACTACTTTCACTACTTTTATATATAGGGGGGGGGGGACTAGGATATATATGTGGATAATGCCTTTGGATTACATTATCCACAAGTACATGCAAGTACATGCAACACGTAAACACCCACACAACTCCGTGATTTAAGCCTGTCCTATGATGGTATAATTGACATCCTCATTGGTTTTGATGCTTGTGGGTTTGCATACCTTTCCAAGGCCTGGATGGTATGTAATGCATTCCATCACATGTTAGTTAAATATTACAACAATACAACAATACAATACACCACAAAAAAAAAAAAAAATCATTCATAACAACGACTCATAACACCAGAACAGCCAAGTTCGATAAAGTCAACCATTATTAAAGGAGAAACTAGGATGGGGATGTACATTTCGAAAATGTGGATTTGGATTTTGAATGAGGGTATGCGAATGTGGATTTTGTATGCTAGTGTTGGCCACATGCGCCGCCGGGTTGATAAATTGGCTGCCATCACCAAATTGGACATGACCATACGCGTTGTTGGCGGTGAAGTAACCAACTGCCTCACTATGCTGGCTCATATGTATCCCACCAGCCAGCACCCTCCTGGAAGGACCACTCCCACTTCCGGTTAACACCAACGGGTCACCAGCAAAGTATCCTTGGTTGTTCACCTATATATTCATATAAACACCACCAACTATGAATACAATCATCTTAAAAACAACATTTAACAACACACTAAAATATACACTTTACTCAATCTATACTTACCTGACTATTGGGGAACATATTCCCAAAATGGTGCGGAGAAGGTAATACATTTGGTGGGAAACCAACCTGTTTTGATGTAATCACTTAGATAGTGAATAATAAAAAAAACTAAAGAATTTGGCACAATAATAAAAAAATTAAAGCAGTTCAACTTACTTGTTGTTGCATGAACTCAGGTGGATAGGGATTCCCATGACCATATTGTACTTCGTTCTCATGTCCCTTGCCCTGTTGCTTTTTGCCCCCTGTCTTCGGTACCTTAGCCATGGCCTTTTCCGCTGGAGATACGTAACGTGTTGTTCGAGGTCTCCCCTTATTTTTACCCCGAGGTTCTGGATCTTTCACACATGTAGAAGTATTTGGTGTATCCGTTGAACCTACAACACTGCCCTTGTTAACTGAGCTTGGGGTCAAGGATGTTGGAGGTACATTCCGTTTCACAGGCACCATTTCACAACTAGGAGGCCTTTCTTCACCACCCGAACCTTGGCCTGAGCCCTCAGCCAACACTTGCAACTCATCCACTTTTAGGCTCATAAGCTGAATCAAGTCCATGAGCACTTCCACTACTTCATCAGATGTAGAAGCCCGAAGTACAATAGGTTCAAGTGCTAACATAAGCTTATCATATCTTCGCACGTCCTCTGTTTTTGATGCATCGTGGTAAGCAACTTTGACAAGCGTATGTTTCCTACTTATGTCCTTTCTCCACCTATCCACAACATACATGGATGGAACTTCAGTCACTCCACTCATGTATAACACCTTTATTATATGCCTACAAATAATTCCATGACATTCAAAATGTCGACAGTCACAGTTTGCCTCTTTCCTTTCTGTATTATACACAACAGTATATTCCTTCAACCGCCCTTTTAGGGGAGTCTCCTTCTTCTTAGTCTTGCAATAAATCCACACACGATCTGAAAAAACATACTCCTCCACCTTTTGTGACAATGACTTCTTTGACACAAGGGTGAGATATGCTACACGGTTGCATTGGTTTTGAACTTCCACAAACTTTGCATCCGTGTACACCTTCTGGAATTTACGTTCTAAGGCAAATTCCGATATTAGAGGCCTAATAAATCGTGCACAATTAGCATCCGCTTCCTGCTCATCATTAGCTCGGCTCTCCATCGCCTTAATATAATTAGGAGCAAACTCACACAGCCGGGTATGGTAATTAATATAACCATCAAAAAAACTATTTATGCTCTCAACCCGTTGAGTAGTCTGCATTCCTGCCCAAAATACCCCTTTTACATATGCAGGAATCCACATCTCTCGCTCCTCGTATAGACCTACCTCAACACAACAAAACCAAGCAACTAAGCTCACCCAACAGCTTAAAGAAATCACCTTTCAAATTTGGTTATATGTACAAGATCAAACAAAACCGATCAAACAAAACCATTCCAAGAAAAAGGAATAACACAAAACCAACACAATAAATGCTTATGTACAACAAATCAAAAAAATCAGTCCACAAAAGTGCATAATTATACTTTCCAATTCCAGATTATTTATTTATCTAAATGTCAGCTATGGTACTATCTTTGACTAGGATGGTAATACATACATCACTTTTTACTACCTTTTCTGTGTATAATGGTACCATCTTTAGCTAGAATGGTACCATCTTTAGCTAAAATGGTAGTCCATTGCATTTTTTTTCCATAAAACAACTTCGACTACTGAATCCTCTGTCACTAACTATCATTGAAGATTTCAGAATCACAAATAACAAAATGAATTTAAGGAGCTACTAACCTTCCAGCCAATCGTAGCACTCATATTGTTCTAGCTTGAACTTATTCATCACTTCCCACCAGGATTCAACAAACTCCTCAGGTGTAATGCTGTTGTAGATCACACCTTGCAAGGCATCTTTCACAGCTTCGTAATCTTTTACAGCACCCAACTTCGTACCAAACTTTTTCATGATGTGCCACATACACCACCTATGACGTGTTTCCGGCATAGGGAACACGACTCTTATTGCCTTCCTCATCGCTGGATCTTGATCAGTCATGATAGCCGCCGGCCGTTTTCCCCTCATGCAAGACAGCCATGTCTTGAATAGCTACTCAAATGTCTCTGCATCCTCATGTGATACCAAGGCACAGCCTAATAAGATAGTCTGACCATGGTGGTTGACACCCACAAAATTTGAGAAGGGAAGTTTGTATTGATTAGTAAGGTAAGTGGAGTCAAAGCAGACAACATCTCCAAAATACTGGTAGGCCTCCCTGCTCCTAGCATCAACCCACATGATGTCTTTCAATCGGCCCCTGTCATCAAGCCGATGCATGTGGAAAAAATTTTGGTTATCGGCAGTCATTTTATCAAAATACTCAAGCATAGCAGCTGCATCACCATTTTTCAGCTTCAATCTCCTCTTCCTATTCACTAAATTATGAATATCTTTTTTCGTAAAACCAACATTTCCGACTCCGTGTCTTTGGCCGGCCATGTTGTTGAAAATCTGACTAACCGAGGCACCAGAGGCATGGTCAGTTTCAATCCTTTGCTCCAAATGCTTCGTAATCTTCTGCTTTCTGTACATTGCAATGTGCCTTGATAGCTCAGGATTCACAGTGTGATTGTGCTCATTAACGGCTTTCTTAATCTGCCACACACCGTTACCATGGCCTTGCCCATACAACATCACTGGACATTCACATTATTTACTTTTCCTCTTCTTCGATGGCTCATCATATACCACAACCCTCTTCCCATTTACCCTCTTCTTGTGTGTTGTAGTACCATAACACTCGCACTTCCAAACATAAGTGCTATATGCCCCTTTGTAGAATACATCATTCTTTCTCCCACCTATACACACAACCCCAAATCCCTCTTGCTCTCCATATGTACGATAGTAGTTATTCATGTCATCCCAAGAACTAAACTCCATCCCAACTTCTGGATGAGGTAACGCAGCTGCTGCACCTACACTTCTACCTAATCCCGAATTGTGTAAGTGTTCACATTCATTATTCAACTCACCAACATCCCTGGGAAAGCTACATTCACCAGGGTCTTTATTCAAATGACTACTACTACACTCGGCAGCAGGGTCCTTATTCAAATCAAAAAAATCACCTCCATCAATGTTCAAATCTTCATTTAAATCAAATTGCAAGCTCTCATCACTATCTGATGAGCTATCTGAACTGGAGTTTACATATGTACTCCTCTCCATGACACTATGCTGGTTATCAACGTTACAATCCTACCCAACCAAGCCAAATATTAATTTAGTCTCTTCACACATTATAATACATTATACTATAGTACAAAGCAACATTCTTCACAAAATTACAATCTCCAATAGCTCAACACAATAAACACAACTGCTACACAAAACAAAAATCTTACCATCTTCATATTACCCCAAATATATAAAACAATCTTAGTAGACTTCCAAAAATTAATTCATCAAATCAATTGATTACTTACACTTACCATCTTCATATTACCCCAAATATATAAAACAAGCTCATGCATTCCAATTAAATCGATTACTTACCATCTTCATATAATCTGGATTACAATCCTACTACTATGTGTACCAGCAATACCAGCAATAGCAGCGATTAAAAGTACTACCTATGTGTAGTTTAGCTCATGCAGATTATCTCATTCCAACAAATTATCTTGATTTGAATTATCTCAAACAAATTATCTCATTCAAATTATCTCAATCAAATTACCATCTTAGTATTATCTTGATTTATCTCATTACTACCTATGTGTACCAGCTGAACAACTAACACCAAATATAATTCACTTAAGTAATTGATTTTTCAATATAAACCTAATTCAATTACAGCAATACAACTAGCAAACTAAACAAATTCATACATTGATCGAATCACTAACCTCAATCATCTCAATCTCTTTATTCGAACAATTACTGATAATTTCGCCCCTCTTGAAGTTACTAATTGATGAAGAATCTGAGTCAAATTGGGTGAATTAATTTATGACAAAAAATAGGGTTTGTGCTCCTCTCGCAATGAACAAGTGCAGCTCGAAATATACTCCAACTCCCAGCTCTTGTTTGTTGAATATTGCTGCAGCCAGCCGACACTACAAAAAATAATGGATGTGAATCCATTAAATTTCCCCAAAACATTTGAAGAGGAGGGAAAATTTTTGGGGAAATAGATCCCGCCATTAATTTGGGGGAAAAAATTTCAGGGGGTGAAATTTGGGTGAAATTTGTGTGAATTGTATTTAGTGCAGTACAAAGCTCAATGGAACCCACCTGCAGCTGTCCTTTACTTTTCTTCCATTCAGCAACTTTGGCTTTTTCCTCTTTTCCCAATTCCACCTATTTTTTTTTTTAAAAAAAAGTTGGTAGAGACATTCTTGGTCTCTAGTAGGTTGAGACCAAGAATTACCGTCCAGTAGCTATCCTTTCCTTTTCGAGATTGTCAAATATTCAAGGAATTACATATTTGCAAATGTCATGCATGTCTCTACAAGAGGCAACAAGCTATAGCAGTGTCATTTACTATACGCTTATTAATGGCAAGGAAAAAAGCTATACTCCCTTTCTTAAAGATTTTCCCATTTGATTTTACAATTTCAAACTACGTTTGAAACCATTGATTTCGTCATATCATTAATTTACGGTTCAACTTAGCCATGGATAAGTATACTATCCCGAAATAACTAAATAAACAAAACATAGCAAAGATGTATTAAAAGCCATAATAGAAACAAAACAGTTGAAGTGAAAAAGAAAACTTTTTTTTTTTAAAGAGAAATTAAAGTAAGAATTTTGGAAGAACAACAAATAAAGATCAACGGACAGTGGAAGCCTGGAAGGTGGAGATGGTGACCATAAGTTTAGGAAAAGCATAATCTGCAATCTGTAAGAGCTGAAGGAGCCATAAGTTTTTTGCTTCGTAGTTCGACAGAAATGTATTACAACATCCCAGTGAGCGCATTACAAGATACCAAGAATGGGAGATGAGTCACAGCCATTGCTTGGAAAATTAGCTGTATCCTATCAGCTATTTTAGGTATACTTAAGGATTAAGCTAATAGACTAGTTGAGTCACAGCCATTGATCTAGCAATCTGTGGTAGAAAGGGACTAATTGCTGTTACCCAAATGGAATAAAAAGCATGAGATGTGTAGAGATGAGAAAAATAAAATAAAATGAGAAGATAAAAAATGCATACAGTATTTACTTCATAAACTTTTTCCAAGCATCTTACGCATAATATGAATAAGAATACATTTCTTTGTATTTAACCACCGTTTATGTCAACTGGGAAAAACGAGCTATATCTCTTCCTGATGCTATGGCAATTTTACCTACAAGAAATAGGAGGCTGGTAGCAGTATAACCCTGCAAAAAATGTATACGCAATGAAAAAAAATCTATCCTCAGAAATCTGTGTATATGAGGTAGGTACATGTCTAATGACTCCTAGTCTTTATTTACTATTTGAGATTAAGATATTTTCAACTGTCACTGCATATAGAGACTTAACCAGACAAACAAAAGTACAAAGTTACTGAGAGGCAGAATGCTGGATGATAATAGAGCTACACAGTTACTCTACAAGATTCCCCCACCGCTTTTTCCATCCGAGAGTACCAATCACCAATGCGTGTGTGCTCCACCATGTCTCTGCCAGATTGTAGGTTGCGTATGGGTCTCAGGACACCAAAGACAGCTAGATCAGCCAAATTAGGTTTTGAGCCACCTGTTACAATTACATTTTATGTTAACCATAAAATCATCTACAGTTGTAACTTAGGTTGAGTAACAGGTAGGTACTTAATGCATACCAAGAAAAGGCCGACCCTTGAGGGCATCTACCCATGTTTCTGCAGATTGATACAAAGATTCACGTTCATCAGTTATATTATACTTCTTTTTCAATTTCTTGGCCACAAAATACATGGCTGTAGCACCAGCATATTTTGCTACCATCTTCTCCATGAAGCCAAAATTCCCTGCACATTACACAAGAGTAAGCCCAAAGTTGTACAAATTGGAGAAAGAAAGATCTCTTCCAGTCCCAACTCCCCAATGTACATGTCGTCACTGTTACAATTCTACCTAATAAGCATCATAGTTCCAAATTACAATAAGCCAGAGCAGGCTAATATTTGCAGTAGTAGAGATGGGTCAAGCAAGGAATTTTATGTGACAAAATTTGTCCCAAAGTCAATTAAGTTGTTTGATGGTCACGCATATCAGTGGACCTCTGGCCACACATACCAATCCCACAATGTTCTTCCAACTCATATAAAATATTACAGTCTTACTATTAAATTAGTAACTAGTGCAACTAATCCTACAATACCATATTGGAGCAGTGTGCCTCCAAATTCATACGAAAGTATTCTTTCTTTACACAAGGGCGAGCTAAAAATTCAAAATCACTTCGACTGCTCCAATGGAATTAGACAGCTTGCCAGATCTTGGGAGACAGATGTACTATCAAAGTTTACATCAGTGCAGGTCCCTCTGAACTTGTTTGCCATGATATTTCTAATACTATCATCTGAAGAGTACTACCTCAAATTGCATTATAACATTTTGGAAAAATTGACATTTGCTATCATTAAAATGACCATGTTTGACATTTGCTAGGTGTTTAAAATTTTATCTTATTTTACTACCACCCAAATCCAAAAAAAACAGTTATTGCTAAACAACATAATCCGTTAGGGTTCCGTTAAGTGGGGCCCATTATTTCATTAAGTAATAATTTAATTTATTAAAAAAAAGAAGAAAAAACTAAAGAAAAACAAAAACAAAAACCCAGCCACCTCCCTCCTCCCAGTGCCGGCATCTGTCGCCCGTGCTGGCGCCCAAATGTTCCCCCGACGCCGGCAACCCCATCTCGTCCATTTCCCCTGCCCACGCTGCCCCGAAACTACCCTAAACGGGTGAAAACAAAACCCTAAAACCCAAATTGCCGCGTATGGGTCTTGATTTGGGGCTGCCATGGTGGTGAACTAAGGTTGATGGTGATTGAAGGGGCTGCCATGGTGGTGAACTAAGGTTGATGGTGATTGAAGGGGCTGCCATGGTGAACGAGGGTTGATTTACTGGCAGCGGAGTGACGGTGGCATAATCGGCATGGGTGGTGGTTATGTGTGTTCGTGGTGGAGATAGAAGCGCTTTGGTGGTAGCAGCGGTGTTGAGGGATGAAGTTAGAAGAGAGAGAACGAGTTAGGGTTAGAGAAGGGAGGAAGCAGCAGCGGTGTCGGTGGCAGCAGCGCTTTGGTGGAAGGGGAGAGAGGTGGGGTCGCTGGCGCCGGAGGATTTTTGGGGGCTGGCAGTGAGGCTGGCTGAGGAGGGAGGGTGATTGGACTAACAGAAATAGTAACCAATTCTATTAAGTGGTAGCAAAACCCTTTTTTTTTTTTTTTGCTTTTAGGTGGTAGTAAAATAAAATTTAAATTTAGATGGGTAGCAAATGTCAAAGTGGTGTAATTTTAGTGGTAGCAAAACTAAAAATTTTCTAACATTTTCAATCTGGCAATTGAAAGAATTCCCAACTGTGAGTATGGTCCTGATTGTGAATTTAAATGCTTGGAAGTTGGAACTATCATCTATGTGACAATGGCGACAAAAAAGAGGAAAAATAGGAAAAGTGTCCTAATGTCCATGAAAAGTGAAAAATTTGCAGCAGTACTGAGACTTTGAAGCTGGGAAACCATTAAAGCACTTACCATGGGTTGCGATGTAATCAAATGACTCGAGAGCCTCACCCGCTGATCGATAAATATTTGGTGACAAGACATGCACCAAATGACTATCCACCCACCTATAGTAAGATATGAATTTCAGTCAGTGTAACTCAAAGCTAACACTAAAATTGTATAGTCATAGGAATAGTTAGTCAATTATTCTCATGAGCTCTTGTAATCAAATTAGATATAAATAAACTTTAAATGTCTTGAGTGAAGACTTCTTTTATGAGCTGAAAGCCTGCATAAAATCACAACCACCAACTCACACCTAATACAAAGGTGCAATGAGGCAACAACTAAAAGGATTAAGAGATTGTATTTACCCCAGCCATTTCTTCTCTTCCTCAGTGCTTGTGCTAGAACCAATGGATCCCTCCGCATGAATTTTTTTATTAAGTGATTGAATAATCTCTGCAACCACAGAGTTAAACAAACATGATTCTTGACTAATGAAAGGTAGAAGCTACTATTAAGAAGAAGATTTTACAAATTCAGGATCACAAACCTGATGACTCAATCATCTGTTCACCGTCAACAGTCAGTATAGGCACCTTCTTGTAATCTGACCACTTAATCTCCTTCTTGCCGATGGGATTAACCTCCACAACTTTGTATGGAATATTATAGTAATCGAGAAAAGCTGGGATTCAAAGGAAAGAAAAACAATTAAATATGGTAAAACAAGATGTTCAGTAGCGTTAATATAATATCATCTAAAATTACATGTTATAATGAGCAGGTCAAACACTAGCCCAGACAAAAATACAAGGGGCAAATGGCAATCTGGGTACCAGATATATTCTCCCTTTCAAATTCAAGCAACTATCTGAGGAGTATGCACTGTTATTTCTAAAGTAAAATTATATTAAAACCAGAAAGAGCAATAAGAACACGTACAAGACGTCCACAGTGGCAACAAAACACCAAATACCAACATTTACAACTGCAAACCAAAACAAAACAAGAGCCAAGGTAATTTGCACTTAACTTGGCATAATCCAGAATTAGAGAGAAAGTGCACTGGATTACTGGAAGATCCATAACTTGCTAGTAGTGTAAAGTATTTGGATAAAATTCTAATTTCAGTTTACATAAGCTACTCTGGATCGAATTTCACAAGACCATGATTGGATTCAGAAGTTAGGGCATTATAACATCAGCAACAAATATGCCTCGTTGCCTAGATAGAGGCTCCCTCTATAAGTGGGGTAATCAGTTAGATCATACCCTTAACCCAACTTTCAAGACCATCAGCTACTTCACAATAAACAATAAGCTCAACAAAATTAGTGAGCCTTTAAGTTGATTGACTCAATATAATCCTACATCCAGTAAATTCCCTTGAATCTTTGGTGACAATGCCTTTCTCATCAAATTACTATTCAGCTACCCTGAAATATAAGAGTAAATATGATTGTTGCTTTACTTTACACTTCAAAGCTAGAGGATGCAAAGAGGTCAGACGAAAATAAGAGCTAGTTTTCACCTTGTACAGTTGTATCTTAAGCATTCTGAGTGTTTCAAGGACAAATAAATCAAAAGCCAACCTAGGAGTAAAACTGTTACAGTTTTCAGATAGCTACATTTGACAATGGAGAGGTTTTCAGATAGCTACATTTGACAATGGAGATTACCACAGCCATTGTGCTTGAACAGCAGGCCAGCATAAGAGTATCAGCAAGGCCAGTGAGCACCGAAGGCTCATTTTGTCTAGCTTCTAGTTGTGGAGGCCTAACAGTTCTGCCTTTGAGTTTCCAGCAAGCTAGAATAAAAGTGTCAACAAGGCCAGTGAGAGCCACATGTTGGCTATTGACGAGGCCGCAATTGAGGATACCTGCCCTAATGCCCCTGCCCACCATCCAATTGTCCATAATGGACTCACATACGCTGCAATAAATAAAGTTATAAATAGCAAGGGTATAAGGCTTGGACGTGTAAGCTAAGATGACAGCTTTCTTTCCATCTTATTGTGTCTCATGGCCATGGCCTATGAAACAAGTTTAAGCTACTATTCCGAGAATTGTAAGGAAATAATACATGGTCAAACCTTCCAAATTAAAATTATTGCGGTAGTTAGTACATGTGCAAGAGAGAGAGAAGAAAAAGAAAAACCTCTACAATTTTTGATTTGCAAAGGATCCCTTGTTGCTTAAATTCTGAACTGAGAAAATGGAAGCAAGTGCGGTTCAGAATGTGGAAACTGAAGCTACTGCTGATTCCCAGCGGTTCCACAGGCACCAGCAATGTATAAAAAGGCTCAAGTTGTAATAAGGAGTTGAAGGTCCAGCTGTGCCTAGGAGTGCTTTGGTGCGCCTCTTTGAGCTGAGGTGCACAATATAAAGCAGTTAAAGACATTTTCTTATGTGCGCCTCATGCACCTCGACTAGAGCAAAAAAAGGGGCTCTATCCTAATTGCCTAGCACCTCAGTGCCTAGGCTCGCCTACACTGGGCATTAGTGAAGATTACCGCAGCCACGAGGCTAGAATAACACGCCAGGAAAGTAATTTCAGCAAAGCTATTGGGCACTGCAGTATTTTGGCAATAGAAGAAGCATTTGAGGTGCTAACGACTTCCATTTGAGCCACAATTTGCATTACATAGAAGCACCAAGAAATATATATATGTAATAGTTTTCCTGAAATAGCTTAACAAGAGTAGTGCATGCTTGCCTAGTTAGTCTACAACCAAGAAAGTTATGCATGAAGACTAAAACCTCATGCACATAGAATGATAGGACTCAAGGAAGCCTATAGGTGATAAATATAGGTGAACATCTTTTCCTGAGCTAACCCAATTAGTAGTACATTTATCTCAATTTATGTAGTCATATTCACTCCATCCATGCCAAAATGATATACAGTTTTGATTTGTGGTCTAAAGTCCAAACTTATAAAATCTGATCATCATCTCTCAAACAATATACTGATTTAAATGCAATAACACTGGCTAAATCTATCTATCTATGTTACAGTTGTTACTCTTTAAAGTGAACACTCTTTTTTGGTTGGGAATTTTCCCTTTCCAAAAATACCCTTCATACAAAATCTTATTTCCTATTAAGTAAAACAGTTAAGGAAGGGTAATTTAATTAATTAATTAATTAATTTAAAAAAAATTGTCATCATAAAAATAAGATTATTTTCCCTTTCCAAAAATACCCTTCATATAAAATCTTATTTCCCATTAAGTAAAACAGTTAAGGAAGGGTAATTTAATTAATTAATTAATTAATTTAAAAAAAATTGTCATCATACAAATAAGATTTTTTTAAATTTAATCTATATTATAATTTAAGAGTCATTTTTTCAACTTTTAACCACAACACTCTAATTTGTGAATGGAGCAATTCTATGCATTCTACTTTTTTTTTTTTTTTTTTAAATTTTTATTTTTTGTTTAATGATAACTTCCTCTCGAACTTCCATTACTTTAACCATATCACTTCAACTTCTCTTATTTTTATATTTTTTTAAGAAAAAAAAAACAATAACAGTATAACTTCCGCATAATTCCTTTTCTTTTATATATACATACAAGTACACGACATACGTATATTCCGTGCGCTAACACGGATACACTCTCATGCATTTTTTTTTTATTTTTTTTTTAAGAATAAAATAACTACCAATCCCACTACCCATCCACTATGTCCTTTTTGTTTTTTTTTAATGGACTACTACTAACATTTCACTTTGTGGATTTTTTTTTATTTTTTTTTTATTTTTACGGTACATATTATAACATATGACATGCATTAGCACGAGTATACAATTCCTTTATCAACAATTCACTATAGCACTCAAAATCCCCAACATTTCACTTTTTATTTAAGCACTACGTACTAACATTTCACTTTGTTTTACAAGTATTTTTTTTTTTTGATATATAGTACTTCGTATAGTATATGTCATGCATTAGCACGAGTATACAGTTCCTTTATCAACAATTCACTATAGTACTCTACATCCCCAACCCTTCAATTATATGCATTTTTTTAGGGACTACCCTCTGAACAATTTCCACTACTCTAATCATCAAAAACAAAAAAAAAAATGTACAACACGTTTTTGTGCAATTGGCCTCAGTGAATAACTACTTTACTTGCAACAGAACAAAGTATCTAACTCCTAGAGCAAGACACTAACCCATATGGCACTAACCGAGTAACACGAGTAACCCTTATAACACTGAACGGGTAATCTTTATAACTTTGACAAAGTAAACCCCATAATAGCATTGCGTGGCCACCGACTTAAAAGATTAAGACCCTGTTTATTGAGTTTCTAAGCAAAGCGTAGAATAACATATTTCAGCAGAGCAGAGCAGGTGTCAGCACAACAGAACAAGTATCAGCACATTATTAATACGATTATTAATACTCAGTACAATAGAGCTAATTAGGGTTCAACAAAGCCGACCAGTCCAAAATCTAATTAGGGTTCAACAGAGCCGACCAGTCCAAAACCGACCATTACAGCTCAAGTCTAAATTACAACATCAAAATCAATTTTCCATATTTTAAATATATCTTTTCTTATATATCCCGTGCATTTTGCACGGGTACACTCTAGTTTATTTTACTTTAACAGTTTTTTCTCCCTCTACAATCTATAACTGATTATTATTAAAAAAAAAAAAAAAAAAAAAAAAAAAAAAAAAAAAACACCAACCCTCCAACCAGTAAAATAAAAAGACGAAAAACTGCCTTAAAGAGGATAATAAGTTCATACTTATTTTTCTCAATAATCTATGGAATAGAAGAAAAATAAAAAAAAAATTACCAACCCTTAATCTCCATATATGCACGGTTATCCCTACTCAAAGAAAAAAAAAAATTGTCTTTTATTGAATTGAATTTGGTTTATTATTATCCTATCCATTATTTACAAGAAGATTTCAGAAGAATCTAAAGTAACTGCAAGGTATTTACATACATTTTTGATTCAATATACAAGAGAAACTTTTTGAAAATTATGATTTCATGCTTTGTATCGGTGATTGCTCCCAAGTACCTCCCTTTATATTTTTCTCCCAAGTGCCATTGTAAGTCTTTATTATGTAATTTCTGTTTTGATTGAATTTTAACAGGTAGTAATATTTAAAAGTTATTTTTTGAATTATATTTGGTATTGTTGTCAATTTGTAATTAGTTTACAGTTTAGCTACTTTCATTAGAAGTCTTTTGGGGTTATTTTCGATTGTGAATAAACTGTGAGTTGCTCCCACAGTCCCACTTTTGTATCAAGTAATTCATAGTATATACTTTGACAATTAATATTAATTAAACCTTCTGTGCAAAGACTTCAAGTATAAATTTATAGAGATTAAGGACCGTAATAGATGAATACTTGGGACATAGAGAAGCTAAGGGCTAACCAATATTAATGTCATAGTGTTTTTTTAATCAATATATTATTTGATATAATATGATAATAATTTTTTTTTATAATTAATATAGTATTCCATTTTACTAAATTTCTTAATTTTACAGTGAAAAATATTTTAAATGATATAATACACAAAGAGTAAAATTTATTTCTTATATGCAAGTATGCATATATATACGTAGCCAATTTTATAAGAAAAAATATATCAAGTTCAGAGGAGCAAATTAAATAGATAATAGAGCACGCATTGCGTGCGCCTCTAACCTTGTTCATCTTAATTTAAACTTTATTAGGAAAATATTTGTATATATAATAATGTTGTATAATAATTTTAAAAAAAAAATAGTCAAGGTTATAAAATGGCACTATTGTTATTGAATGTTGAAAAAAGTAATTGATAGTAGACAGAGAGGAAAATAGCACGAGAAAGTGTTACGAAATACAGAATTTGAATAATTGTGATTTGGGAGGTAAAAAGTAACATTTAAACCATAGTACTTTACTTGAAAAGGAGCAACAAAAGAAACATCCAAATAAGGTAAGGGAAAGTTTGATTTGAGATAAATGGGAAATTGAAATGGAGGGACTAATTCTATTTTTAAGGTTTCCTTAGGGCTTAATTACTAGCTTAAATGTAGCCATAATGAAATATAGCTCCTTTGGTGAATGAAAATTTGCGAAAAACTATCTATGAAACATATTGCCTCATTGGTTAATTTTGAGCTGATGTATAAAAAAGCTCAATGCAAATTAAAGCGATAAAGGTCCTAATCCGGCTAGGCACATCTTGGGTGTGCCTCTTTGAATTGGGGCAAATAGTATAAACAACTAAGAATTTCACCAAAGGTGCGCTTCTTTGAATGCACCTTGCCTAGAGCAAATAAAGCTCTCTTTTATACACTGTCTGAACTATGTGACAATTATCCACCCTAGAGTCTTAGTATTTATCCCCTCTTTTGATCATATGTAGTATACATCTCAACAATACTTAGCTTCTAAAGCCATCAACCCATTCTACAAATGAAAATCCAATCAAAACTGAGTAGGCTAAGGTTGTTTCTACGTGCTTACTTATATAAGTAAGGATGAATGTCCAGGAGCCGAGAGGCTCTGTACCGATTACAATAATTCTTAACCAGTTGATTCAAGCTATCAATTGACTCATTGCTTGAGAGTAGGGAAATTAGCTTGTTATAGGGAAACCGCTTCCTCTTACGACCACCTCAAACTTCCCTATGGAGGAGTTCGTAAGAATTAGCCGTTACCATTGTTGCCTGCCACCACCCCTCCTCCATATTTTGGAGTATTTGTCCCTAACTCATAAGCTGATCTAGGAGATTGCTTAGGGTCCAAGTCCATAGCATGGCTCCATTGCAGGTGAAACGATGATGAATTACCCTCGATAGGGAATATAGTAACCTACCTACTTAAGCCCAAAACATTTCCTCATGCCTATAATAGCCCCCAGAAATTCAGATCATGACATCCATTACCCTTAAACCCCATATAAATGGGTCATTCTCATAATTATTGATTCGAAAATACAATTTCTAAATCCCCTTTCTAGAAAGTATGTCTTCCAAGAGTGTAGAAGGGGCATTCTTGATATCACCTTACTGTGGCAATAACCCTTTTTTTTCCCCTGCTTAGTTCCAGCTAGAAGGCCTAGAACTTGGAGGGCATCAAAACTAACTTGAAATATATCAACTCTCTCATTTGGATCAAATGGCATTTTATTATCTTCCATTATGCCATCCATTAAAAGAACATAAATTGCAAATTACATAAGGCAGGACACATCTCCTAGGACTGCACTAGTTAGAGTATCCACCAATGATTCTCTCTTACGGGTCAAATGGCACATCACCGTCTTCTTTTTTTTTATGCCATCCATTAGAATAATTCACAAATAACATAGAGCAAGCCTCATCTCCTTGGACCATATTAGTTAGCTAATCCATGATAGGTTACATAAAGCAAAGGTTCCATTATTTATAGCCTGTAACCAGAAGGATAATGCTCTTCATCTCAGTGTGTTGCGCATTTTTAGTAGCTCAAATGTAATGATTTAAAACTCTTCAATATTAGTCTTTACTCATCCACACATATCACTAATACCTCAAGCCTCAAAGGTAAAGAGTTTCAACTCCTATGCTCACATTTTAATAACTTGGGCACAAGCAAGAGATCCCCTTAGACCCCTAGGATCTCCAAATTATCTCTCAAAGCAATCAACCTATTCTAACCAATATAACAAGAAATAAGTGCTCTATATCCAACAACAAGAGCACACATCTAAAGTTCTAAACCACTAATATAGATTATAGAATCATGTCACAACTTAATCCCTAACTATCATAGAAAATGTTTCCGAAACTAATCGAATGCCAAAATTCTTGTTCGGGACAGTAACCATTAACCAAGTTTGACAGCTTAATTTTATTTAAACAATACGTCGAACACTTGGTGAGCACAACTAAAAAGCATAATTTCTCCCATGATTAAACAAAAGAAAATAATACCCAGAAATACAAATAAATTCCACATTGATCTGCATACATAAATCAAAGTTCCAACATTGAAAAACGATCCCAACCACACAAGAACAAGCAAAAATTTAGCAGAAAATGCTGAAAATTTGCAGAGATCTTATACCTTTCACCTTGTTGCAAAAAGGGCAAGCTTCATACTGATAAAGAACAACATCCTTGAAAATTTGAGACTGAATGGGTTCCTTAGCATGAGCTTCTTGAGTTAAAGTAGTCGCAGCAGCAACAGAGAAAAACATAGTTCCGGCGATGCCATTAGAGGGGAGAGAATGAGATGCCGGAGAAGTCGACCCAAAGTGACGGCTAAATCTCCCGGAAAACCAGTGAGAAGAGGTGGAGCTGCTGAAGGGAGCCGCTTGCTGAAGGGATCGGGTTTGGGAGAGTGATGCTGCGGCTGTTGCGGCGGTGGCGCGCCGGAGTGCGGCGAGGCTGGTGATTCTGTTCATTGTAGAAGGTGGTGCGATGGTGGTTGAAGAAGCTCGGACAGAGAGATTTAACGGCGAAGAAGGATGAAGAATGGAGAAGAAAGGGGAGAAAGAAAGAGTGGGGGAAAATGTCTTTTTGAAGAAGGGCTCTAAACTTGGCTACGTCGTGTTTTTTGACACAGGTCGGTGTAACTAATCTAACTATAGCGATGGCCCAATGGGCATGACTAGCATGAGTTGATATGTACACGAGGTGACAATCGGGTCATTTAGATCGATATCCGTTTAGATAAATGTTTCAAACATGAGTAATTGATGGTTTAAATTAGTTTGACAATTTAATTTAATTTCAAAAATTAGAGTACTTAGGGTCTGTTTCGGTAGACTGTAAACAACTGAACTAAATTTATTGATGCTGAACTGAACTGAAATGAATTGTTTATGAGATAAGGGAATTAGGAACTGAACTGAATTGATTGGAGCTGAACTGAACTGAATTAAAATGAAATTAAGCTGAACAGAACAGGCCCTTATACTTTGGCCCTGTTTGGCAAAGCTAGCTGTAACGGGTTGTTTTTAGCGATCAATTAGCGAGTAACTGTTGAGGTAGCGACTAGCTATCAATTAGTAGTGGGTAGAGGTTAGCTGTCAAAGTAGCAGTTGATAATATGAGTGTTTGGCAAAAGTAGCGGTTACAATACTAAAATATATTAATAATAATATAAATTGTTAAAAAAAAAAAGTAACCAAAAACTAACAAACGTTGCCCGCTACTCTTAAACGCTATTATTTTTAACGTTTGAAAAAAACTACTTAAACACTACCTTTACTGCTAATCACTGCTCACACCGCTAATTGCTTGCCAATTTTTCTATAGGCTTTGTCCTTAAGAATAAGGAGGAAGGATAAGAGAATCCTCACCCCCATCAACTTGCTTCTGATAGGGATTGATCTCAAAACCATATGGTCGTAAGATGAAAATCTTACCACATACCAAGTACTACTTGGTAAGAACATCTTTCTTATAGAACACATTCATGTGTGATAACAAATCCAAGATTAACTAAGATTTGACGACTATCATTTCTCATGGCATGAATACAAATAAAACTAAAGTTGGTTAACCTCACACACGCCCTAAAACCACCTAAATCCCCCCCGATTACCAACCCCCACAACCCGAAAACTAGACCAACCCATCAGATCCAACCTTGTCAACCCAACCACCAAGGATGTTGTGATTGCCTTTAGGAGGGGGTCTTGGTGGTTGATTGTCGTTACTTTAATTGTTATTGTTAGAGTATAAGGGATAACAAATGTGACGCAAAGGGTTACTTAGAGGTGGGGTGTTCGAAGGTAGGGGTAAATCGTTAGGTGGTTGCGATGAACGAGGGAGGAGAAGAGAGGGTTTGAGTTTTTTTTATTTTAAAATTTACAAATAAAATTAAATCCATTTTTTAAGAAATATAACTAGTGTGTGCCCCGGGCGATGCCCCGAGACCCGGATTGATAGTTTGTGTACTTTTTTAAAAATTTTATAATTATGTATTTGTATAGTTAGTGTGTGGTTCGGGCATTGCATCAAGTGCTACTTTTTTTCCCCTCATATGTATTTATATTATATTTTTGTGAAAAATAGATGAATAATATTACCTCTAATTTACGTAATAAGTGAAAGGAATATACAATATTGTATGTGAACTTTGAAACATAAATAAAAGTTGGTTGAGATGCATGGTAAATGTATTACTATTATGTATAGGAGGTTTTGGGTTCGAGTCTAGCTCAAAGCAAATTTTATTTTGTTAAATGAGGTGACAAACTTATGCGATCAATATACTTTTGGATGATGACATGGCGCTTATACTTTGAAGAGTGTCACGTGGCACCGTTCCTTTAGAAGGAACGCCTTTTAATATATAGTATAGATATACAAAAATTAATTACCTTGTTAACAAGTTAATGATTGTTTATTGTATTTAAAGAAGATACCCCAAAAGGTGGTATTAGGTTTATCAAAATGTTGTTTTTATTTATGAAAGAGAAGCCAAAGATTGTATTAGTTTTGTTAATTTATGTATCTTTTTCTAATGGCAAGTCAATCAAGATATTTTAGAATTTTTTTTATTAACGAATAAGATAATAAAATTGATCAAATAATTAAAGAACTTTAGATTATAAGTAAAAAATTTATCCTTTCCTAATATTTATGTAAAAAATAAATTACATAGATAAAAATATAGAGATCAAGATACTTCAAGAAATATACAAAGTACAAAGTGTTGTATAAAAAAATTTGTTACCTTAATTCTACTTTGTAATTGACAATACAACTTAATCAAGCTTGTTTGGTGGAGTTAGTGGGAAACTCACCTTGTGACTTTGAGATCATACGTTTTATTTTTATTTTTCGAAACAACTTTGAGGTTATAAGTTCGAGCCTGATTACCTGCTATGCTAGAGGAATTCGCTTCCTTGAACTGGAAACTGATGCTCAGGCCGTGAAATATATGCTTGAAAATCCAATCTACTATATTGACCATGAGCTTTGCAACCTTATAAATGATGTTGTTACTCTTCTTAACAAGGATTGGAGTGTCACGATTCTTCATGTCAAACGCCAAGCTAACAAACTTGCTCATGGCTTAGCTGAAATCGGAAGATTGAGATCTGAAGATGACACGGGATACCATTTCTACTCTCCTGCTACTCTTTCTTCAACCTACATGGAAGAACTGGCTCACTCCCTTGCCATGGTGGGTGACTCCTGATCAAGCAGCTGCTACCTCTCACAGGCCTGCTACTACTGCTGCAGGCCTCTTTCTGTCATCTGAAGATCTTGCTCGTGCTGTTGCTCCTACTCCTTTTATTTCTTCTTGCTTTCAATTTCTAGTTCAAAAACTTATGTCTGTTTTTCTCTTTAGTTGCTTAGCTAAGATTCTAAGGCATGGTAATTTTCTCCCTTACGCAGCCTGGTTTCTTGCTTTGCTTTCTTCCTTTCGTTTTCTCTAGTTAGTGCAGGTTTCCCTGTACCCCCTTTTGAATTATGGTTCTCAGGGATGCTCCTTAATCACCCCTATGTAATATAATTTCGTCTCTTTTATTAAAAAAAATATAAGTTCGAGCCCACCAACTACATATGTTTGGGAGTAGGGGGATTTCGTTACCTTTCCCCTCTACTCTCAAGTGCTGGACCTGGTTTGTAGAAATAGACTGACTAAGGGCTTGTTCTCTTCAGCTTATTTTCAGTTCAGCTCCTAATTTTCTTATCTCATAAAATATTAAGTTCAATTCAGTTTAACTCCATGCAGCTCAGTTCAGTAAATGAGAACATACCCTAAAATTGTGAGCGATACTTATTCAATAGGGTCTTTCATCTTAACTTAAAAAAAAAAAATTAAACACGTTAAAATAAATTGGCATTGAACCCTTTTTTTTCCGGAAAGGATAGTTGACTAATTTACCTAAAAAAAACCATATAATTTTCAAATTTATTGTTCCACACAATCTATTAATTTTGAACAAAACCTAAGGTCCAACAGATTTAGGTCAGACTTACAACAATGATAAGGCCCAACCCAAATCTTTCCAAGCTACACAAATATTAAATTAAAATAATTATAAAAAAAAAAAACACACACACACACACAAAACATGTAATTACAATATTAGACATCAACCTACACACGCAACCAAAACAAAGAAATGAAAACAAAAACAAAGAACAAGGGCAAAATAGACAATTCCTTAAAATAGAACGCGTAAACACCTAAAAGTCTAAAAGTTAGGCTATAAATAAGGGTTCCTCCCTTCATATCTCACATTTGATCTCCTCCTCTCATAAAATTCCTTGAGGAGTTTCTCTTTCTCTCTCTTCTTTTCTTCCGCCGACGACGAACAAACCCTAGGGTTTCAAATTCAATTCGATCTTACTTTTTTGTTTTCCAATTCAATCGTTACACCGCCAATCGATCTATCATCTCCAGATCTTCAATTGGAAGGATCTACAATTTACAGATCTTTCGATTTCGATTTTTCAGCGAAGAATAATTTTTAGGGTTTCTTCGATTCGAATCGCAGTTTGATTTTGCGAGAGAAAAAGGGAAAAAAAAAGAGGGGTTTTAATTTGGATATTTGGGTGTTGTTGTAATTGGTGTTGTTGGGGAAGATGGCTCGATGTTATCCATACCCGCCACCTGGGTATGCTGGGAAGTGCTCAAGCCACGAGGCCTTGATCTTATCGATTAAGGTTTGTTGAGCCCCAAAAACACCCAAATTTTGAAAAATAAATCAAAATTTTGTGTAGTTTTGTTTGTCAAAAAGTATCATGATCTTGATGACATGCTCGACATGCTCTTTGTTAAATTTGTCATGAATTATATGTATGTATATATGTAAAGAAATTATCGAAAATTTCAGATGTAATTTGTATTTGATTTAGAAAAAGAAAGAACAGAAAAGGGTATAATTTGTTCGTTTTTGTATGGTTTTTGTTAAAATTTCAATTAAAATTAGATAGATCGTGTGTATGTATAATCGAATCGCTATGATAGACGAATTATTTGCAATGTACAATATTGAGGTGAAGTAGTCTGAATCTTTGGGTTTATTGAGCCGAATGTTGAGGTATGAAACGATTTATTTGGGTTTATTGGTTATCCCTATATTTTTGAGGATTAAATATTTTAGGGTTTGGTGGCAAATTCTAAATTCTGATTTTATCAAAGTATTTTTGGATTAATTATTGGTTTTTTTCGAAGGTACTAATAATACTGATTTGAGATTAAACACTCTTTTTAATTGAAGATACTGATTTGGGATTAAACACTCTTCTTAATTGAAGATACTTATTTGGGATTAAACACTCTTGGGATTGAACTCTAGTTTTAACTGATTCTGATTTGGGTTTAACTCTGATTTAAATGAACAATACTGATTTTGTTCTTAAATGTCACTCTATGAGTAGGTTCATGACATTCAATGAATTAATCAATAGAAAATTGTTTTCAGAAAATTTTAAGGTTCTGCTTATGAAAGTATGTTTTTTAAACTGAATTTTGTGTGTAGAAATGAATGGGGTTTTAAAACTTGTTTTTAGTATGATTGATACTGGAAATTGTAATGGATTTTAGACTTTTAAAAGGTTTTGGATTTTTGGATGTGAATTGTTGCTGTGTACTCTGTGTGTGTTATGTGCACATATATGTACTGTGTGGGTTTGTTTTTGGGTGCTGGCATAGAATTAGAAAATCATGCTTCCCAGGATACCCTTGATTTTCTTTCTTGACCCATTGATGGTTATATGCATATGGACTAGTCTAAAGACAATGTGGTTTTGGTTGCGCATTGCATGCTTTCGGTTTTGGATAAGTTGTTGCCCTTTGGAATGGATTGTGAATCTCTCCATTCTGGTTATGCTTGTTTTATTGGCTTGCTGCCATTATATGGTCTGAATTTCTACTCTGGTGCTTTTAAAGCTCCAAAAAGAAAAGGAGAAGGCAAACGCAAACAAGGAACTAGAGAAGATCATTTCAGAAAGGAAAAAGTCTAAATCATCTTCAGATAAGAAGAATGGCAAAGAAGACAAGAAAGACAAGAAGAGAGACAGAGATGACAAGGACAAGAAAAGCAAAGAAGAACGAAAGAAAGAGAAGAAAGAAAAGAAAGAAAAGAAGAGAGAGAAGAGGGCTAAGGCCACTGACCCTGCTGCTGAAAGCGGGAAGCAAGATTGTGTTGATAAGTTAATTAAACCCGAGAATGTGCTGGTCGAATCTAATGGGAAGTTGCAGAAGACAAATGCTGAACTGCTGGAGAGGAGTAGTGTTACTGAAGAACATGGCCAGCCCATTGACTCTCAAAATGCGCCTTGCTCTTCTGATAGCACCGGAAACAGTGGCAAGAGAAAAAGGTCAATGCCATCTCCTAGTGGCATACAGAGCAATGGTGAGTATACCCCTTCATATTGGGGTAGGTTGTATTGGTCATTTTGTTTGTCACTTGAAATATGTGCTAATTACATTGCTTTGTCAAATTTGCAGGAAACATAATTAGAATTCGGTTGTCATCATCATCATCATCTCAAAAAAGAGATGAACCTAGTACATCAGGAAGCAAAGGGCAAGAATTTAGTCAGCTCCCACAGGCTAGAGAAGACCCTGTCTTATTAAATAGCCAAGTGCGGCCTTGTGACAGCCGTGCAACTCAAGACACATCTGCCAGACAGAAAGATGTAGTCTCAGAAGCTCAAGGTCTACTTCCCTGTTCTACTTCCACTAGTACTGCTACTTTACAACGAGTTTCAGCAGAAGTCTCTGGTTTGAAAGCGGAAGTATCCCAGAAGGGTGTTCTTCCATTGCTTGACAAGGTCAACACATTGGAGAAAATATCATCTCATGACAGAAGGATGCAGAAAAAAGAATCAATGTATAAGCAATTGTTTGTGGATTGGGTGCCACCTGCACTAGAAATGGTTGAAGAAGATGATGAAGATTGGCTTTTTGGTAAGAAGGATGAAGACAGATCAGCCAAAAGGTTGAGAGCCAGTAATGATGTTCAAAGCCAGGCTGACAATCTTCCTTGCTCTGCGTCTGCTGTAATGCAGCCACGGGCCCATTACTTGCCCAATGCAGAAATTTATGCATTGCCCTTCACTGTTCCGTTCTAAGCTCAACGTTGTTCACTTCAGTTAGAGTGTATGATGAATGATGCTAGTACTGGGACTGGTCGAGCTTTCCTTCAGCTCAACATTTTTCACTTCAGTTAGTGTATGTTGAACGATACTAGTACCGGGACTGTCGAGCTTTGTTGCAGCTTTGAAATGGGTGTGTTTAATATCTTTTGGGGTGGTGGATGAGATCTCAGACTCACACATATGGAGTACAATGATAGGGTTTTGGAAAATTGGCGGGGATGGTTAAAATTTTGGTGTACTAGTGTAGGGTCTGTTGTTTGTCCTGATATTTTTGTTGGTTGAACTGTAAATATGATCTACTAATATGTTTGTCCATTGGACTTACTAATACAAACATTATGATTGACAAATGGTGTTGTCTATTGACTATGTCTCGCTTTAAACATCTTAACTTAATAAGTACATAACATGTTTTGACTTATGAACAAGTTTATTAGATAACCCATTGTCTATATAAAATCATGGATCAGGTTTGTTATTGGTCATTTGAGCTTGCCATGTGTATGAACTGTTACTTGTAATGTGACATGGTGCACCAATTGCTGATCTGTGCGAAGAAACTGACTGACTTTTTCAATAGCAACTGATGTTTGATGAAATGCCAAAAAGAAAGAACTGTGTTTGGCTGAAAACAAACTCTATTAAATCTTTTTTTTTTTTTGGTGAGAACCTCTATTGAATCTTAATCCTTGTGTTATATGAGTATGTTTCATGACTTGTATATAACTTCTTAAAATATGTATAATGCTGAAATTCGATTATAAAATTTGATCTTTATAAAGAGAAGAAAAAGAGAAAGCATTGGCGGCAGCCTTTTAAGGAGGAGGTTTTTACATCTTTCAAAAAAAATTATAAAAATAAAAAAAAAAAAAAAAAAAAATTAAAAAAGATTAAAAAAATATAAAATAAAATAAAAATAAAAAAAATGGAGGAGGTTTTACAACGCACAACACATAAGTTTAAAGGGTTTTACAACTATCATCCTACTCTAAATCTAAAGTCAATTCAAAATGCAACACATACTCTTTAATTTTGACAAGAGATTAGTTTCTGCTTACCATAACCCATGTATAAAGATTAGAAAGAGAATTTATTAAGCTTACAATGAGACTAGGTTGGGAGGGTAGGATATAATTTGGAATCGTAATAAGCAAATTCTAGCTTAGAAGAGAACAACCCGAATAATAGAACAAGTATAACCAAACAAGTTCATCCAATATCATTAGACAGTTAAATGCATAAGTCATAACCAAGAAGTTTTCTTCCCAATTTAACACATTTTATTATTGATCAATTGCATTACAGCTCTTTATCCTCTTTGACATTTTCTTAATTTTTATTAGCTTTTTTCATTCACTTATCTTTCAAGCTAAGAACGACTAATCAACTACATTCACATGTTCTATCTTCCTTTAATAATTTGATCCTTCCAGAATCGATCACTATCTACCACTGCGCATAGAACCACCTACAAGCTTCATAAGCCCTCAATTAGAGCTCCTTCAAGCTACATTGTCCCCTTCAATCTATTTGTTTCCATTTCATTTCATTTTTTTTTTTTTTTTTTTTTTTTTTTTTTTTTTGTGAAACCATTTCATTTCATTTGAAGTACATCATTTCTAGAAATAAAAGTTACGGAGTACATAGAAAAATTGCAAATCATAACAATACCTAATTGATATAAGAAATAATCTAAGGAAAAAAAATAAAAGATTGAAAATAATATAACTACATGAGAGTATAATTTATCATATTAACACTCCAAAATAAAAATCCACACTTTCCTCAAAAAAAAAAAAAAAAAAAAAAAAAAAAAAATCCACACGGTTTCTTGCTTCACCAAAAGATTTTAAAGTGCACCATCATGAACCATGATGTGATTGTAGAAACTGCAGCCTAAAGACCTGTAACCTGAAGTGCATCATCATCATCAAAAGTCTTCATCAAACTTCCCACTATTTTTCTTCTTCTATTTTAAACACTTGGTTTTGATATGACCTTTCACACGACAATAATTATAGACTTTTTCTTTCTTAAAGTTCTTACCATTTTGAGCAACTAAAGCATCATCTTCAGAAGGATTAATAAATTTATTCATCAACTTATTGTCAATTCATCCAAACTCAAATCATCAGTATTTAACCACTTCCCAAATTAGGATTTTACACATGTTTTGTTTTCAAACAGCATCAGTGATGCATGGTGTTTATATATGGAGACTAAAATATACATTTGCACGTACTTTCAAATAAATTATAACTAACGAATTTACTGGAAGTGAAAGACATGAAATACTTGCATAATGAGAAATACAACCATAAACGGAGCATAATAGGCCGCGAGGCACACATGACACGACACATATTAGAAGCTCTTCTGGGAAGATATTATTTTTTTTTTTTAAAAAAAAAAAAAACATGCTGATATCCTTGCTGAAACATCCATTTTCTTCACAAAATAAATTTTTTCAGTTTCCATCAACGAAGAGTGTAAATTACAGCAGCATCATAGCACTATAGCAGATTCTCACGTACTACGAAGTCAGTAGTTTCATTTTCCTGCAAATATCATGAGATACTGAAGTCAAAAAGTTATGCATTAACAATAAGGTAATGACTACTTTTTATTTATTTTCCTGATATCAGATGAACGTTTGACAATATACCAAAATAATACAAGAATGTACTTCGTATATACTAATAATCCCTCTGCATAAATTATTTGCAGAATCAAAATCCGTAAAATCCTGTAATCTTAGCAGAGATGTTTAACTAAGAAAATTTTCTGAGGTACCTCAAAGTATAAGCTGGCATCTATGCCGCCTCCCACAGAGGAGTATATGGTCTCTTTGAGCTTGCAGCTGACCGATGACATCTTTTATGTCCATTCGATCTTGTGGCAATTCAGAGGAACATCTCACCCCAATCTTGATCATTGTTGTTATGCAGTCGAAAACACATTTAGTAATGCCTACCCTTCTATCATCCAAGTCCATGTTTCTTTCTTCAACATCATCAAATTTAAGCTTTGGATCTATGATATCCAACAAATGATCAGCCAAACCTAACTCTGCAAACTTGTGCAGGCTCATATCTCCCTCGAACATCAAATCAGTGGGCTTCTTTACAGTCATCATCTCTAGCAAAATGATTCCGTAACTGTACACATCACCTGCTGCAGACACTGAAGATCCAAGGCCATACTCTGGACAACATACATATAATGAATCATTACAAAGTTATCGTTATTAGATGCAGAATAAACTATTTTTTTTTTTTGAGATAAGGCGGTGCAATCTTTACCTGGAGCAGTATAGCCAACAGTTCCTCTAACTCCTATAGAGCTACTGTTATAGAGTTGCTCAGATATTTCTGGAATCAGCTTCACCAACCCGAAATCTCCAACGTGGGCAGTCATGTCATCATCAAGCAAAATATTGGTGGGCTTTAGATCACAATGGATGATAGAAGTACCAATGCCGTTGTGGATGTAGTCTAGGGCATGCGCTACATCTATGGCTATATTTAACCTTTGTTGAAGGGTTAGATTCTGATATTGAACATCTTCTTCTGAATTTGAGTGAAACCATCTCTCAAGGCTCCCGTTTGACATAAGTTCGTAGACCAAAGCTTTGAAGACATTTCCTTGAAAGTCTATACTAGAGCATGCAGTGATGACTCCCACAAGATTCCTATGGCGGATAATTCTCAAGGCCTCACATTCTGCTACAAAGCTCTTACAGGCTCCTTGACGCTGATTGTTAATCACTTTGATAGCAACAACCTTTTCTACTCCCTCAAGAAGAAGGGTTCCTTTGTAAACAACACCAAAATTACCTGAACCAATCATATTCTCCGTAGAAAAGCCATTAGTGGCTTTGAGAAGCATGTCATAAGACACTTTTATGAATGGTTCTTTGAACAAGAGCCCTGAAACTGAGGCTTTGCTTCGACGTTTTGTGCAAATCAGATAAAGCGATGTCACAATAGCTACCCCTACAAAAACACATGCTATAATGGAGACTGCAATGATGACAACTGCAGGAGGCTTCCTTTTTCCCTTCGATGTTGGGCAGCTTGGTAATTTGAGCTGTGGAATCCCTCCACAAAGCTTTGGATTACCAACAATTGATATTGCGCTAAGATTAGCGAAAACTCCTTTGGTTGGAACTCCGCCCTCAAGGTTATTGAAAGACAAATTCAGCAAAACCATGGATGAGAAATTGAAGAAGTATTTTGGCACTTGTCCAGTCAACTTGTTACAAGAGAGATCGACATTATGAAGACCTTCCAAATGGCTAAAAGATGGAGGGATGAATCCCGAAAAGGAGTTACCTTTCAAAGACAAATTTGTAAGAGCAACACATTCAGAAAGGCTAGTTGGAATAGTACCGGACAAATTGTTATTCGACAAGTTCACAGTTACTAGATTCTTTAAGCCACCAATCTCTGAAGGCAGAGAGCCTTGCAGGTGATTGTGGTCAAGAAAGAGGTAAAGTAACTCCGAAGCTTGGAAGAGTTGGTAAGGTACATTTCCAATTAGATTATTATGGCTAAGATAGAGGGATAGTAAACTGTTGCAATTACCAAGAGTAGTAGGTACCGTCCCTTGAAATCTGTTGTTCGACAAATCCAATTTACTCAACAAGGATAAATTTCCTAGGGACAAAGGAATACTACCAAAGAGCTGGTTGTTTGAGAAAATTGCTTCTTGTAACCTAGTCATCTTACCAATGTCAGCTGGAATAGTTCCAGTGAATCGATTATCATTTAGATGAAGATATTGTAGATTCAAAAGACTACTCATCCCCAAAGGAATGTTACCTGACAATCGATTGCTACTAAAATCTAGCCATCGGAGTTTGGCAGATAGATTGGCTACAGACTGAGGAAGCATCCCGCCAAAGTAATTTCCTGAAGACAACAAGATTTCTAAGCGACTACAGTTCACTAGATTGTCTAGAAAACTGAGATCGTCAGCTTCTCCTCTACCATGAATGGCATCATATAGAAGTACCTGAGACAGGTTTTTCATATTTCTTCCATCCAGCATGAATTTTCCAGTAAAATCATTACAAACAAGACTTAGATATTCGAGGTTGGAAAGGTTAGACAATGAGATAGGAATAGCTCCTGAGAGTTGGTTATCTCCGATTTGAAACCATCTAAGTTGTGGGAAGTAGAACCCAAGATTAGATGGAAGACTCCCAGTTAATTGATTAAAATTTAAAGAGAGTTTTTGGATCTTTGAGAGGTTGTACAAAGAAGGAGGAATCTCACCAGAGAAGCTGTTACCTCCAAGTGCAAGAACTTGGAGGTCTTTGAACTTCCCTATGAAATTTGGGATTCTTCCTCGAAAGCCAGAAGGCCCCTCTGTATCTGATTGTCCAGATAGGTACAATGCTTTCAACGAAGTTAAATTTGATAACGGAGAAAGGTTGTCACCTGTTAAGTTGTTGCAGTCAAGTCCGAGGACTTCTAGTTTGGACAACAAGGAAAGTTGGGAAGGAATATTCCCAGTGAGTTTGTTGTAACCCAACTCAAGATTTTTAAGCTGCATGCAACGAGAGATGTTTGCTGGGATTTCTTGTTCGAATGAATTGTGATACAGGTTAAGAGTTTGCAGCCTAAAAAGACGACCAACTTCAGGAGGAATATGGCCGCTGAAAGTGTTGTTTGTCAGTATAAGAGCATGCAGAAAACTCAGGTTTCCTACAAAAGGTGATAGTTTCCCTACCAATCCTTTCTCAGTTAGATTCAGTACTGTCACTCTCTTGTGGCGACGGCCACATGTGACTCCTTCCCACAGGCAAAAATTGGTAGACTCATTCCAAGAACTCAGCACTCTTTGAGGATCAGAGGTTATCTTAGCTTTGATAGCTAATAACGCGACATGATCTGTCTCATTCCCTTTAAAGAAGGAATTAGAGATCGCAGTTGTTGGGATACCTATGATAATTGTGTTTAGAACATACAACAAGGGAAAGATGGTGAAGATAGGCATTGTTTTTGGCTTTCCTAATCCGCATGAGTATATGACTGAGTTATTTATAGGCATGTGTACACAGTGCACACGTTAGAATTTTCGAGTTTTTACACGGTATAATCCATAAGAATTTAATAAACGTCATTAAGATATAATGTTTGAATTTAATTGTTAATAAAGGAAGATTAAGTTATTAATTGTATGTGTCTCTTGAGATTATTAATATGTCTCTATGACATATGGATGAGGTTTTTGTTTAATGACAAAGACTAAGAATGTAGGTCAATGTATGATAGGTTACAGGTTCGAATGCCCCTCCCCTATTTGTATGTACATTTACAACAACAATTACTATTCATTAAAGTGTGAATTCATGCCTAGAATATTATATGACCCAGTCTACATTATAATTAATCCTGTTCTTCATAAATATCTTTGATATTTGCTACGGTAATCAATAAATCACAATATGATTTGTGTACATCATGATGGGATATTTTAATGCAGTATTTGGTTTCTTAAATTTTAATACAGTATTTATACAATAACAAAATATATTTATATTTTTTGAATAGCAATAACAAAATAATTAAGAATCTATGATCTGATAAGATAATTTGGAAGGAATGTGGAAAATCTGAAAGTCATGGCAGGCTTATATATTTAATAACTTAGTAAAGAACAAGAACGTTGAATAAAGGTTATATAGTAATGAATTTGTTCAAGAGTCTTAAGTCTTTGTACATGATTATCACTTATAAATTCTAATAATTTATTGTTTGTTTGAACAAAGCAAAGATCACAATGGAGAAAGTGAAGATCACAATGAAGAAAGTAAGATTACCAAAGACAAAGTGAAGATTGCGATGAAGAAAGTGAAGATTATTACTGAGAGTAAAAATCACGAAGGAGAAAATGAAGATCGCGATAGAACAAAGAAATACTCCCAAGTCTTTATTTATTTATTTATGGTTTTTCTAAGCTATGTCCTTGAGGTTGTTGTGTTTTCAAGGTGTGCCCATGTTTTTTTCGAAATTACAAGTTGTACCCTTCAACTTCAGCTGTTAACTTGACATTAATAATTTTAATAAAATAAGGAGTAATAAGAAGCGCATGAAAAAAACAGGAAAAAGTACACCGAGAGATTGATATATCAATGGTTGTTTTTAGTAGAAAGAAGAAAAAGTAGATGAGAAAATGTGGAAATAATGCTTAATATTAATCCCCTTATATAACTCTAATCCGAGTTGGATGTGATTTCTCTCCAAAGTGGGGTAATTCACATTTAGCACAAACTATTAACGTTGGTTAACGTCAAGGGGTATGATTGAATAAACACTATAAGTTGGAGGGCACATCTTGTAATTTTAAAAAAATATGGGAACAACTTAGAACTCAATAACCACACCACAGGTGCATAGCTTAAAAAAAATCTTTTTTTTTTAATTTTATTTTTTTATAAATATTTCTTAGTAGTTTCCTTTTTATTTTTTTTAATAAATATTTCTTAGTAGTTTCCTAAACATTTATCATTTTATAAATTTTTATTGGAAGTTATTATCAACTTTATACCCTATGTAAAGTAATGTCAGATTTCTTAGGAATTATTGTTTATGGATTTTGATTGATTAAGGGGGATAAGGTAGTAATTAATTTCCCATGTTCTTTGTGAAGTTTATAAGTCCATTATTTTTTATTTTCTCTATTATTACTTATTTGTCATCAACCAAACAAATATTCCATTTGCAAATTCCCATGAAATTTTAACCAAACAAGCTACTCCATCTATCCCAAAATAACTAATACAATCAACTTTGTACATATGCTAATGCATTAGTTTGACTTTATTTTTATATACATAATTTAAATAAATTATATTATGAAACTTTATATAATACCTATTATGAAACTTATTTTAAAATTATTTCAAAAAAAAAAAAAAAAAAAAATGAAACTTAGTTTAAAATTATTTTAAAAATTATATTATAAAATTTTATATTAATACCTAACTAAAATATGTTTTTATTATGTTAGTAAAAAATTATGGTCAAAGTTAATATATAAATAATTAAATAGTGAAAAAAGTCCAACGTCTCAAGGTATAATTTAGAATATTCTCTCTTCGTTGAAGTAATTGTTGCTACATTACAGAGGCTGTTACGCTCTCTCTCCTTCCCTCTGATCCCCTCTCCTCTCCTCTCCTCTCCTCTAAGGTCTTAAAATCTTTTGGTCAGTTAGGCCAAAAACAGTCTAATCTATTGTCTTTTCCTTTGTTTCTTCTTCAAATTATACAGAGTACATTTCCATTCCTTAGTCACCTCTGTGAGCTAAGAAGATCAGCGAGCTATAAAGCTCGACCAGAAAGAAGTAGCAGTGCTAACAGATTGAACAATTGAATTCACCCCAATCATGATACTCCCTTTCTTCATCATGTTTAAAAATCAAAATGCAACAAATTGCCTGATATCATTTTTATTTGCGAGAGATCTTGAATCTCTCTATATGAAGCTATTGTGACTATACAAGTCATACAACCTTGCCTCATTATGTATGAAAGAGGCTGACTCATAGTCAGCACCTAATCTGATGTAGTTTAACATAATTGTGTATTACAAACTTTGACGCTTCAGTTCTACAATCAAATAGCTTAAGGTCGAAACTGACCTAAATGACTATAAAAAATCTAGTGAATTACTCACAAATCAATAGCACATCAGTAACCATTACTCTCTCTAGTCTCTACTTGACCAACATATAATTCTAATTCAGTAATTTGTATAAATGAGGGCATGTTTCAGGCACGTAAACTTTTATCTAGCCGACTTACATCATTTGCAACTTAACTTTAGATAGCAGTGCAAGGTGAAGTAAGGGCATGAAAGACATGAAAACAATTCGTTGAGTAGGCAGTATGGTTTAATTAATACCAAAAAAAACAAAGCTTATCTTTTCATCAAAACACTACCAAAAAGTCATAGGACTCGTAACGAAGCAAAACCTGCATTTCACTAATTTCACTTTGTATTCCTACTAGTATCCTGGATATATCTCACTTTTCAAAAACCAAAACAACAAATTGAAAAAGGAAAAAAAAAAAATCATATACTAACTAGAAAGAACAGTTACCATACCTTCACCAGTTCCTTTACCATACGATAAATATAGAAGTTCTGCAGCCGGGAAAATCTATGCAGTGCAGTTCTAAATTGCCCAAAACCACCAAGCATATCAGATCTTTAATATTTCTTCCATCAATATATTTGAGATGATCTACAACTGACCGAGGTGGGATAAATTTTTTTCTTGTTTCTTTTCCCATTGTAAAATATATGTACACAGGCAGAGATACATAGACTCTAGAGTAATGCCGCAAGCTAAAGAACTAGTCTCACCAAAATCTGTGATATTTTCATCCTTCAAACAATGAGGGTAAGATGAAATTACATTCTCTTTTCTACAACTACTATATTCCAATAATAACAATTTGAAAGCTCCCCAAAATCAAGAAGCTATTGTGATCCACTCATCACCTTGTAGAAAATTTTGTACCGAAAAGGTGGAGATGTGTTCAGCAGGAATTTGTCTACTCCAAGGAACTCTGTTAGACAAATCAGCACCAGGACCGGTATTTCCAACCTCCCCGTAGTAGAGAGTAGACAATGCAAAATCTCCAGACCATGGAAGCCAGCCAGCAGGGGTGATGAGAGCTTCCATGTCGCTGTTGATGAAAACTGTCCGAGAATACGTCTTCCATGGCCTCCCTAAGTAATTCTTGTGCTTGCTAGGCTTACTGTGGTAAAGTTTCATGTACTCCTCTGTTCCGTTAATGTGGCAACCCAGAAAGGCAAACCCTGTGGTTTGAGCTGGGTCTGTTCTTCCATGGGCAGATATAGCATTGGTCTCACCACTCGCAGGTTTAAGTTGGCGAGGACGGACTAGAATGGTACAGTCCTGGAAGATGGCAGCTGCATTGCCAAAGATAAAGTCGACATTTCCTTCGATCCGGCATGATTTGAAGAGCTGTCGGAGGGCATGGACATATATGGTGTCCTGGTTACCAAGGAATTCACAGTTTTCAACGTAAGAGAAGTCACTGTCTGAACGGAAGGCTACAGCTTGATGAGCATCTGGTCCTGCCGTATTTTGAATTGTAAGACCACTGGCCATGAATCCATCACCAAGGACACCTGCAGTAAGAACACATCAGTTCATGCTCCCAATTGAAAAAGGATGCAAAAATTCAACATATTACTCTTGCAGCTTCACATACACAAAAGCATAATGAGTACACATAATTACATAAATGAGTAGGAAAACACGATAAAGCCAGATTTTCAATATGTACCAAGGATCTGTAATCATCATCAGACATATACAAGACAAACCACTAATTCAAGATCATTGATGCTTCAGAAATAAGCATTTGCAAACAAACAATCCATGCATGGGCCTACAATGTTGTAAATGAGTAAATATGAATGCTTCAACAATGATCATTAACATTATTTGCCTAGCCATATATTCTAGTTCAGCCCAGCTACCCATTACTCAGGTTAGATATTTAAGGAGACAGGACATGTGAAGTTTCCTTGCTACTACACACTAGTACTGAGTATCAATGAATTGGGCCAGTGACTATTCATCACATTCCACATCAAGATGGTGACACTAACAACGTCAAAATTTGGTACCACTCCTCAATCTAAGGTAGTATAACTTAATCAAGTGCAACTTACCAAACAATTACATACCAGATTCCTAAAGCTAAATTAGTATATCACTTAAATAGCCAAGATGGTTTTTTCAATGAATGTCCATAACTTCCAAATAGGAGACCAAATTCAGATAAATACTCAGTTTATTCAGCCCAATTTAAATAATTACTAAGTCACCATCTATGTTTGCTTCGACTCAATTAAAAGTGTTAGACAAGGGTACATGTCCAAGTGTTATGCTGTGCCATTATCCGAGTGTCATAAATCCGATACATATATCTTAGGTGAAACGAAGAGTCAATACATAGTTCAACATCAAAATATTCAAAACTACTCTATACAGTAATTAAAATTAGATGCAAATTCTTACCCAAACAAATAAAGAAGACAAGAAGTCAAGAACTCTAAAAAGTCTAGAACACCTTTTAACCTAACAACACCAACATCAATGCATGCATAATTAGAAAATCATCAACTTAAGCCCCAAAATAATACTAGAATAATCAACTCACCGACAGTAGCAGTATTATAGGTGGTGATCCCCTGTATCCCAGTGCTTAAAGAACCAGTAATGACAGTTTTACCCATGCCATCCCCCAAAAACACCAAATTCTTTTTATTAAAAGGCACCCTCACTATCTCATCATAAACCCCTTCCTTTATCTTGATCACATACTTCTTCCCTCCATCCAAATTCTCCGGCGCCCCATCCACCGCGTCCTGCAACTTCTCGTACTTACACCCTCCTCCAGCACACACTGTCGCATCCACCTCCTTAAAGGAACTCGACAATGATCCGAACTTCAGAGTTCCTGACTCCGAACCCGACACAACAGGCTCCCAGAACCCGTCCCTCTCAGTACGAGGTGGGGTCCATGAGGCCGGGTCAGGCCCGAGCGCGTCTAGTGCACGCAGCATACTGAGCGCGTTGCTGGTTGATGTGATCAAGACGGTGTCGAAAAAAGACATTGTCCCGTTCACTGCGGCTGAATCATTGACGTACTTCAGACCTGTAAAACATCATGTGTTACAGACTTACATCAACATCAACTATAATATCTTACACATTAAACAACATTATTGAAAACAGCTACGAGTAATTACGGAATACAAATCTAGCCTCAACCATCCAATCTTAAATCATCCACAATATTGTTACACTCTAACTTACACATTTCTCCTACACAATTTTTTTTTTTTTTATTAATTATACTAAACAATACTCTTCATAACAATAAATACTTTCTTCATTAGTTGTGACATTTAAAAATTTGTACTAGTGTTGTTCCATTTGACCACCTGGTTGATATTTAAACATAAAATACGGAGTATTTAGCAAAATACAGACAATGTTGTAAAAAATTTGTCTCAATTTATATTACCACAATCCCAAATTTTTATTACTAATAGTAACCGAGAAAATTTACAAGTTTACCATCTTGATAAAATAAACCGCTAAAGATATACTCCGTACGTTCGTGATAGAATCACAAAGTGCTCGTAAAATTGCTAATGATCTAATTTACAAATTTAACATTTGATAAACAACTCATGTTTACCAAATTAAATGGGCGCCTCAAAAAAAATGTAACAAATTTAATACACAGTAACAATTTAGATGAATAATGAGACATAATTGAATTACCTGACCAACAGTCGTACTGATAAGAAAGCGCAGCGCTACCCCATGCACGTGCGTCCCTAAGCTTCCCACGTGCCAACGCATCCTCCGCAGCAGAGCTCCGAGCCTGAGAATTCCCCAAAACCTCAAGACACGTTTGGGCGGCACGTGAGCGGTTAGGATTATGAGCCGAAGCGTCTAGAATCTCCTGGACCATAGCCTGACCCGTTTTAAGATTCTGGGTCGAAACCTGAAACGCCAACTGAATAATCCCAGCCGGAGTCGGATCCTTCAATGCCCGACCCGTTAACATGGATTGACACGCATCAGGAAAACGGGTCGCCCGGCACGCTTGACGGATTGCAGCATCTGAAGGTTGAACACCGGAGAATTTAGCACGGGGGTTGTGGGGGTGGCGGTGGGCGGAGGAGAGGGAGGAGAGAGAAAGAAAGAGGAGGAAGAAAAGAGAGGAAGCCATTGAAATAAGGAGAAAGAGTATTTTCTTGTAATTATTATTGTTGTTGTTATTTGGGTGGGGTTTAAAATGGGGGTAAGAATTGTGAAATGGGTTGGCATTTATAGGATTTCTGGTAAAAGGAGTTGTCATTTATGAACAAAATTAAGTGAGAGAATTAAAAAAGCCAGATTTGGAATGGTGTGATATTGGAATATGAATAGGAAAATCAAAAATGGGTTGATTTGATTAGATTAGATCATTAGATTAGATATAATATGATTATGATTTGATTAAGGGGGGTTATGTTATATATGTGGTTGGTAATTAAGGTGGATTTGAGTGGGGATTAATGGGGAGTGACTAGTGAGTGTGAACAAGTATGGGGGGGGGGAGATTGTGGAAGACAGAGTGTTTGAATTTTTTTTAACTGTTGGAGTCACGGGATGAGAGATAATGGGAATGGGGAGAATGAAGTAAGCGATCACGGGAGTGGGAGGAGAAGGGATGGGAGTATTAATTTTTGATTTTGTGATGGTGGTGTTTGTTTGTTGTTTGTTGTTTGTTGTTTGTCGTTTGATTGTGGTGTTATTAGACTCAATAAATGGGGGGCCATCATTTGTAATCGGGGGGCGCCTACTGTGCATAAGCATAACCGCATTTTAGGCTTAGATCCGTCTTGCAGAGTTGCAGCTTCTTTTTGGAATTAAAAAAATTGGTTTAGATCACCTTTTGCGCTATCTTACACTACATCCCAATTTGGCTATTTTATCTGTATATAATAATACTTTCTCCGTTTTCTTTTACTTGCAATACTTCCTTAAAAAGAATATGTCACAATACTTGCAACACACTACTCCCTCTATTTTTTTTATATGCATCACTTTGACCGGCACATTTGCCGAGACGCTATTTTGACCATGAATATCTTTAATTGTGTATTAGTAAAAATTGTGACAAAATTATATTATGAAACTAGACATTATGACGAATTTAATGATATATAATATAATAACATTTATTCATTTTTTAGAGGTGAAAAAATTAAGTCAACCATGGTATGTGAATAGTGCAATTGTCAAAGTGATGCATATAAAAAACGGAGGGGGTATAAAAGGAAAGTTACTTTAAGGAAAAGTTATACTATATTCTTTATTTAAAGCACATGACCCACTAAGGGCCTAAACTCATACGTTAAAATTCAGTTCAGTTCAACTCCTAATTTCCTTCTCTTATAAAATATTCATTTCAGTTCAGATCAGCTGAGTTCAGTCAATGAGAACATGCCCTAAATTACACTCCTAACAACCACTCATCCTATTTTAAAGTTTATTATATCATGTAAACTCCACCTTTCTTAATTATTTCGCTAAAGGGTGTGTTGCATCTAAAAGATTACGGAGGAAGTACTCCACATATAAAGTGAAAGGGGACTTTGGGTGATAAATTTAATTTCCCAAAATACCCCTCTCATCTTTTATTTTTATTTGTTTTTCAAAAAAATTACCATCCTTATTTAAAAAAAAAAAAAAAAATTGTAACTACCATCTAAAAAAACTACAATCTTAGTTCAAAAAAAAAAAAAACTTCCATCTTTTCATTTTTAATAATTTTTTTTTAAAAAAGTCAATTTTTATTATTAAGCCCACATGACATCATCAACATAATTTCATTTTTATTTTTTATCAACAATTATTAAATCTACTAATATTCTTTTTATTAAAATAATTAAAGAGATAATATTGTGGAAAAAATAACAAAAAATCGAGCTTGATAGATTACTTATATTGCACACGCACGCATTGTGTGCGTTTCTTAGCTTTTAAAAATAACTGTAATGATTTTATTTTTGCATTTTTGTTTAATTGAAAGTGAGCTACTCTCTTCCACCGGCCACGCACGAATTGTTTGAGACAAAGAGAGTAATTCAATTAATCTAGGAGCAAAATATTCGAGAGTATAGAATAGGACATTTCCACCCAAAAATGATTATGCCACACTTGTTCAACACCAAAAGATATGAACTTAATATAGTGATGAACAACTATATTGTCCTCCCTTTTAACATGAGATCAGAAAAGTGAATTAAAATTAAAACAAATTTATATAATATCTCCCGCAAAAAAAAAAAAAAAAAAAAGAAAAAAAAAAAAAGATGGATATAATATCTTCTACGACACTATCAAATCAAGAAAAATTAATGGTAGCCTTTTGTATTATTTATGTACTCCGCGCTCACTCAATTTGATATATCATAGTTAAGAAAGTATAGTCAAGTTGGGTCTTGTCAGATTCGTTTCAATTTATAAGGGTGGTCAAACCAGTTATCTAACGTGTTCCAATTCAAAGAATCGAATAAAATTTCCATCCAATTTCAAACAAAAAAAATTCATCCTATTCGATCTTTAAAAAACGTATCGGATATCTAATTTTTAAGGATATTTTGGATATCCGAATTTTTTAAATAGGTGGCTATCCAATATGTCAATTTAAAAAATTAAAATCAGATTTTTGAAAATTTTCAATATGAATCTATCCAAATCTAATCCAAAATTTCAAAAAAAAAAAAAAAAATATAAGGATATCCTAAATTTCTAATCAGATCAACCAAATCATGGATTAGGTTAATAAATTTGGACGCCCACTCCCATCAATTTATACTTCCATAATAATTTTTTATTAATAAAAATTTACAATTACAACTTAAGTGTTTATAATATACATCGACAAATGTTACTCCGTATGTAGATGAGAAGTGTTGCAGCTACTTAAAAAAAACAAAAAAAAAACAAATTAAATTTGCACACAAACAAAAAAATAAAAAAAATAAAACAACAACAAAAACAAAAACTAATAAATCTATTTTACATAATAAAGAGTAGAAATAGATAAGATTTTTTTAAAGCAGTTACAACACTTCTCATCTAAGGTTACAAGGGGGATGTGATAAGGTTTTACATAATCACTTCTCCCTCAAATAAACTAAAATCAAATAATCACTTCTTATCTAACGTGTTCCAATTCAAAAAATCAAATAAAATTTCCATCCAAATTCGAACAGAAAATCTCATCCTATTCGACCTTTAAAAAAGTATCGGATATCTAGTTTTTAAGGATATTTTGTATATCCGAAATTTTTTAAATAGGTGGTTGTCCAAATGTCCAATATGGCAATTTAAAAAATTGAAATCAGATTTTTGAAATTTCTCAATATGAATCTATCCAAATCTAATCCAAAATTTCCAAAAAAAAGAAAAATTATTTTGGATATCCTAAATTTCAGATCTGATCAACCAAATCATGGATTAGGTTAATCGAATTGGATTTTCTGCCCACTCCTATCGATTTATACCTGCATAATAATTTTTTTATTATTACACATTTACAATAATCTCTTCATACCAATGTTCCTATTAGCGTCCCTAGAATAGGGTGTTTTTTCCTTTTCTAGGGTTTGGCGGCAATTTATCGTTTTTCCCCTCAATTTTCAACTTTTCTCCACTAATTTTATTCTTGTAATCTCAATATTAGCCATGGATGATGATCTTATATATCAAGGATTGGGAGAAACTACAACTTACGACTGATGAAAATACTGTTATTGAAGCGAATTCAGAGACTATGGATGACGATTTTATGGAAGAGCAAATTCGATTGACACTTGTTGGAAAGTTATGCATTGTGAAGCCCTTTAATACCGAGGTAATGAAACAAACCTAAGTAAATGTTTGGAGGATGAATGACAATTTCGCGATTAGGTTTCTAGAAACAAACCTCTTTGTTTTCCAATTCTTCAATGAAACAGATAAGAACAAATTACTGGTGTAGATATCTACTTTTGGCCTCCGACAGGAAGTGCAATGGCGATAAATAAAACCATCTTCGTGTTGGATCAATGTGAAGAATACTTATGCATGACTGGTTAAAACCGCAAAGAAACAAAAAGACTAGCCTAACCCAAAAACAAATGCAAACAAGGTCCAATTAACTAAGTCCGATCATAATTAGGCTTAAGCCCGTGCTTAAGATCCAATAATGACAGATTTAGAGGCGCCCAGGTTATATCTAATGCTGCCGCAGGAAAAGTCGCACGCATCTCAATGAGTCGCGCTGGTCTGGCGCGCGCAACTAATTTAGTTGCGCACACCCAGCGCAACTGCTAGTGATGCGCTCGCGGAAGATTCAAAATTTCATAAAAATATAAAATCGAATCTTACCATAATGCCGCGTGCAAGACATCCAGTTAAATCACTTGCGCAGGGATGCCGCACGCAACTCATCCATAACAAAGACGAGGTTTGGGCGGTCCCTCCAACACCACGATCAGAGGGCAGTAACTTTGCGGGGGTTGCCCAATCCTCGGCAGTTCCAGCTTAAGGTTTTCAAATGTGGTTGTTTTTAAAAGGTTGTAATATTGTTATTTAACTTTTTTTTTTTTTTTTTTTTGACGGGATGTTGATATTTAACTTAATAATTATTGGTAGTAGCCTCTGGAACCGGAACCTGTTCAGAACCGCAGGTTCCAAACCCGGAACCTGTTGATCAGGTTCCGGTTCCAGGTAATAAAATTACCTGTTGCAACAGGTTCCGGTTTCGGGTAATAAAATTTTGGACCTAGAACCTATAGGGTACCCTGGTAGTACATGTTCCCTATAGGGTACATGAAATCGGAACCTATATGGTATTAAATATTCTAGATAATTAGTGTTGGTTTGTTATATTTGAAGTAGTTTACTAAAGTTGTAAGCTTTTATTGTGAACATCCATTTTTAAAAATATAGAATTGTCACAATTTATAAAGTAACTATTAAGCTTACTTTGAAAGACAGGGTACCCTGTTTAGGAACCGGAACCTGCAGGTTCCGGTTCCCAATTCTTAGGAACCTGTTGCAACAGGTTCTGGTTCCTATTTTTAGGAACCTGTTGCAACAGGTTCCGGTTCCGAGTACCAATATTTTTACAGGGTACCCTGCTACGCTCACCCCTAATTGGTAGCGTTTATCAAAAAAAAAAAAAAAAAAACTTTTGGTAATTTCAGGGGGTGATTTCCCAAAATAATGTAATAATATAAACTAATTCCTTATATACATTGGTTTAAAAACTATTTCCCACAATACCGTCCACGTAGGCTCGGTTTTAAGGTTCGGTATTTGCAAGCATAAAACCGCTAACATTATTGGCGGTTTTAGCTATCATAGAACCTCTATTGGTATTAGCGGTTCTATGCATAGAACCTCTATTGGTATTAGCGGTTCTTTATGTAAAACCTCTAATACCATTAGCGGTTCTATATAAAGAGTTGCTAGTGAGCTAAAGTAGAGGTTCCATGCATAGAACCTCTAATGGTAATAACGGTTCTATATTGTTAAATTTCAAACCTTGGAACCGATCCTATGTGACCGGTATTGTGGGAAATAGTTTTAAAACCAACTTATTTAGGGAATTAATTTGTATTTTAGCATCATTTAGGAAAATCACTCTAATTTCGAGTAATTTAAAAAATTACTGTCAAAGCAATAATAGTTTTGATCATTCTCCATAACAGTGACTCCGTCTCCCTCAAACCCCAAGTAACATTATCAATCTTCATCTTTCAAACACAACCAACTCCTCCTCTCTCCTCAGCTGACCTATTTCTGCCCAATTCACAGAGAAAATGATAGTCGAAGGAATCGAAGACGAAGAAAAATGGCTTGCTGAAGGAATCGCCGCTGTTCAACAGAACGCCTTCTTCATGCTTCGTGCTGTGGTAAATTTCATCGAATTTCTACTGGATCAGATTCAAAGCATTTCAATTTTTCTTCTTAATTTTGTTTTATTTTGGTTGTTAATTCAATTCTAGGATTCGGATAATCTCAGAGAAGCTCTCAAGTACTCCGCTCAAATGCTTTCGGAGCTCCGAACCTCTAAACTGTCTCCTCACAAGTATTTCGAACTCTGTGAGTAATCTAATGTGTGTATGAATTTTTGCAGATTTTTTTTTGAATTTTTTCTGATTTTTTTGATTGTGTTTTGGAAGATATGCGAGCTTTCGACGAATTGAGGAAGCTGGAAATGTTCTTCAAGGATGAGAGCAGGCATGGTCTTTCAGTTTCTGATCTCTATGAACTTGTTCAGCATGCTGGCAATGTGTTACCGAGGCTGTAAGTCTTAAATTACGAACTCATTTTCGCAACTGTGTATTAAATGTTGCTATTGGAGAAATGCTATTGAGATTTTAACAATTATAAGGCTGATCATGGAATTAATTTGATTTGACTTTGAAATTTACGCCGTCTCTTGATGCGCCTTAGGATGATGTAGTTACTGATTGTTCAAATCCTGAATTATTGATATTCAAACTCTAGAGAAATATTGAAACCGAGAATGAGTGAAATGAACCAAAGTTAATTAATAAAATTGAAGAATGTTTTATGCTATGGTTCTGAAACTAGCCGGTTCTTCTATGAGGTAAACTTATCTTTGTGTTTAGATAGGAAGACTTGTATATATGGGCTTCCGTTAATAGTCTTTTGGCTTGTAAGACTAGCTGAAATAGATAGAGGTTTATGTGGAAAGTCTTTACATGATACAATGCTTATCAATGAGATGGTTTTTAGCTGTTTATATCTAATATAGGCAATGTGTACGTGTTTTCTTATGAACTGTCATTCTTGTAGAGGTTGTCATAGGCTATTTTGTAACCCAAGCAGTATATTATTATGTTATCAAATTAGAAACTTTCTACATTTAATTTGTGTTTCCAAAAAAAAAAAAAAAAAAAAAATTTCGGCAAGTTTCTTTGTCTTTGTAATGGGGTGGTTTCCTCGAAGAAACTTTGAAGAAAATTTTCACTTGTTTCCGGTGAAGAGTTGGCAACTTTCTCTAATTCATTGAATTGAAATGTGAACCCAAATCTTTGTTGTTTGAGTGTATCATGTTTTGAGAGTGTAGTGTAGTTCTGGTGCCAATTTTGTAGTGATGATGGTTTAAGCCATACTGCTTTAAGTGCTTATCTTAGTCTATAGCTTGCACTTTAAACTAATGCTGACCATTGCATTGGAAACTATAGCAGCAAATGGACAACTAGAGCTAGACCTTACAGTGATCTTCACCTTCCTTTTTGTGAACTTGTTTGTACTGATGCCTTGATTGGAATTCATTTTTGTTTTCTATTTTTGTTTTAATGTTGGAGTAATATTGGTAAATTTAATGTCGAATCACCAGGTACCTCCTTTGTACTGTGGGTTCTGTTTACCTCAAATCAAACGAGGCTTCCTCTAAAGATCTTCTGAAAGACCTTGTTGAGATGTGTCGTTCTGTTCAGCATCCTATTCGTGGTCTTTTCTTGAGGAGCTATCTTTGTCAAGTCACAAGAGACAAGCTTCCTGATATTGGTTCTGAGAATGAGGGGTGGGTGTCTGTTCCTTTTTTTACTCTCTTGTTCAAATACGATATGTTTGCAAACATCTTGTTCTTATAAGGATGTAGCTTTGACAGAGAACGATGAAGTAGATAAGTTTGTAAATGATTAGTTTCTTGAGGATCTTTGTTTGTCAAGCCACTAAAGACAATCTTCTAGTCTTATCATACATCCATGACTAATTCTGCTTAAGTTTCTTAAACAGCTACACAGTAGTAGAATGATTCATTAATTTTCTTAGTGTACACAGAACACTTGTATTGTGAAGGTGTTTATGGATCACTAATGTGCAAAGGAGGAATATGATTTTGATTCATCTTTTGATGTATAATTGACTGTATCATCTTTCGGTTTTGTTGTCTCATCAACACTGTAGTAAGGCCTTTTATCCACCTCTTCCTCTTATTGGCTATAACCCCTCCTGTAGACCCAACAGTTGGCTGGGCTATGAGATTTCCTTCACCGTTTTTTTTTTTTTTTTTTTTTTTTTTTTTTTTTTTGTTTTATTATTATTATTATTATTATTATTTTTTTTTTACTAGCGACTACTTCAACTCTTAAGTATTTTATTTCAGAGATGGAGATTCAGTGATGGATGCTGTGGATTTTGTGCTGCAAAACTTTACGGAGATGAATAAACTTTGGGTTCGTTTGCAGCATCAGGTTTGTTTATCCAAGACTGTATATGCTAGTATTATGCTATGCATGGCACCATTGTACTTGCATGCCATAAAGGTAAGAATGTCTCATAAGGACATGATGTTTGGCCATGCAGGTGTTTTGGTGCTTGTAAATGATTCATGTTCTTTCATGATCCTGAGTTGAGGACTTCAATCAAGCTTTCTGGTCTGCAGGGGTCAGCTCGGGTAAAAGAGAAACGAGAAAAGGAGAGGAATGAGCTTCGTGATCTTGTAATCTCATTTTCCTGAAGTGAGTTCTTCTTGGATTTAGTACTTTGTACCCCAGCTATTAATGAGATTTTATTTTTTTGCCTGATAATTGACTAGGTTGGGAAGAATTTGCATATACTAAGTCAAATAGAGGGTGTTGATCTTGAAATGTACAGAGATACTGTTCTCCCCAGAATCCTAGAGCAGGTTAGAACACGGTGTTCTCCTTAATTGTCATTTTCTATAATGCTATATAAGCTATCCTCTCAAATTTTCTGTACAAATCATGGTATGTATAGGTTGTAAATTCTAAAGATGAGCTTGCTCAACATTATTTGATGGACTGTATAATCCAAGTTTTTCCGGATGAGTATCACTTGCAAACGCTTGACGTATTATTAGCTGCTTGTCCTCAGCTTCAGGTAGTAATTTAATATGCCTGCCCAACATAGATTGTTCTGATCCTCAAACCCTATCCCCAGGATGTGTTCTATTGTTCTGTATCTGGAAGTACACTCTGTTCTTTTTGTTTAATTTGTTTTGCTTGTTTGGAACAATCAACGAATTACACATTTCATCTGCAACTAAAACCAGATAATTATCTTTTATTTTACTAACAAAAGATGGCTAAGGCCTTCTGCCTAGAAGGTTTTTAAGACCTTTGGCTGGGAAGAATTTAGATACAAGTCATAGTACTCATTCAAGTAATTTATACTCCAGAGCAGGGGAGAAAAGTAACAATATCATAACAACAATAACGCTTTAAATATTTTTAGAAATAGTTCCAACTGTCCAAGTATGATTAAATAAGATGAAGCAAACGATCGCAGTCATTCAAGAGGCTTGGTTGAAGACAGGGATGCTCTTGAATAATGCCTGATGTAAATTTGTTTTTCAATATTCTCAAAAGTTACGTTATTCATAGAAGACAAAGAGAACTTCCTGGGAAATTTTTTACACACTAGTTCCAAGCTCAAGAAAACTATACCACCATCATTGTTTGGAGTGTAAACTCTGTTCTAACCTCCAATGTCTTCCTTGTTAATTCTTGCTGGCCCAAACACTTTTAACTGAAGTTTGTTGACTTCTTTGTCTTGGGGTGTTTGAAGGGTTAAGGAATAGGATTGATATTTTGTTTATGTATTCCATGATTTGAAAAAATGATAGTGGATTCTTGCTAGTTGCTTTCATTAAAGTTTCTATCTAATTGACACTTCAGCACTTCCTTACAAACTGTTTTATATGCAGCCGACAGTTGACATCAAAACTGTGCTATCTCAGCTAATGGAGAGACTTTCAAACTATGCCGCATCAAGTATAGAAGTAAGTTACTGTCTTACTTCATTGTTTTTGATGCTATCAGCTTGTTGAGTGTTGACTATTAAGTATTTTGCAGGTATTACCTGAATTCCTGCAAGTGGAAGCTTTTGCTAAATTAAACAATGCCATTGGAAAGGTAAATACTGAATTTTATATCCTCATTCAAATGTGATATGCTGTTTTTTGCATGTGTGATTTATTCATTTACTTAGTCAGGTTTTTTAATGCTTAAGTTGCTGCTAGGAGTTGACTTGAGAAAAAGTGATAGGCAAGTAGAATGCTGCTTGCAATATAACTTATGAGTATATATGTTGTCTGCAGTTGAAATATAATAATGTAGTGCTCTTGAAATACAAAGCACCATTAGTGTTGAGACTTGAAGGCCCCAATCTTATCTAGTGGCTTATCTTCTGAAGAAATAAAACAATTTTTTTTTTTTTTTTCTGAAAATTTGCAGCACTTGCAGATGTAGCAACTTGCAAAGATTTGCTTAATGTTATAGCTTCTTAACTTTCTTTTACTCCCACCTAACTTCCAGAAGTCCATAGCTGCTACCATAACCCTTACTTTCCTTCATTTTTTAGTCTTTGCAAAGGTTTGCAATCCAAATCAAAGCATACTCACTTTGGCAATCAACTCTATGTCTGCAAGTTTTGTTCCATCTCATATTCAAATCTCTATAGGCTAAAGGCAACTAGTAATGAAGGAAAGATAAGAAGCTATAAGGAAAAAATAGAAACTTTTTTTTTTTTTTTTCACAGTGATAATAGCCTCAATAGAGATCTATCCTGTAATTTCATTGCTTGTTGATACATTATCAAATAAATTTGCCTCGATAAAATCAAAGGTGGTGACAATTCGAACATTGGGAGATGAGATAAGGTGTGGTGCTAACTTTGTAGCTGTGTGGTCCAGCAGCTTTTAGAGGCATAGTTGTGAACCCCACATTGCACAAAAACTGTAGGGAATATTTCAAGCATCCCAAACTTGTACTCCATTGTGATCATGCAATCAAGCATGGTGGCGTCCAAAGGGAAGGAAGCTAGAGCAAAAGAGTCGCCAACAACTTCAATGTGCTAACTTTGTACCTGTGTGGGGTTCAAGTGACCTAGGATTGTGCAATGTGCGGCAGGAGGAACCTAAGTTTGCTTGATCCGGATAGCTGACGAGACACAAAAAGTGGATTGTGTCTTTAGGGTGGGTAGCCAATAAACGACATCGCTGTTCTGTGGGTGTATGGCAGAAATTGAGAATTGTTTGGGGGGGGGGGGGGAAGGTTGGGGAGAGAGTGGGTGTTACTGCCACTATGGAAGGATTGAAGGGGTATCAGGTGTGGTGTTGGAGCCAAGAAAGACGAGATAGAGAGACTGGAACTGATGGGTTCTTGCCTTCTTGGTGTACGAGAGAAAAGGCTAACTAGTGGTCGGGAGTGGTCGCTAGTGAAGATGTTGTGCTGCTGGCCGCACTGCATGTCAAGGAATTGAGAGGTGGGGATAAAAGCTGTTATGAATTTGAATTTTTGGGTACCTGGTTGGTTTTTAAATGAGTAACGTCATCCAAGTATATGGTTAATGCCCTTAATGGAAAACAACGCCTAAGTAAACTGCTTAAGACCAGCGCATCACTTACTGAGTTACTGGCTACTACCGAGTTGCTCTGTTGATAGAGGCTTCAAAGTTTTTCCTGAAACTTTTAATGCCATCTTGCTTAGAGCTCTTAATATGTAAAATAAGGAGCTTACTTTGAGGTGGAATTTACTTTGAGGTGGAGCAAGATGGAGAGTAATGCTGGAAACTTTCATGTTTGTTTTAACAACCCCCACCTCTTCTTTTCGGACGCCTTCCTTTCTTTTTCCTCACTCTATTTTTGCTGTTGGGTGGGACTTGGGAGGGACTAAGACAAGGATCAAGGATTGTTGGTCATTATCAGAACCTAGTCCTTCGGGATAACCTAGTATAGATAAATCTGGGAATTTCTTCCTAATACATACTAATAGAAGGTTATGGACAGACTTTTACTAGGGGATCTAACAAGTTTGTTAGTGAATTTATAGAAGATCATTCTTTTAGGATAAATGTTGCTGTACAATCCTTGTTACAACTCTCTGTACCATTTTGATGGACATCCTTTTTGGAGGTATGTTAAACCTACATCTGTAAAATTCTCTATCACTATGTTTGGTTAGCAATAGTGAAGGGAAGGGGGAAAGAGAAAGAGGGAAGAGAAAGGGGGGGGTGAGGTAAGGGAAAGAGAGATCTTTCAGATGTCTCCAACAATAGAGGGGTCTGTTTTCTATAAAGGGGGAAGAAAATGGATCCCTCCATGTCCTTTCCCTACCTTTCCTTATTTACTTATTCAAACCCTCCAGATGCCCTATTAAAATATAGTTTATCTGATAACTGACTATTTGTTGACGCTTGCTACTTATGTTATGTTGCTCTTTTATACTACATGCCACTTTTGGTGTTCGCTACTTTCTCTCTTGGGTGTGTCTTGCTTGAATTTATGTGCGCATCTAACAATCCAGGCTCTACCTTTTGGAAAAGCAAAAGCCTAGTGAACATATCTCTTATTGTTTTTATTTTTCTGCTCCTTTGCTTGGATCTTTCATATGGTATGTTTGTGTGTTGAGGTGAAGGGTTTGCTTTATTATGGTAGCTTACCCTTTTGTTTTCTTCTTTCATCGTGTGATTTTATTTCTCTCGTGGGATTGTCTTTTGTCACAATCTGGATTCATAAAGCTGTTAGCATCTTGAAAATTGATATACTACGTAAATTATTTCACTTTCAGATTATCGAAGCACAGATTGACATGCCAATTGTTGGAGCCATCACTCTATACACCTCTCTTCTTATGTTCACTCTCCGTGTTCACCCTGATCGCCTGGATTACGTGGATCTAGTTCTGGTATGTTTTGTATGTTTAAACAAAGAAACCTTTTGTTTTCTTCGGAGTAACTGATTGTGCTTGTGCCAGTGTAATATGCATTCATAATTTTTTAGTCATTGATTTAATGCATAGGCCCTTAGGTTTGCATCTTGATGTTCCCACTTGAAATGTATAGAATTTTAAAAGTGGACATAACCTTTGAAGTATTACTTGCTTAACTCATGATCTGATGTAAGTCCTCCATTTCAATTTAGTTGACACATTTCCTTGGGCACGTTTGCCAACACATGATTTCAAACATCAAATCTCTGATTACTAATAAGAAAAAAAAATATAGAGAGATTATATTTGGAAAAGATACATTGGAATGAATGTAGCACGATCATCCTTTTTTTTTTTTTTTTTGTGTGTGTGTGTGTGTGTGTCAAGTATGAATCACAAAAAGAAATCAAAGTTATGTGAATACTTCCCCGAGTCTGTGTCAACAAATATGAAATGGAAGAAGTAGCTTCAAGTCAACAGCTAATCTAGTATTCTGTAAACTACATGTAATAGACTCATGCTTGCTGGATTATCAGACACACCATTAACGCAGAATACAAATGGAAAAGATCGAATCTTTGATTGAAAATGTTGAAAAGCAGGGAATTGTACAAGCTAGCAACTTTAGGATGCCAATCTCTATTAGTGACTTTAGGTCACCACTCTCAAAATAGTGACTTGAGGTCACCACTCTCAAAATAGTGACTTGAGGTCACAACTCTCTAAGTATATACTCCAGAATTCTGCCTACTGTTTTCTTTCCCCTCCCTCTCAATTTATACTAAGGACTATTAGCCTAGTGAAGTAAAAATACTAGACTACCCATATTGCCCCTCCTTCGGTTAGTCCATTACACTACATAAACACATTGGACCCTTTGTGTGCAACTTTGCTTTTGTTAATCAATCAGTGATCAATTTGATCGAGTTGTTTCTATGCAGGGTGCATGTGTCAGGAAACTTTCAGGGAAGCCAAAGCTTGAAGACAGCAGAGCAACAAAACAGATTATTGCACTATTAAGTGCTCCACTAGACAAGTATAATGATGCAGTTACAGCACTTACACTTTCTAATTATCCCCGCATCATGGACTACCTTGATCATGACACCAACAAAATCATGGCAATGGTTATCATACAAAACATCTTAAAGAACTACACTTGCATTTCCACTGCTGACCAGGTACGATCCTCTGCTCTTCTCATCTATGATCAGTATAATTTCTAGATCTGAGGTTCATTCTTTTGCAGGTAGAGGCACTATTTGAGTTGATCAAGGGACTTATCAAAGATACAGATGGAATCTCAGTGGATGAGGTTAGATTTCTTTTTGCTTCCCTTTTTTCTCTTACAGTAAAAGTATAAATCACGTATATATAACTTTGATAATCTTTACAAAGGTCTTGGGCATACATGGGAACTCTAAACTGGCATCCATGCTTTAGTTTGGTTTCAATCTAAACACCTGACTTGTGCACTATTGTTTTAAAACCAAACCTATGAGTGAACCTCTAATCATGTTCTATATCTGCTCTGAAGTTGCATCCTGATCCAAGTGTACCTGCTTTTTAAGGCTTCACTTTCTAGCTTGTTAAGGTGCTCTCAATCCTAAGATTGCTTTCTTGGTTTTTGCACTTGGTGAACCATTGACTCACTTCTCATAACTTCTGCTAATTACATCAAGTTAAATTTTAATCTTGACATTCTAGAACAATGTGGAAACTACAATATTGAGCTGCAGTAGACCAGCAGTAGATGAGCCAATATCCTCTCTGCAAAACTAACTACTGTACCTGAGAAATATGGGCTGGTGACACCCATGCTTAGTCAAATAGTCCAATCAATCTTTTCTCCACTGCATTTATATTAGTGTCGTTGGTGATACCAAACATCTATGTTCTTAACTGAAAAGTTCTCATCAGGACTGATTTGTTGCACCCGCTTATCAGGATTGGAGTGAGAGTTCTTAGTTGTATGAAATTCTTGTTTGACCTTTCAACTCCAGACGTGAGAAGGTTTAGCAGAGACCTGAATATGCTCTACATAGGATCTGTGATATTCTTCATTACATAGGGTAGTCTTAATCAACTCTATTTATGCCTCATCTAGGCTACATTATTTTGTCAAGCAGGCTACAACTCCCTGTTTTATCTTCATCCTTGGTTACTTAGTATTATGAAAAATACTTATTGTTTAGATATTAATTGCTAAAATCCTTGCATTAATGTGTGCTGTGCAAGTTTTAGAATGGGAATATAAACTTTTGTAAATAACTAAAGTTTAAAATAGAGGCACCCTCATAATTAGTGTGAAAAAATAGGTTTCTAATAAGAATTTTGTTGTAGAGGCTTTATTTTGAAAACTTTTTTCCTTAGAACCATAACTGTGATGACATTGAGATGTTGTGATATGAAAAGTTTTCTTGTTGAGATCAATTCCTCCATTACAAAAATATCTACCAATAATCTTTTGAAAACCTAAGCGTTAAAACTTACCACTTGATCTCACTGCGCTGCCGTGCTGGTGACTTTATAAGCCAGTATCTTCTTATATTCCTCATTATGAGCTCATTTTTCCACTGGAATCAAGTGATGTATCATTGCCTCATAAGTGATGCCAAACAGATACATATAATTGCCTGACATGATCTTTACTTGGTCTACCAAACAGATACAATCTGTAAGGGTGGGATTTTATTTCTTTGTTCTCTCAGCTTGACAGATTCATTACCCTTAATTGAGCAGTATTGTCTCCAGGTGAAGTTTGTAAATTCTTAAACTTGAAAATATGTTCTGAGCCAAGTTCTTGTCAAATCAGTCAACAACAGTGTGTAAAATATGTTCTTAACCAAGTGAAAAAAAATCACTCAAAATTCCCAAGTTACCTTTTTATGTTTAACTTTGCCACAGGCATTGTCAAAATCATCAGTGTAGCTGCTCCAAGGCTTCATTAACCTCTATTTTTTGTGGCAACAAGTTAACAACCATCTCATTATCCTAAGGGGTTGTTTGGTTCATAGTTAGAAAGGAAGATAAGCAGAAAGGAAGTCACTTGGGAACTTTAATTGGAGGTAGGCTCTCAGGCAGTTCCCAGTGTCGGCATGTGGTAAATAAATCCAGTTGTCAGTAATAGTGATTAAAAGTGGTTAAGACTTAACAGTTGATGATGGAGGCTATGGTGGTAGTGGTGGAAGTGCTGTGGTGGAAGCCATGGTAAATTTGGTATTGAGGCCAGGGATTAAAGGCCAGAAGTTAGTATAGACTGAGTTGTCTGTTGGACACGAATACAGAGGAAGGGAATGAAAATAGTGAGCTAAGCGCTAGCTAAGAGAATCAGTAGAGTATATTCCCTTTTGTTTCAATATTCTCTAAATAAATAAATAATCTTGTAATAATTAAGACACCATTGATTTTTGGACAAAGTTTCTTCTTTTTCTTCTTATTCTAGGGTTTCATCAAATGGCTGATATATGTTTTTCTTTCTTACTTTTCTGCCAATAGCTAGATGAAGAGGATTTCAGCGAAGAACAGAATTCTGTTGCGCGTCTTATCCACATGCTATATAATGATGACCCTGATGAGATGTTGAAGGTAATAAGTTCTTCATGGTTATTCACTCCTCCCCCCAGAAGAAAAAGTGAATTGTGGTTATCTTTCGTAACACCTGTCTTCTTAGGCTTCATTGAATTCAAGCTCACTATTCATCAAAGACTTCTCATGAATTGTGTTTTTTCTGTCAGATTATATGTACTGTGCAGAGACATATCATGTCAGGAGGACAAAGGCGGTTACCCTTCACTGTTTCACCTCTTGTTTTTTCTGCACTCAAGGTTTTTATTTTTCTACTGTTTTGTTAATTTGACGTAATTTAGTTATATACAGTTTTTGATATTTCTGTATCTCTGTGTGCTAAATCTGAAGGATTAATAGTTATGCCATTATGATTTATTTTGTGATCAGTTGGTTAGGCGGTTACAAGGTCAAGACGGTGAGGCAGATGGGGAAGAGGCACCTGCTTCGCCTAAAAAGATATTCCGGTTAATGAATCAGGTATCTTTTTAGTAGCAACAGTTGTGTAGATCGAAGTGGAAGATTAGGGGAGGATGAAGGTGATCATGAGATTCATGACAAAAAAACTACTTTCATTCTCTATAGTGAGGGTATTAACTATTAAGTCCTAGGCCCCAAAAAAAAAAAATACACATTGGAACAGATGAGCAGAAAAAAAGTAATACGGATTATATTTCTTTCTCCTACTTCAGTCGTCTCTCTTACTCATTTCATAAGTAGAACACAAATTAATATTTTTTTTTTTTAAAAAAAAAGGTTCTGAATTTCGTGTAGCTGAAAAACAAGTAGGCCAACATGTTCTTTTTTTTTGCATCTTGTTTACTGAATGCATATTATTTCATATCAACAAAATTATTGTTTAAATGCACAATAAAGAAATGATTTCCTATGTTTTGCGTTACTGTCTTTTTGCCAGGATTTCTTACTTCATAATGGCAACACTGATGGGGTGATTTCTATGCTTTGATTGATTTGTAATTTTCTGGTTTCAGACTATAGAGGCTCTTTCAGCAGTTCCATCCCCTGATCTTGCATTGAGGCTGTATTTGCAATGTGCTGAGGTGTGGTAACAGGCCAAATATATAGTTATGAGCTATCAAATTAACCATGGTAGCTTTTTTAACACGCATTTGATGTTCTTTTTTTATACTATAGGCTGCCAGCGATTGTGACCTTGAGCCCATAGCATATGAATTTTTTACCCAAGCATTTATTCTCTATGAAGAAGACATTGCGGTGATTTTGTTTCTCTTCCTTTTCATCTAAATTGTTTATCTACTTGAAGAAGAAGAGTTCCACAATTTGTTCGAACTTTATACTCATGACTGTTTCTGTTGTTAATTTAGGACTCCAAAGCACAATTTACAGCCATCCATCTTATAATTGGTACTCTACAAAGGATGAATGTGTTTGGTGTGGAGAACAGAGATACTCTGACTCATAAGGCAACAGGGGTACAACTCCTCTCTTAATGTGATAAACCAATCTCTGTGAAGCTCATTATCTGTTTCCTCATAGCTGTTGGTTAACATTTTTATTTCAGTACTCTGCAAAACTATTGAAGAAGGCTGACCAATGCAGAGCTGTTTATGCATGCTCTCATCTCTTTTGGGTAGATGATCAAGATGGTATCAAGGATGGAGAAAGGTACACCTGTTTTCTTTTTTAAATGCCGGCCCTACAGGGCTTTTTCTCATCAAATTTGAATCTTGTTTCTGTGCTAAGAGTTTTATCTGTGATGATATCAGGGTCTTGCTATGCCTCAAGCGTTCTTTGCGGATTGCAAATGCTGCTCAACAGATGGCAAATGTGACACGTGGAAGTAGTGGACCAGTTACCTTGTTTGTTGAAATTCTGAACAAGTTAGTTGCTCTGAGAAAAATAATGCCATGCTATCTTATCATGCTTCTGTGGTCTTTGAATCCTCTAGTGCATTGCTTTACCTTTTTGTTTAATCTTTAGTTCTGATGTATCAAATGTTAAACTCACGAATAGGTATCTCTACTTCTTCGAGAAGGGAAATCCAAAAGTTACAAGTTCAGCAATCCAAGGCCTTGTAGAGTTAATAAGAACTGAAATGCAAAGTGACACATCAACTCCCGATATAGCTGCCACTGCCTTCTTTAACAGCACTTTGCGGTATATCCAATTCCAGAAACAGAAAGGAGGTGTAATGGGTGAAAAGTACGAACCAGTTAAACTATGACTATCCACGTCTGATCCATGTATGAAGGTCTAGTTTTACTTTGCAAGCTAGTTAAGCCAAGTTCCAAGTAAATATAACCGTAATGGACAAGGATGCTGTGACAGCCTATACGAAGATACTGCTTGCTGGACCAAGATGAAAATAGTTTTTTCAGAATGTCAAAATTGTATGCTATGCTCAAGTTGTATGTAGATTTATTTATTTTTCTTTCTTTTATTCTTCTCTCTTTTAAAATGTATGAGTTGATTTCTTTTAACATAATAAGCCCCCTCAGAAGACTAGGAAGATGTTCAACTTCTGGAGTTCTGGGGTAAACATTTGTATAATAATATATAGAAAGTTTGGAAACATACTGATCGATTAATTGATTTCATTTCTCATTCAAGTTCCTATAAATATTTTTCTTTCTTCACATCCCTTCTTTCACATTTATTTGTAAGTTCTGTCTGCCATTGGTTATAAATACCTCATCTTGATCAGGTGGTGAACTATAACATAGCTGGTAGGATGAGAGTTATAAGTTGATATCGCGATCTGTTGGAACACAGGTTAGCAAAATAACATAAAAAATCAACCTGATATTTCAACGTTCTTTGTGGTTCAGCAATGCATAGCTTTAGAACCCTTAAAATCACCAGAGATAGCGAGGGGCTGTGACTGTGGATATGGTCACCTTCCACTTCGACCGCTTGTTGGAAAGAAGAAGCCATTCTGAAGGGTGGGCGTGGCATTTGCACTTAAAGTACCTGTTTCTCCCTTTTTTCATAATGGCATAGTATTATTCATAAGTAGAGCTGGCAAAAGTTGACACGACAACACGACATGAACCGGACACGAAAATATTGGGTTATGTTAAAGGTTTTCTACACGTTTAATTAAATGGGCCAACACGACACGACACATTCATTCAAACAGATCGGGTTGGTGTTGAGATTTTTAACACAAAATCAACAAAATTCAACCTGCTTAAAAAGCCTAATAAATTATGGATATTTGGATAAATTTATTGAATAAGGCTAATATTTTTCATACTACCTCCGGTCCAAGTTAGTTGCAACTTTGGAATATTTTATATCTCACAAATAATACCCCAAAGTTGCAACTAACTTGGACCGGAGGTAGTATAACATTACAAGTCTATAACACGACACGAACCGAACACTAAAAAAGCGGGTTAGTGTCAAGGGTTTCCGACACGTTTAATTAAAAGAGTCAACATGACACGACACACTTATTAAATTGATCGGGTCAGTGTTGAAGCTTTCTAACCCGTTTAATTTCGAATACGAACACAACACGACACGGTTGCTAGCTCTTTTCATGACTTAATACAAAGTACGAAGTACATTAGATTCTGTGGTACACAATGTAAGGCAAAAGCTTACAAAATTTTATAAAGGGACATCCTAGCCTACTTGGAAACAATTTACTCTAGAAAAAATCCCCTCCTTTAAAAAAGTTTGAGATAACTCCTATAAATACTCTCTTTGTCCCAAAATTATATTGAACCTTTTTTTCGCTATTCATATAAGTTTGGCAATAGTTTTTACGTAAAACATATTTGATCATAAAGTATGGTTTTTTAGTTTTTATTTTATGGATCATAAAATAAATATGTTTTTAGATAGGTTAATAATAAGGTTTATTTTATTAATACAAAAGTTTCACAATATTTTGTCAACAAAAAAAAAAGTTTCACAATATAACTTTTTCTTAATATAATTTTCATTAATATTAATTATATAATAATAAGGTCAAATACTCAAATTAGTGCATTGACATGTGTACAAAGTTTGTCTGTGTAAGTTATTTAGGGACATTGGGAGTAACATGTAAACAATTATATTGTACTTATTTACCCTTGGTAATATAATTACCTTTATTTCAACTATAAAGAATATTTTGCATACATTTATACCTCTAAAAATATTTTTTTTTTATGTATATTCCCTCATTAATGCAGCCAACAACTAAAGTTATGACATAAGACTAAGTCAAAAGAATTACCTAAACATGAATAGCTATGGGGCTCGCATCTACCTTTTCCATAATTAAATAGTAGTACTAGTGTATTATTGCCTTATTGGCATTTATTTTAGGTATAATTGTGTTAATAATTATGGCGCGACAGATGGAGCTTCTACCTTTCAATATGATTAAATGGTAACATTCTCTCCATTTGTTTTGAAATCTTTGTAAACAATTTATGAACTTTATTTTGATTAGCTTTTTTGATTTATAGTTTGATACATCGTAATAATGTATGTGAGAAATTGTTAGAATCGTCTTATTTATAGTTGTACATTGATAAATGTGATAAAAGAAACAAACTTTGACTTTTGCACTATTCATGTGCTTACTTTGACAATAGTATTTTACTTGTTTGATTCAACATGAGAAATAACATGAGAAATCATATTCCATGAGAAGATTTTTCTCTTGTTAATTGCATAAAAATTGTGCAACATTATTTGATTGACATCATGGGATTTACTATTTCATAGGAAATAACTTCCTATGTAGGAATTCACTCACCTAGGGGACTTGGTGAGTTATTTCTTATGCTATGTGAGTTTACATTTCCATTGAAATTTTCATTTCCTAAGAAATTTCTAACCAAACACAACATACTTTAGCTATTGCGTAAGAATTTTCATTTCTAAAGAAAATATCTTCCAACCAAACATATATTACTATGTAAAATAGTTTTGAATTAGTACATCTTTATGTATATTAACTATATTTCCAATCTTTTATATTTTCTAATCATATATAATTACAAATATTAATGGTCAAAGTTATGCATTGACAAGTGTGTCAGTCAAAGTATTGTGATTTGTGAACGAAGAGAGTATCAATCAAGCGCCAACCTTTCCTCTACTTCCTTTTGTATCAATTATTACCGTTCAAAACTCTCGCCCTTCATCTTTGGAGGATACTTAGTTGTAATAGAAGTATATATAGAACTATTGGTTGTTTATGTAGGGATACACATAGACTTAGTCCATGTATATATCATCTCCGGTCTTGGGTGACTCCTTAAGCCCTTATAAGTTATGGAAGTGACTAATAACTAAAAATTCAATGCCCCAAGAATCAATGTCTTGTCCATCACAAAAATTTTAGTCATGATTGTAATTTTAGTGTCTAATTCAATAAGTGTGTGTAGTGTTGGACTTGGTGGGAATCACGTTATGCATTTATCCCCTTGTTTTCTATCCAATCCAAGTTAGCAATGAGCTGTGGTGACGATGATTGTGGACAAAGAGGCAGTTACAAAAAACAACCCAAAAATACACGTAATAATAATAAAAGGGTGTTGCTCAAGTCTTATATTCATTGTTAGGTTGCCATGGTCCTACAATATGTATTATTTGTCATTTTTGTTACACTAAAAGGTCTAAAACATCCTAAACATGTCTCAACTCTCACTATTTTCCACTCGTATCTTTATTTTCTACTTTTATCTCCAATCCATTATCCACAAAAATAGACAAGAAAAGATGCACCTATTTGTGAAATATAAGGCTTATATATCCATTTCCATGCCAGCTGTTTCTAAGCTAAATCACTCCAATTCTTTTCCCAAAAAAAAACAAAACATCACTCCAATTTGATTACCCAAAATCTTAAATAAAGCAATTTTAAATGTATTCTATAAACATTAGGTGCATGTGGGTCATACCACAAATTTACTTATCTCACATATCATAAATGTCACGTTAAACTAAATATAAGTTGTTTCTTCGTGAATTTGAATCCTTTATGATTTGGGGTAGTATTAATAAGGGGTGACAATGGATGTGCTTTATAATTATATGCGACATTAATTCACTTGATAATCCACCTACTAGAGATAGAGATTTAGAAAGCATTTTAAATTGTTACTCAGAAATTTGGTCTAAAATGTGGTCATACTAAGGAGTAAGGATTAAGAGCTTGTTCTCTTATGTTGAAATTCAGTTCAGTTCAGCTCCCAATTTCCTTCTCTTATAAAATATTCATTTTAGTTCAGTTCAGTTCAATTCAGCCGAGTTCAGTCAATGAGAACAGGCCCTAAGGATTGTCGGTTTGATATGGCACGGCTTGATCTTGTTAGATTACTTTTTGTGTAATTGGATGATTTTTGACGTATGTACACAGTACACCTAATCAAATGATAAACCCTTATGTATACATGATTTTGCAAATGAATCAACATATGTCAATTTAAATAACATGTAAATAATAATTAGGTCATTCAAATCAAGCTCAATTTGAGTCCATTTAGGTCAAATTATATTCAAGCGTTTAATCATTTGATATACTTTATGATATATTTAGGTCTAATGAGATTAGCTTATACTTGTAATTATGGGTGATTAGCTAATTATGTTATAATAATTAAATATTAAAATAGCTATCTCATAGATTTAATTTGACTCCAGTCAATTTCAATTAGTATGATATCAAGTCACATGATTTTGGGCAGAGTTTTGTTCCAAGTGGAACATTAAAAAAGGTACGAAGTATATATTTAAATACGATTAAGTTTTGATAAGGGTTAATAAAATCTATAAAGATATAATCGCTAAAGAAAAACACAGCCCCCAGTCCCTACATGTCAGAGGAGATTTTCTTACCTTGCAAGAGAAGCCTAGAGGTACATATAAAAACATCATCACACAAGGCAAACATGACAATGAAGCCGTTGGGCAAGGTAATAATGACCTAGTCGTACATAAGAGATTCCACTGTTGAAGACAACTTCCTTCTAATGAAAACAAAGTACAAACTACTTGAATGTCTTTGCAAAATATCTGTGTCAGTTGAGACTATACACCAAGATACTACTGTTTCCTCTGAAAACCACAAATTAAACTGAACAGATGATGAAGAAAATGACAGATATTAGGATAAAGCACACGAAACTGGCAATGATGGTAGGTCAATGTCCTTCTAAACAACTTTGTTTGCCTGCCTAATCACAAAATATAACATCCTTTTGCCTTCTTTTTCTTTTTCTTGGTCTTCGGGGGCTGGAGGACAACCTTAATCGCCGCATCAAAAACCGCCTTCACATTCTGCATTCACGGAATCATAGCGGATCAATATTACATGTATCGTACAGAAAGCTAAATGTAAACATGGAAATGAAGGGGCAGTGCAGCATATATATACCTGTTGAGTTTTTGAGCTACACTCTATGTAGTAAGGGGCACCGATGACTCTTTTCAGCTCCTCTCCCTTCAATACAGTTCACATTAGTGCGACGAACATGAAATGAAAACAGACAAAAAGATGGGCTATAAGAAATGGTAGAAGTCCTCACTTGTTGAGTTGAAATGGGGACGGCACCAGGATGATCTACGAAAAACTGCTTATCATCTCGAAGATCTGTATATAGGTAGATGCAATCAAATTGTTTAGGCAGGGTTGCAGGAGTTAAAATCTATAAAATTCCATCGCTGAAAAGCGGAAATGAAATAGAGACAGAATTAAAAATTATAGTAAACAAAGCATGGCAATTGCACATATCAACTGATTTCAATCTCACATGTTAACTAGAGGCGGATCAAGATTCTGATTCTAAGTATCCTCAAGATACAACTTTATAAGCTAAGAAAAAATTGGTAGCAACTCGACCTGGTAACCAACAATTAACCTCATTTTTAATATATCTCTCATAATTGACCCCTCTTGTCCACACCCCAGTTCCTCCCGGGGAGAATAAAGAAAATGAAGAAAATTAAAAATCAACGAGATCTAAAAGTTAAGGTGTTAGAGCGTCATTGTAGGTGGCTTTGAGACCTGACATTCAGGTGTCAGTGTATCACTAGAGGTTTTATTAGCAAACAAGTATGCTGTTTCAAGGCCTAACATCCCTGTCATGTGCAGGTAATTCATTCGCTTGACAAAGCCTAAGTTCCTAATGCCTAACTATTTCCAGGTATAACCGTTTTACATGAGACACTGGTATAACTGTAGACATTTTAAGAGTAATTGGGGAGTAACGTCATACCTAATTTTGTTCCAACGAGAATTATTGGAACACCAGGTGCATAATGCCTGAGCTCAGGAATCCACTGAAATAGGAATTTAAAAATCCATGAGCTAATTGAAATAGCACAACACCAATTCATGCTGTATAAGCCACAAAATTGAGGGAAGAGCAAAATAATGAAGTAGCCTCACTTTTTTGGCAACATTTTCATAACTAGCTTTGCTAATCAACGAGAACGCTAAAATAAAAACATCAGCTCCACGATAGCTCAAAGGTCTTAGTCTATTGTAGTCTTCTTGCCCTGTAACACACAATTACAATATAGTAAAACACACTTGTCTTGATACTCATTATCTATGAATCATAATAACATTTTGAGGAAAGGTAAGCGAATACGAGTAATAAGAAAGATATGAATATCATAGAGGGGTAGCGGCATGTGGTGTACCTGCGGTATCCCATAAACCTAGGTTGACTGTGTTCCCATCAACGACAACATTAGCACTGAAGTTATCAAAAACTGTAGGTACATAGTCCTGTTTCAATCGAGAAATCAAAAGGTGAACATGTAGCCAAATTGACCAGGGAAACAACTACTTCGTATGAGGCAGAATACAACAGGGGGCAAGGGAAATTGGAGCAATATTGTCGATTACAAAGCAGTTCTAGAGGATTACAAAGCAATTCTTGTTGCATCCTTGTAGTTAATATCATGTCCCATATAGTATTCACTAACAACAAAGAGATGAGTGATTTTACTTTCGTCCAACGGGGACAACAATCTCCTCAATCGACAATCCTTCAACACTTGGGGCCGCATTAGACCCAATACACTGATAGTTTCTAGCCTCTAAACCATTTTTTTTTTTTTTTTTTTTTGAAAGGTTCTAGCCTCTAAACCTCACATAACCAAATTCTCTTCAAATTGAGGCATACATTTACAGTAGCTAGCATCTCGGATTAAAATACCCAACGTCATTAAGAGTCAATATAATTTTTGTACAGCATGCATAGATTGACTATAAAAATAAATAATTTTGGGACACCCACATTATACAGAAAATTGGGACATTATGTAACACAGAAATTTTGGAGTATACAAAATTCTAAAAATAATTAATATATACTTCAAAATTGGGACATTTCAAAATACCACAAATTCACAATGCAGAATCAAAAAAATCAGGAAAAAAAAAACATTTTACAAATCACAATCAACATTTCAATTATTGCTTAAATATATGTCAAAAAAAATTCCTCAAAAACAGGGAATTTCACACCAATTAAACCCCACCTATAATTCAGCAACCCATTAAATTCAATTCACAAATTACATAATCAAACACAAGATCCAAAACCAAAACCCAGAAAATATGATCACAAAAAACAAAAAACCCACATAAAAATTGATCAAAATACAAATGCAAAAACCAACCATACAAAAATCAGTAAATTAACAAAAACAACGAAAAGGGTAATTAAAAAAAAAATAGAATGAATACCGTAGGAAAAGTGTTGCTGGTGTAAGAAATAAGCATACATGTTTTACCCACAGCACCATCACCAACTGTAACACATTTGATGAACCTAGATGCGCTCATTTCTTGCTCAAAAATTTAATTTTGAAATTTGGGTGATAATTAATTTTGAAAAGGGGTTATAAAAATGTAAAATTTATATTTAAATTTGATCAAATAAAAAGATAGGACACCCACATTGTTGAAGAAGAGTAGTTGTACAATCAAAATCACAAAACCCTAGGGGGGTAATGGTATAAATTATGAGTGGAAGTCAACGGATAATCAAATTAAAAGGGGAAAGTATGAATGAAATTGAGAATGAGAATGAGAAGAGGAGAGAGAATTGAGAGAGAAAAATGACCTAGCTTGGTTTGTGACAGCTATTACCAGACAGAGTTGAGGAGGTGGACAACCCTATCAATGTCACGGACCCATAATTGGACCACTTTCCTCTTTATTCTTCTTTTTTTTCTTTTTATTTTTTTTTTTTACATTTTTTTATTATAAATTCATTAGAAATTTTTTGTAATTATGTTGGAGGGAGTATTTTGTTGTTAGATTCTTAATGTGTTCTGACCTTGTATACATGCATTATACGAGTATATAGTTTAATAAGATTTATGTAACATGTTAAATGGTTAATTAATAGGAGTAGTGTAAATGAATACTCATACGAGTCATTTTTTCAAATTCAACTTTGACTGTTTCGTTAAAGGTTACGGAGTACTTAACAATGTAATAAAAGATACCATTATTGAAATGAGCAACGATTCTGCATGTGCCTTTTCTTTTGGTGATGTGTTACTGTGTAGTCGCACATTGCTGGAGTTTAAGCCTTACATTAAGGTTTACAACTTGGTAGAGAAGAAGGCATCAACAACATAATACATAATCATTGAAGGTTATAATTTGGTAGTCACGAACGCATTTAAATATTTTAGGAACTTCGCTTAGATTTTGAACTACATCATTGCTGATATATGCTATACTTTCAGTGATTCTCTCAATAGGAAATTCCTCAGGTATATCGTGAAGCAAACGGTTAATGTTGGACAATTAGTCTCTTCAGAAATTTATTGTCCCTTGTGCAGTTGTGCTCATCTTTTTGTATCCAATTCTTGTAACTGCTAGCACATTAGGAGTTTTCATGGTGAGGATGGTCTCTTATTGGTTTTGTTTATTTTTCATTACATTCAAAAAAGATTTGGCACATGTGCGCATTGTAGGCCCATTTACCATGCTAGCGTGCTCGAAATTGAAGTGTATAAGGTCTTGGGCGGGCCAAGAAAAAGACATGTTGTGTCGAACACATGTCGATCATTCAAATATGGAGACCATGCACTGCCTAACCCACTTGATGTGCCAGTGTACCCCTTTAATTTTTCTTTTATATATTTGGTATTAATAAGTTGGTTAAAAAGAAAAAGGGGCTAACATGTGGGCTTGCTTGTCGAGCTTATGTCGGATTCATGTCAACTTTTAAAAATGATGTCCATATATTGCCCATAATTCATTGGCGTGCCTCTATGCCAAGCTTGTGATAGACTCGTGCCGAGTTGGTGAAATTGACCACATGTTGACCTAGATCATGACCACATGACCACATCTATTGACATTTTTATAATTATACAACTTAACCCAAAAAAAAAAAAAAGAAAAAAAAAGGAAAGTCCTCGACTCCTTGCTTGGTTAAAACTAGAAAGACATGGGATGACACTTCATTATATTTTTCAATTTTTTGCTTCAGAAAGATAAAGGGTTTGGTAAAATCTGTAGAATTATTATTTTGTGTACTCCTAATCTCTTATAGAGAAGGGGAGTTAACACAACCAATAACCGAGCTAGTTTTGAGATCCCTAACCCTTATTTTACATATATAATGGTTAAATATTTGATTTCTGGGCTGCTATCAGTTTGGAGCAAGGTACACATATTTGAACTTTATGCATTATTGAATGTCGACACATTGCATTTTTACGTATGCATATAAGGTGTTCGCTAAAATGTTTGTTTGGTGTTGCAAAACATTAAGAATACAGCAAACATGAGCCAGCTGAGCTGAAGATAAATGTTTCTTTTCTGACTTTTTGATTTTCATCTATTAGTCCATTTGTTTGTACAAAATTAAGTCGTGATCAATACATGGTTGTACTTCAAACCAGTTGATTTTATATACTAAGACTTGGGTTATGCCTGTTCTACATGTAGACACGCACGCTCATATGATAATTGAAGTAAAACTACTTAGTGGTGACCATACTGACCAAGACATGGCTGTATCGACGTGTTTAGATTATATATGAAGTTATGAACGTACTAGACCCCTTTCCGTAGATGAGTTTTGGAACCCATGAAGGGTTGTGGACAGTTGGTGATGTTTCCGGGTCAATGTCTACTGCCTAGATGTATATCCGTAAACACTCCTCCCCCTAAAACAAAAATCGTCTAAGCTGATTTTTCTTGGTAAGTAATGAGTTAAAATTTTATTCGTCCTACAATTTTCTATCTTGTGCAGATATGCTACAGACTACTCATAATATCCTCATTGCTTAATCAACACAATTACTTAGTCAACAACATGAACTTAATATGACAATATGAAATGTACCGTACAGTATATTTTATATAGGTAAATATCATTGCACAACATGACTACATATACATTTAAGTTCAACATTATTCTGTAGCTTAATTGTTTTTGTACAAAACAAATTTATGATAAGGAATTTCAACAATAATAAGGAACTCTTAACAGTTTTTTTTTTTTTTTTTAGTTTGTTTTGATAGTCCTTGAAAATTTTATGGTTGAATAGAAATGACTTTCTCACTCTTATTTCCCTTCTCATTTCGGTATGAGTCCTAATCAGGTGGGATGACTTTTAGGTGCCCAAGAATGTGGAATACTTTCGGTGACAGTTCAGGGATATTCGATTCAAAAGGTAACATTGACCAAACTCTTAATCTACAGAAGGATTGGATTTTCTCTGTTGTAAATCAACCAATTGAGCATAGATACCTCCATGAATGCTAACAAGCTCTTCATGGCATCCAAATTCACATACTTTTCCTTGGCTCATGACTGCGATATTATCTGCATCACGTATAGTTGAGAGTCTGTGAGCCACGATAATTGTTGTTCGATCTTGCATGAGTGTATCAAGGGCTTCCTGGACGAGCTTCTCTGATGAAGTGTCAAGTGCACTTGTTGCTTCATCTAAAAGCAGGATGGATGGATCTTTTAGTATTGCCCGAGCAATTGCCACCCTTTGTTTCTGACCCCCTGATAACTGAGACCCTTTTTCTCCCACTCGAGTATCATATCCATCTGGCATTCTGCTTATAAACCCATGAGCATTTGCTGCTTTGGCAGCCTTCATTATTTCGATTTCTGTTGCCTCCTCGTTACCATAGCGTATATTCTCATATATTGTGGTGGAGAACAATGCTGGCTCTTGCTGTACTAATCCTATCATACGCCGGAGAGACTTCAGATTCAAGTTTCTGATGTCAATCCCGTCTATCAAAATTGAGCCAGAAGAGGGATCATAGAATCTCATCACAAGGGAAATCAAGGTGCTCTTTCCTGATCCACTCTGACCCACAACTGCTAGACTCTTTCCTGCAGGAACCTTTAGGTTGAAGTCATTGAGAACAAGTATTTCAGGTCTTGTTGGGTACTTAAAGCTGACATTTCTGAACTCTATATCTCCTCTGATTTCTGTTACCTTAGTTGAGTTGGGATCATCAGAGTCAATAGCTGTTTTCCTTTTGAGGATGCTAAATATTGATCCTAGTGCATCCGATCCCTTCATTATTACGGGTGTAAGAGCAAGTGCTTCAGCTATTGCAAAGGCTGCAGTGATTAAGACCATGAAGGACTTAATAATTTCACCAAAGTTGCTTTCTCTGTGTTTTAGCAGAACAGAAGCGTACCAAAGGGTGAACCCGTATGAACTGAATGTAAGGAGTAATGATATGCCGTACCCTAAACCTGATATGTGGCCTCGCAGAACAGTTTGTTTATTTGGCTTGTTCAAGTGCATGGCAAATTGCTTTGAGATTTGCTCTTCAACTCCAAATGCAGCAACTGTTCTGACGTTTGAGATTGCTTCTCCAGCCAAAGCATTAGCGCGATAGTACTCTTTAGAATAATCCCCACCAAAGCCTTTCAGGAAATATTGCTGCAGAAATGTAACACAAAAAACTGAAAGTCAGAGGGAAAGGCAGTTGAAAACCCACATTAGGTTCCTCTTTGTTGTACCTAAAATTTCACTTTCTAGCAGGTCTTAAAACCCACATTAGGTTCCTCAATTCTAGCTGGTGCTTAAATGCATGTGACCTAAACACAGAGTACATTGTAACTCTTGTTTGATGAGTAAATTAGAATGACATCTCTAACCTCGGCTATGGAGGAGCCAATCATCAGGGGAAACATGGCAACAGTGACAGCTGCAATGCGCCAGCTTAGCTTAAATGCAATGAGAAATGATGCTGTTATGAGTGACAAATTCTGCACAATTGTTGATAGGCGATCAACAAGAGTTGTCCTAACAAGTGTTGCATCGGCTGCTAGCTTTGATGTCAATGAACCAACACTATTCTCTTCTATGTCAAACCACCCAATTTCATTTGACAACATAGCTGCCACGAAGAGAAAAAGAAAGAAACAAAATCAATAACATGCATGAATCATATGACATAATTATAATACTCCCTCTGTCTCATACCTAAGTTAACATATACGAAGTATAATTTACTGTATCGGAATGTCTCAAAATTTAATAGACATATTATTTTTTTATTACCTTACTTTTTTCTCTAACTTGGGACCCACACGCACCTTTTTTTTTTTTTTTTCCAATCCCCTCTCCCCTTCCCCACCCCAAAAACTCTATTATTCATGCCTTATGCAATGTTAACTTAGCCTGAGCGAGAGGGAGTAGTATGAGTTCTAGACTTCTAGTTGTAAAACTGAACCTGAAAACATCAACTTGCGAATACGAGTGGTGACTCGTTCTCCCATTAAAGTATAGAAGTAGTGCTGCATTAGATATATCGGAATAGTAATGAGTGCAACCCCAAGGAAAACAAATGAAGTTATTCGAGCTTCATGCTTGATCTTGGACTCATCATTAGAGTAGAAGGCCGTTATCATATATGAGATACCAAAGGCAAATAAAGGAGCTTGAATTCCAACCAAAGCAGCCCCAACAGACCCAAGAACTGCATTGGGAAACTCTGATGCATTTAACATAAGAAGCTCCTTAATGGATGGCTTAGGATATGTAGTGATTGGATCTTCATTGTTAGTACTTGGTTTCTGCTCTCTAACAGAAGTTGATTTTAGGTCTTCCAAGGGGTGAACATTCTTGTTGTACTCAGAATAGCTCAAGGTCTGTGAAGTTTGCTCATTGATTTTTTCGGTTTTATCCAGGTTGTTTTCTGAAACTTGTAGTCTGGCTAATGCTGCATACTCTCCCCCTTTTGAGATTAATTGTTCATGAGTTCCTAATTCAACTACACTTCCATTCTTGAGAACAATAATTTGATCAACATCTCGAATAGTGGATAATCTATGAGCAACTACAATTGTTGTTCGTTCTGACATGATCTCCTCTAGTGCTTTCTGAACAACATGCTCTGACTCAGAATCAAGAGCACTTGTGGCTTCATCCAGGAGTAATATCTTTGGATTTCGTATCACAGCTCTTGCTATAGCGATTCGTTGTTTTTGTCCACCAGAAAGTTGAGTTCCTCCTTGTCCCACCTGAAAGCAATGAGCATTATAGCTGTAAATACAAATGCATCCTGCGGCATGAACTATGAAGCCCGAACTCATGTTCAATTATTTATGGTGTCTGATATGCTTTCAAGTTTCAAATTCTGAAGTAGGTATAGCAAAAACAAAGTAATCAGATCTGAGTTATTCCTACCTGAGTATGATAACCATCAGGTAAAGACTGGATAAACGAATGTGCATTTGCAGCTTTGGCAGCTTCCACAACTTGCTGTATACCGGCTTCTTCTTTACCATATAAAATGTTCTCTGCTATGGTTGCAGCGAACAAGACTGGTTCTTGATTAACCAATCCCATCTGTTCTCTCAACCATTTTAGCTGCAGACTTTGTATATCATGCCCATCCAACAGTATATGTCCTGGCATTAATTGTAATACTTTAACATAAAAAGGCCTAGCTTGATGTTCACAATTTAATGAAGTAATATAGTAACTTCAATTTAATACCTGAGGAAGGGTCATAGAAGCGTTGAACCAAGGAAATAATTGTGCTTTTTCCTGAGCCACTAGGACCTACGACAGCAAAACTCTTTCCAGCTGAAACTGAGAAACTTAGACCTTCAAAGATCATTTTAGACCGTGAAGGGTAAGAAAAGCAGACCTCACGGAACTCAATTTCCCCAACAATCTTCGGTAATGTAATACCAGAAGCAACCCTTTTAGAGGAGCTACTATCAGTTTTAATCATGTTAATTATATTTGCAGCAGCAGCCTTAGCTTTAGCTACAGCAGCGATACTTGGAGCAGCTTGACCAAGTGCACTGCAAAAGCCAACAATTAATTCTGTTCAGAAGAGGCATGATTAACAAGTATATACTAATTATTTTCCTGTCAACAAAGGCTTACAATCCACTGAAGATGATGTTCAGAATTGTTGTAAAAGCTTTGCCTCCATTAGTTTGACGATGTCTGATAAGTATGCTGGCATACCATAGAAGTAAAGCCCATGTACTTAACAGAAGTGCATAAGTGAATCCAATACCAAGACCTTTTGCAAGTCCACTCTTCTTCCCGAAATCTAGTGCTTTCTGAAGTGATTTAGAGTATCGTTCCACTGCTCTTGTTTCTCCCACACATGAATGAACTGTACGAACTTGTGAAAATACCTGATCCATCAAAGAAGAAAGAGAAACAAGAGATATTGTTAAAAAAAATAAATCTAACATAGATGCAGCAGTTTGAGTAGCTGCAGGAAACTTACCTCTTCAGCAACTTTGCCAGATTCAGCATAAGCAGCTTCAGCCTTTTGTGATAAAGTAGACATAATGACAGTGTAAACTCCTCCAGCAATAGCAAGTAAAGGAACAGCAGCCAAGGTGAGAAGTGCAAGCTTCCACACTGATAAGGAGCCTACTATAAAACCCACAACAAACTGCGAAAGGTAGCGCAAGCTATGTCCTATCTGCAAGATGAAAGAGTGTAAAAAGGTGGAAAAACTCGAAAAGCAGAATAGGAATGAGAAAAAGACTTACCTTATCACCTATGGCATCCTGTACTAGTATTGCGTCACTAGTAATGTGGAAGACTAAGTTTTTGTTCTGGCCTTCAGTGTCAAAAAAATTCATATCCTGTTTTAGAACAGCCTCAAGATACTTCAAACGCAAGCGCGCTGTTTGTCTTTCTCCTGTTTGCATCCAAAACGCCACTCCTGCAAAGGATTACACCAGGAAATTGTCAAAGAGGAAATGAGAGAAATGTCAAGAATATATACTACTACTTCATATAAAGCCAAAATAAACAGAAGAAATTTACCTAGCCACGAACTTAAAAACGTTATCAATCCGAGATAAACCATGTACAAAGAAAGCTGCAGATAAGAATCAAAACCAAAGATTGTAAGCAAGGTGGAGAAAGGTTGGGGTGGTTCAATATTACAGTCATGCATATATCAGTTCTTCAAGATTCCGAAAAAGATCAAAATATTGTGCACATACATAAGGACAACATACACTTAGCATAAAATGGATGTCGACAAAGAAACTCTATAACTAACTAATGTGTATAGAACTATAGATTCTCTTAGCATGCATAATGAAAATAACTGCAAAGTAAACAGGACATTTTTACTCAAATAACTCTATAATTGTAACAAATACAAGTAACAAATTTGTCTTATATTACTACCAATACAATTCTAAATGCTCTAGACCTTTCTGAAAATGACAGCCTCATTTTAGTAGCATAAGAATCCAAAGGTACAAATGATTGTACACGAATAGGCAATTTGCATACATCCACATTTATCATGTATAAGATTCATTTTCTTCAACTTAAAGATATAATGTTTCAGTTTCATTAAGATCAAGTCTATAAAAGATACAGAGTATAATCATTTAAGCTCAGCTCGTGGTTTCGGTTCAAAATAAGATGAAGCGAACAGAGCCTAAGAATTTTATACATATCCTCGTGGTTTTGTGGCAGACGTAATATAATAAGGTGGTTTCATGTACAATACCAAGCCAAAGACAAACATAAAAGCAGATAACAGTTTTGCTAAAAACGGAGGGATATCTAAGATGTAATATACATAAAGGCATTACATACCTGCGAAACACGGTCAGACATTTTATCAGGATCTGCTTCTAATTTTCCAAGAGAATCAATCATACGACCGAACAGAACAAAGAAAACAGGTAGCACAGCACCATGAACACAAGCTGCAATGCCACCAAAAAACATCAAGAAACAGTCCAATGTATCAGCTGCAGCAAATAACCCTAACAAAGACACTTTTTCTGTGTTAGTTGTTGAACTGTTGGATGGTTCTTGGACATTTCGGTCCATATTTTGAGTATTTTCCTCCATTACCAAAACTAAGTTGCTAAATCTGCAGCAAATTCAGAAAGATAAACTGATGTATTAAGTAAGGTAGAGCATTATGTGGATATCTTTTGCTGGCAATAAATGCACAAGGGTAATACAGTTGGGAAACTATATATAATGAAAGGAAAAAGATTGGCCTTTTTCATGCTAATACTCAATACCTATTTACATTCACTTTTAAATAAAGTTAGATTGTACTAGTACAGTAATACTGGTTGATAGTGTTGGAAGAAGCCAGAAATTCCCTTCAGGAGTTAAAGGATCATAACATATATACAGCTCTTTTTTCCCTTTGTTCATTAAAACATGACCCATCATTTAAGATGACTTACTTGTAACTTGTAAGTTCACTTCATTGACTGGCTAGATTAATGCGAGATAAGGTAGATGGACTAGTTGCACAAGATTGGGTACGGACACAAAATGGACACGCAGTAGTCTAAAATTAGAGGGGAATTTATTTGAGCCTGTATTGTACATATGATCCGTCTTAACCACAGAGTCAAGACCTTATTTTTTTTTCTACCACGAAACCATGAAGATATATGGTAATTTTTTTAATCGACGTGATCATTTTACAATAGTCGTTTGAAAAATGACTACCACATTATTTTAGTGATATATAATATGATTGATTTATTTTTTCACCTTATAAAATGGTCACAATTAGTCTTATTATATCTACAATGCAAATATATTTTTTGAAATTTTCAATTCAACATAAAATAATTTTTTTTCGAGAAACTATAAAATAAGAATAAAAATTACATAAATGAAACTAAAAAATTGATAAATAAAAAAATGTTGATAATATTATTTTATACCTAAAGTAAAGTAATATAATTAATTATCAGAAAAAATATATCATTTATAAACTGTATAATCATGAAAACATTATGATAGTCATATTTCAAATGACTATTGTAAAATTTTCAGTTATCTCATAAATTACTAAAAATTAAAGAAGCATTAAAACATCCAAATAACTTAGAATAACTGAATAAGTATCAAGTATATGTTGAATATCGTTGATTTGTAGAAAAGGGTGTAGGTGATGCAAGGTGGAGGATAGTAAGACAACGAAGAGAGGAGGGTCGTTGTAAGAGTTAAATAAAAGAATACTCTAATAACTAATAATAAAAAAAATTTAATGGTGATGTGACATGTATAAACAATAAAGAAAAATGTGATATGATAGAATAAGACTTGTATTCAAGGTAGTCCAAAACATCCAAAGAAATTAAAATTAGTATAAAATATAGGAAAAATACACTTTAATAATCCCAATTATGGACGATTTACTTTTAATAATCCCAACTAAGACTTATTATCTAATAATCCTAACTATTGGGGGTGTTTGCCACTAATAGTCCCAATGACCAGTAACTTGTTGAAAGAGTTTTTTTTTTTTTTTTAATAGCCACGTGTCAATACGAGAGTGGTCCCATCTTATTTTTTAAAATAAAAAAAATAAAAACATAAAGAAAAATAAAAAAACCCAAATTTCTAGCCAACCTATCCCCACCGTCAAACCCTAAACCCAACCCCTAACCTCACCAAAAACCGGCGATCACCCCCCTTAACCACCTACAACGGCCGACCGACCTCGTCTAACCTACCCCGACCCCCCCGAAACAACCTCCCAGCCAACCTTGACCCGAAAACTCGAATTGGTGAAGCTTTGTATTCCAGCCAGCTCGTCGTCACACCACCTCCGTCGACCAAAAATCACTGCAAAGGTGTGATTGCAGGTGGTGGCGGTGACTTCAAGTGGTTTTTGGGGGTCGAAGTTCGCTAGGCTGGTGGTTTTGGGGGTCGAGGTTGGCTAGGATGGTGGTTTTGGGGTTGGGATTCGTCGGTGGTTGGTTTTAGTGGCCAAAAGGTGGTGGCCGACCGATGACGAGGTTAGGGGTGGGGGTTAGGGTTTCATGGTGTTAAAGAGGTGGTTGGGATTTTTTTGTTGTTTTTTTTTTGTTTTTTTTTCAAATTTAGACCAATCATGTGTTGACACGTGTCATGGTAACCTTTTTATAACAGGTCATTGGCTTAGTGTTGACCGCTTGGGACTATTGGCGGCAAACACATAGCATAGTTAGGATTATTAGATAATAAACCTTAGTTGAAATTATTAAAAGGAAATCGCCCATAGTTGGGATCATTAAAGTATATATTTCCTAAAATATATGTTGAATATCGTTGATTTGTAGAAAAGGGTGTAGGTGATGCAAGAATGAGGATAATAAGATAATAGCAAAGAAAAAAAAAGGGAGAGATAAACAATACCGAGAGAGAGAGAGAGAGAGAATGGTAGAGTTAAATAAAAGAACACTCTAATAAATAATAATAATAATAATAATAATAATAATAATAATAACCCTCGTCTTTTTGAAACTGCCTAGATTTCTTTTGATGTGGCCCTTCGGGCATCTTTGGAGCGCATTGTTACTGCTTTGGGGCCTGGTTTTGGTGATTGGCAATGGCGTCTTGCCACCTTGCCTTTTTCTTATGGTGGACTGGGTGTTTATTCAACAAGTGATATTCGACACTATGCTTTCCTTGCGTCACGTTTGCAGTCTAGTGGTCTTCAGGCTATACTTCTTCGCAATTCTGGTATTGTTGATCCGGGACCGGCCTTCGATGATGCTCTTAGTCTTTTTTATAGGAATGTGGAGACAGACCTTATGCGTAACCCTAGTGAGATCGATATCCCCAAACTCATGAAGAAATTGGCAGATATATATTTCACGAAGGTTACTGATTCTGCAACATCCACTTCCTTCTTATCTCCGCGTCAGGTTGCCTTATGGAAATCCCAGCAGGGGGATCACTCTTCTGCTTGGTTGCGAGCGGTCCTAATATCGGGGTTGGATTAGACTATGAATGGTAAGACCTACCGTTCTGTTCTTTGCTACATATTGGGGGTTCCATTGTTCTCGGTTCCAGCGCCGTGTTCCGCTTGCTCAAGGGTTTTCGATGGGGATATATTTGGAATTCATGCAGTGTCCTATGCTGGGATGTTGGGTATTAAACATCGGCATAATATTATTCGCGACACCCTTGTTGATATTTGTTTTCGGTCCGGGATTTCTGCGAGAAAGGAGGTTAACGTTGGGTTGACTGGAGGCAACAATGGGGCTCTATAACCTGCATACATGTTGCTTTATTCTTGGGATAGGGGCCTTGATGTGTGTGTTGACTTGACGGGATCTTCTCCTTTTACACAATCAGGGTTGTCTTACTTTGTTCCTGGTCGTGTTGTGTCGGAATCTGCACAGCGGAAACAGGTTAAGTATGGGGAGCGTTGCAGGGCTATTGGTTACGGATTTCTTCCTTTCTCCTTTTCTTCTTTAGGGGAATTAGAAAAGGATGCTATTTCGTTGCTGAAACTAGGGTTCAGGCATTCGCAAGGACTCAGGATATAGGTGCTCGTGCAGCTGCTCACATTTTCAGCAGGATCGGGTTCACTATAGCTAGAGGAGTGGAGGCCTAGATTGTATCTCGGATCCCCACTAATTTCTTGTAAATTTATTGACTTTGTAGGTTTTTGTTTATAATAATAATAATAATAATAATAGTAGTAGTAGTAGTAGTAGTAGTAGTAGTAGTAGTAATAATAATAATAATAATAATAATAATAATAATAATAATAATAATAAATATAATAATAATAATTTAATGGTGATGCGACATGTATAAACAGTAGAAAAATTTGCTATGATACAATAAGATTTGTATTCAAGGTAGTCCAAAAAAATCAATAAATTGGATACAATTTTTTGTGTGTCCACAATTTAAATGTCCCATGTTACCCATGAAGTCATGTAAGTATTGAACATAATTTTGTATGTATTCCTCTTACTTGGAGGAAGAGTCTATTTATAATAAAAATGGGTTACTCCCTTCTTGTTTTAATAAGTGTTACATTTTGACCAAACACGCATGTCAAGACACGACTTTGACCATTAATTTATAAAGTTGTATGTTAATAAAAATAGGAAAAATTGATATTTCCTCCGTTTTTTTTTATTATTGCACCATAGGGGTTGGGTACAAATATTTTGGTAGTGGAAAAAGTAAGGGCGAGAAAGGTAAAAATACAAAATTGCCCATGTGACATATTGATAAACTAAAAAGTTAGTGTGAAAAAGCAAGGGTATATTGGGTATTTGTAGTGTGAACACAAATAAATTTTTTTCTAAAGAGGAAACGGTGCAATATTTGTGAAACTTCCTAAAAAGGCAAGTGGTGCAACAACAAAATAACGGAGGAAGTATTATAAAAGTATACATTATAACAAATCCAATAATGTATATACAATAACATTTGTTTTTTATATATTAGTAAATTAATCAAATCAAAGTCATTATGTGAATAGTGAAAATAGTCAAAATATAACACTTATTAAAACATAGAGGGAGTAGTTGTTTTGATTATAAATCCATACGAGTAAATGCATGTTTGGGTCCAGGTAGTGGCGGAGACAGGATTTTAATAATGGTAGGGCACCGTATCACTAAAGTATTAAGGTCTTAATTTTTTATTTTTTTATTAAATGAAGACACATCTACGTATCGCAATAGGACATTAAGACGAAAAAAAAAAAGAAAGGAAAAAAAAAAGATAAGGACATTAAGCCAAAAAAAAAAAAAAAAAAAAGAGAGAGAGAGAGAGAGGAAAAATAATACATTAAGCAAAAAAAAAAAGGATTGGTCTTTGTGTGTCACCACCTCCCACCTATCTTACACCCAACAAGGACAAAATGTAATATGTGTTTATGTAGTTATCGGACAAAAAGCGTCTTCTGTCACGCAATAATTAAAAAAATTAAATTAAATTAAATTAAATAAAAAAAAAAAACAAAATAGAGAATGTTGGGTAAGAGGATTAGAACCCATGCTTGACCTTAGGTGGACAAAGGTAATGTTCTAACCACTAGGCTACTAATAAGTTTAAACATTATGATACACTTTGTATTCTATTTAAACAAAATTCTACTAATTTATTTATTTATTTATTTATTTTAAATCTGGTGCCTTACCAGGACCTATACTTAATGAAACCAAAAAGAAGTTTGAAATAAGGTTAAAAGCTTATGGAAACTTGAGCTAGACAATAAGCAAAATACTCACTCACAAATAGGGGAATGCAAAGAAGGAGAAAGTGTGTTCTCCATAGAAGCTATGTGGTTTTGCCATCCAATCGAAACTCAAACGGAAGCCAAATTTTGCCAACATTGCTGTCATCTCATGCTGCATATCTAACGGTTAGATCATCGTTTTGTGCTCCAAAGGTTGGCAATCTTCATTTTGTCCAAATTTCTCCATAATTGAGTTTATCCACCGTTAGTGATGCATATGGAGAATGGTTTGTTCCAAACATGTTGTTTGAAGGTGAAAACCTCTAACATTGTTTAAAGAATGATATTTGACAAACCCATTAATTATTATTAATTAGTGGAAGGACTTGGTGCCGGTTTACGGTACCCGTGATTTATTTCGAATTGGGTTTCCACGCATAACTTGGTGTGCTTTATTTTTATGACATTTGAATTATTTAGAATTGCTTATTATTTTCTATATTTTGTTAACTTAAGATTGGTAGTGAATTTTCCCATTCTAATACATCACATTCATTGTTGTGCTTTTGCTTGTAATTGTGTATTGTGTTTGTCGATATAAATAAATAATTTTTTGTATATCATATTGTAGGGAATATTTCAAGCATTATGATCCCCAAACTTGAACCCCACTGTGATCATACACTTAAGTATGGTGGCGTTCCAAAGGGAAAGAAAAGAGAGCAAAAGAGTCGCCAACAAGTTTTAGGAACTTGTAAACCCAAAAGACAATCCAAAAGGACCATCAACTCCATAAGGTCTTTAACCAAATAGGGCTCGGGGATGAGGGTACGAATCCAATCTACAAAAGAAAGGACCCGCCCTATGAAATAGGCCTCTACTTTGTTCTGCTCGTATTCATGTGCGCTTTTCGAATAACATACAAACATTATATTAAACCTAACCTGTTTATCTATGTTGGTCGAATATTAATGCACAAATAATACTATTATTGGCGATCACTTGAGTTAAAATCACATTAGCCTAAACCAAATTATTAATTATCTTATTAAGCGTGATTTCAAGTACAAATTCCCTTTAGCAAGTATAAAAGGTGTGATCAAGCAATAACAACAATAAATATCAAGCAACATAATAACAAAGCAATAATAATAGTCATAATAATAATAGTCAAAATCATGTTAAGGCATAATAAAGCTTAAATATAATAGCAAGATCCTAGGCATGATACTAACAAGATTAATAACAAATCCTAGCATGTCACTAAGCAATAAAAATCAAAGCTTTAAACCTAACATGGTACTAACATGCTAACATGATATTAGAAATAGATAAAGACACCCTAAACATGATACTAGAAAGCAATAAAAACATCCTAACATGATACTAGAAAGCAGTAAAAACATCCTAATATGATACTAGGAATATTAAACAATAATAAACATGCTTTCTACATTGTGAAAGAAATCGAGAGTAAGCTAATCTACTTACTTTGAAGCCTCGTACCTCTTTCTAATAACAAAATACACAAGTTAGTAAACTTCAATGAAAATAATAAATCAAAGAACTAAATTAAATAATTGAAAGAAAGAGTTATAAAGTTTAGACTGGATTTGGGACCAAACCCTCAGAAATATCAAACCTTGCACGTCTAGGGCGAAGGCAACTTCGAACTTGGCTAAGTGGCTCTAAGTCTTGTGAATGCAGAATATTGTATTTGTAAAAGGTCGGTTTAGAAAAATAGAGAGAGAGAAAATAAGTAATTCTTAATGAGAGTTGATGAAAGTTAATTGTAGATGAGAATTGATGGTAATTGATGAATGAAAACGGGGATCCGAGGACCCTATTTATAAGAAAATAGTCAGAATTTGAAGAGGAATAAAACTCCACGCTGTCGCTAACAAACCGACCTTGTCGCCAGAAATTTATCTTGTCGCCAGGCGACAGAGTCTGTCGCGAGGCGACAAGCCTGTCGTTTGGCGACAGAGACAGTTTTTGCGGAATTTGTTTTTATCATATCTTTTGATCTAGAAGTCCAAATAAGTCATATAATATGTTGTTGAAAAGCTCTTGAAGTCTACTTTCTAATGCAATTAGAACCAGATTAAAATATTTTTTAGATAAAAAGATATGGCCGAAAAAGTGGAAGGGTACCAGTTTTGGATAGAGTTTCGTATTTCTTTAATATCTTTTTCGTTATAGCTCGGATTTAATATTATAATATATCATTGGAAAGATAATTTCAAGATCTATCCAACCATATAAAATTTGGATAAAAAAATGAGGCACGAAAATAATATCTGACTATCTTTGAACATCTTTAAATCCGAATAGAATTAGGAAAGTTTTAAAAAAGGAAAGTTTATATTCAAATCAAATTCCATGATCTTATCTTTTCAAAAAAGGATAATTAATATATTTTAGAAACTTATAGAAGATTCTAATCAATCCTAATTAGTTTAGGAATAGGATTAAACCTTTGGACCCTCCACATGATCATTGGGTCGTAGGTAAAATCCGGTTTGGGCCCAGTTTAGTATTTTGGCCATAACTTCCACATTATTCATCGGAATTGGGCTTATAATATATCGTTGGAAAGGTCTTTTCAATCCCCATCCAAATACACTATTATTGGACCCTTATCATGGACCAAAATAAACTGAATTGGACGTTTTAATAAAATAGAGTGGGTTTTCGAAAACAGAAAGAAGGATTTTAATAAAAAACTAACCGCAACACTTGACTTTTCACACTTTCACCTCATTCGATTATGGTTCGACGCAAAAAGTATTCATCACTGGGTTTGGTTTTGGGGAGACACAAATGGGTGTCTACACATATTGATATCATATGCACAATTTTACCTATGGATATTATTTTATTCATTAATGACTCAAAATGATTAAACTAAGGCAAAAAATCAATACGTAACCATATGTTGTTCAAAATTACTAAAATATTTCTTCCATTATTTTTAAGCAATATTGGCTAAAACAATACAAACTATTGCTTGGGTGCACTCAATAGCAAGAGCGGTAATTATGACATAAATAATTTTAGTGCCGAATTCCAGCTACTTTTTCTTTTAAAAAAAAAATTAACCCCCTCTCGATCTCCTTCACATGACTTCTATAGTCCCTCAACTAGATAATTTCATGGTTCACAAAAGGTGAAGACTATATTCTTTGAAAACTAATTTGAAGCTTGAAGACAAAGATAATCAACTATTGTTTTCTTTGCTTACTATGGGCCTGCTATGATTTACTGAACTGAGTTGTACTGAACTGAACTAAACTGAACTGAAGTGATTGAAGCTAAACTTAATTGAATTGAGCTGAAATGAATTGATTATGAGAGAAGGAAATTAAGAGCTGAATTGAACTAAATTGAACTGAACTGTACTGAACTGGAGAGATTGGAGTTAAACTGAACTAAACTGAATTGAAGTGAACTGAACTGAAATTAAGCTGAAAAGAACATGCCCTAAGTTTCCTTTACTTATTTGATCTAAAATATGAGGATACAAACAACAAAGAAGATATAATAGGGTTTTGTATGATTACTTTGATAAATCCACGGGTAATTTTTGGGTTTGATGTGATAAACTTAACTTTGGATAAATCCTAATTACAAACATTATAGTAGTCATGTGAAGGTAGGGGTAATTTTATTTTTTTAAAAAATCCAAAATCCAATCTCTGGCACCGACAATTGTATATGTCATTTACCGCACCCAACCCCCAAAGTGTATGTTGTTGGACGCACCCAAGCAATAATTTGTGTTGTTCTAGCCAATTTTACCTTATTTTTAAGTAAACACATAATGGTCTGTTTGGATACAACCATTTCATTTGAAATTCTATATTTAACACAATTCACTTGTTTGGATATTTACAATATTTGGAATTGTATTTAAATGAGTAAACACATTTATCACATTTACTATAGCATAATTTTAGTGATTAATATTTCTAATTATTATCAACATGGTAAAATTATAAAATATTACATTAAATAAATTTGCATTAAGACGATTCAAACAAGATCATATATGACTATATTTTATCGTAATTGTTAATCACAAAAATTAGTTAAAATACATTTTTAAATAACTTCAAAAGTCAACATGTATTAACTAAATAAAAAGAGGTAGTAATAAAAACTGATGAAATATTAGCGTAGTAACTAATATTGTAGGCTTGTGTAATGTACACTAGAGGTTATCAAAGGGTCGACTGGATAGGAGGTAATAACGTTAGCCCGCATGGTTGATGGGTTTGAAGATGCACAAATTCTTAGCTACACAATTAATGGTGCAGCTAAGCCATATATATATATATATATATATATATATATATATATATATATATATATATATATATATATATATATATATATATATATATATATAACACTTGAAAATGAACATACATTTTTTTTTTCATTTCCTTTTATATTTTTTTGATAAAACTAGTTAAGACTAATTTTTAATTACATAAATATGTTTGCCACTCAAATTCATTAACAAATATTTAAAATTTATTTTTGTTGTGCATTTAAAATTTAAAGATTGAAGAATAACACTATAAATTTATTTCATTACTCATTAATAATCGATTACAAATCTAAAACTTCATTGATACATTTATATATATATATATATATATATATATATATATATATATATATATATATATATATATATATATATATATATATATATATATATATATATTTACATATAATGCACGTATACTGCACATATGTTGTACAAATGTATACATTTATTGACCTTTATAAGTTTGTGTACGTGAAATTTGCATATCAAGCTCACATTTTGGTTCTCCAAATAATTTAATCGAACTTTAATTTTTAATTGTATATGTATATATTTGATTTATACGGTGACGAACCAAGTCTAAGTTCTACGACTCTGTTCGCGTTTTATTACGACCAGCCATATAAAATTGAGATAACCATTCAATGGCTCAAATTCTCATCAGCATGATTGGTAATGAACTTGTTTGGTTTAAGGTTGATGCCAACAACTATTGCTTAAACTTTATCAAGTCGGATTTGAACATTCTCGGCAGCCAACATATAGCAGGCTACATGGTAGTCTACGTACAATTTTACTGATCCTATGAATTGCCATATGGAGATTTCAAAAAATACCACATAAGAATGCAGAGGTTTGTTTTATTTTCTCCAGTTTCTCCATAACTAAAGATTGCTCCAAGTCCAAGGGTACCTCAGTTTGTTGTTGTCTTCTTTAATGAACTTATTCCGTCAAATTAGTTATTAGCGGGTTGTTAGGTTTCTTTTTCTAGTGTTTATTTTAATGGTCAAGGTTGTTTTCTTAATTGAATCATTTAGCACGTGTTTAGTTAGTTAAACAAAAGTAGGTCTAAGTTGTGGGACACTAAGCCACTAACTTCTTGTTTTTTATCATTATGAGTGTATTTTCTATTTTGATGTAGCTTATTTAATGGTCACATATCTATACATATTAAATGAACGAGAATGCAGTAGGAATTTCCATTGTTATTTTTTCAATTTGTGCATTATTTTTAATTTTGACATTCTTTTCTTTATAAGCCTTCTTATATGAAAATTGTCCCGTTTATATTATAGTACACTAAAAATGAACATTTAGGCCCTGTTCTCTTCACCTTAAAAAAATAATATTAAGTAAAAATAATTTCAGTTCAGTAAAAATAAGTTCAGTTCAGTAAAATTAATTTCAGTTCAGTAAAAATAATTTCAGTTCAGTATAAATATGTTCAGTTCAGTAAAATTCAGTTTTCTTAAAGAAGAATTATAATAGAAAATCAGAAAAAATAATTTCAGTTCAGTAAAAATAATTTAAGTTCAGTAAAAATAATTTAAGTTCAGTAAAAATAATTTCAGTTCAGTAAAATTAAGTTCAGTTCAGTAAAAATAAGTTCAGTTCAGCAAAATTAAGGTGAATCAAACAGGGCCTTAGTATATAAAAATGAACATATTTTAATAATTTATATTTAATATAAACATTTAGTACATAAAGAATGAATTTGAACGTATATGAACATATGAAAATCATTTTCATTTTTAATATACTAAATGTTCATAATTTTTTTTAATTGTTCATTATCTACGTATTTATTTTTGTATATGACAGGCTAAAGTCGTATCACCTAATCAAAAGTATTACCTAAATCCTCTAACTAAAGTAGATAGGGAAGTAGGGTCAAATCCACAGGGAAACTGGTCTTTCTACTCCTAATTAATTAATATAATCTAAATTATTAGAGTAACCAATTTGTTGTTTTTAATGTGAACTATACTACGAATATTGAGTTTAGAGAGAAAATCGATAATAAGAAGGCCTAGGGTCACAGGTTCATCAATAATTAATATTCCGGGATAAAACATAACAATCAATAGCCAACATTGCACGAATAACATGATTAACAGGCTCTCACAATTTATTAATCAACATAGATCTAACAGGCTCTCGCAATTTACTAGATCTAAGTTCCTATTGAAAATAGCCTTTAATATTAAATTAACATCTGCTCGATTCATCAAATCAATATTGCTATACTTTTACAATCAAATTACATCTGCTCGATTCATAATCTAATTGCAAAAAATTAAAACAATTTAATAAGAAATTATCATGCAACACCAATAATCAATAATAACAAATTATCCCTTCATATTAATTATGGATCCCTATAAACCCTAGAATTAAACTATTCGGACATAATTAAACCTAAAGTAAACAAAGCAATTAAAGGAGACATGATTAAGATCAAAGCAAGGAAAATAAGTAAATAAGGAGAAAAGAGATAGTACTAAAAGAAGGAAATATAAAATTGCATAAATTAAGAGTTTAGAGAGAGAAACAAGAGAGATATAAATCTAAGAGTTTAATTAAGAGAGAGAGAGAGAAAAGTTAGAGATAGAAAGAGAAAAGAAAACTAAAACTAAGAAAACTAAGGGCTTGTTTGGCATCATTTTTGGTTTTCAGTTTCCTGTTTTTTTGAAAACTAAAAACCAAAAACAGGAAACAAGAAAAAGGTATTTCCACTTTTCTGTTGTCAGTTTTCAAAATTATCATGATTTTAATAAGTCTAAATAATTTTTAATTCATTATGTGACACATATAATATACTTTTAAAAAACAAAAAACCAAAAAACAGAAAACCACAATGATGCCAAACGAATCCTATGAAAACCTACCTAATCCAAGCCCCCCCCCCCCCCCAAAAAACCACGTACTACTTCCTTATATAGGAGTAGCAAAAGAAGTTTTTATAAAGTCAAACATCTAAGCCTATTAAACTCCTAACTCCTAATTAGAAGCAAAACTCAATCCTACAGCTGCGTGGAATTGGAGCTAAGGCCATTAAAAGCCATAACCAACGCCAGCGAAGAAGCCCAATAAAATTGCAAGCCCAAAAGCAATCAGCAAGCCTTATGCTGAAGATGTCCCCCCATCCAGTCCATGCCTCACCTGATCGGGCCCGGCCAGCTGGAGCTACGAGCTGGGCCTTGTGGCTTCTTTTGCTTATGGCCCATTTCTTCTCTTGTTTGGTCTGTAATTCGTGTGGGAATTGGACATGTTTTACTTAATCAAGCCCTTAATCAATGAACCAAATTTAATTAGCTCGGCCTTGGACTTCAAACATACGGTCATAAAATACGATCAAACTCCAATATCTTTGTAGTGGCTCAATAAGCTTGGGAATCGTCATAAATCTGCAAATTCCTACAAAAATATACCAACTCTACAAAAACACTAGAAAACGTATATTAGTGATAAAAATAGCTCCGTAGAGCTCAAATAAGCACAAATATGACCGTGGAACGGGAAATTAAAATATATATAAAATAGACTTATCAGTATACTAAATGTTCATTTTATTTAATGTATTCATATGTTTTTACAAAATGTTCGTTAATGTTATTTGGTATGGTCTAGCTATTTTATGATTGTATAGTAAATATTCATTTTTAATTTATTAAATGTTTAAATTTTTTTGACGTGTTCAATTTTTATTACTAGATGTTCATTTTTTATTACTAAATGTTCATTTTTTTACATGTTCACAATTTTTTTTAACTAAATAAAATGTTCATTTTCAAGGAAAAGGTCCAGCAATTCAATGAATATATGGTAATCATTTTTATTTTCAATATACTAAATGATCAACCTTTTTTTTTTCTTTTTTAACATATTCACATTTGGGAAATTCTACATGGTAGCCTAAGGATTCAATTTTTCTACGTGAAAGACGAACTTTTTTTCAACTCTCTTAATTAACTGGCCCTAAGGTTTTTAAAAATTAAGCACAATGCCCAATTTTTGATTTTTGACTAACTTTTTTAATTTTTGGTTAACCATAAGTAATTAAATTTTTTTGAAAATTTAGGGAAATTCTCGGGCTCTGGGTCAGCAGTGTACTGCCGGCACCGAGTAGATCCTCCGGCCGCCGACGGGGGTAGTGGCTGGTGGTGGGGTTGCTTCCGGTGAGGGGGAGGGTTTGTTTTTTTTTTTTTTTTTTTTTTTGTATTATAAAAAATATCTCTAAAATAAATGTTAAAAAAAATAAAAATAAAAAAAAACAAATCAACTATGGTTAAATATTTAGTTAATATTTATCATTAATGTTATATTTGATTTAGTATAAAAAATTTAGTTTTACCACTAATAATAAAATAAAAGAAAGTTTACCACTAAAAATTTGGAGTTCACCAAAGAGAATTTCCCATAAATTTATTTTTTTAAAAAACCCAGCTTGCAGCCACCCATGACAGTGCCACCTGTCGAACCTACTGCTCCCGTCGCCGGCGCGCCCAGACCCCCTCCCCCAGTGCCGGCTTTAAGGGTGCTCATGACCGGGTACCCGGGTTTTTGGGTACTCGGAAGAGTGGGTACCCGGGATTCCGGAATCACTTGGCCCATTACCCAACCCGATAAAATCGGGTACCCGTTTTAGCGGGTCAGGTCACAGGGTACCCGGTTTTATATTCTTTTTTTTTTCAAAAAAAAAAGAAAATCTAACCAATACAAACTCAAATTAAATATATAATGAATCCAAATCTGCTTTTATCAAAAAAAAAAAAAATCAATACAAATCTGCCATAATACTAATTAACTTGGAACATGCTCATATAACAACAAAATTCTAGAAAATCAGTCAAAATTTGTAGACACTAACAACAGAGAAATCCATTTTGGCAATTTAATAAAGCCCCCACATCTGAGCAAACTTTTAGTATTTACATTTCTACTTATACTTACAATTGCAAAAATCTAAAATAACAAACAAATTTGCAACTTATTATGAAAAAACGGATGGGTACAATGTGTCAAGCTAGATCAGCAGATGAGTACGGTGTGGTCGCGTGGTCGCACGGAGCAGCAGCGACAAAGGTGTCCTCTGGTGTGGTCTGTGGTTGCGCGGAGTAGCACATGGCTGGGTTCTGGTGTGGTTTGAGGTCGAGTTGAGTGATGGTTTGGGGTGGAGTGAGCATCACATCCTCAAATCTAGAGAGAGAGAGAGAGAGAATTAACTAGCTAATGTGTATGCGGTGAAGTGGTCGCCTTAGAGGTGAGATTTGAAAGTGATGAGTGCTTGAGCGATGAGAGAGAAGAGAGGAGAGGTGAGGTGTGGCGGCTACTCAAATAAGAGTGAGGTGTTAGTAACCCTAAAAGGAGTAAAGGAATTCCAGCTAGAAAAAAGAGAAAAAAAAGGAATGCGGGTATTTAACGGGTACCCGTTACAGAGGACGGCCCATTACCCGACCCGTGAATCTAATTTTGTAGCGGGTCGGGTACCAACCCGCCAAAATCGGAAAAAATTCAAAAGTACCCATCGAGTATTTTGCGGGTCAACGGGTCGGGTATTTTTGAACACGCCTAGCTGGCGCCCCCACACCCCTCTCCCTCAGCACCGATGCCACCCTGAACTCCATCCCTTCCTTCCCTAACCACCATAACCTTACTCAGCCCCCACCAATCGAAAACCCCTAAAAGTTGCCGAAAAAGTCCGGCTGCCCTTTCCCACACACTCGAAACCCTAGCGCCAACCTTTTCAAGGTGTAAGGAAGGAGCGGTCGGACTTTTCCGGCGAGTTTTTGGTATTTTCGTGGGATAGGGGTAAGGTTACGGGATTGGGTATGGGTTGGCTATAGGGGCTGCGATTGTTGGGGAAAGAGAAGGAAGGGAGGTCAAGGAAGTCGCCGACATCGAGGAAGTGGAAATGGGAGTGTTGGCGTCGGCGACGGTCGGCAGTGGGGTTTAGCAGGTGGCTGATTAGTGGCTTTATGTTTGTTAATTTTTTTTTTAAGAATTTGATTTTATTAAAAAATAAATAATTAGGGCTAACCAAAAAACTAAAAAAGTTAGCCATAAAACCCAAATAAGAGCACTATACTTAATTTTTCAAAACTTGGGTGCCATTTAAGAGAGTTGGAAAAAAGTTTGTCTTTCATGTAGAAAAATTAGAACCAGGAGGCCACTTAAGAGAGTTGGAAAAAAGTTTCCCTTCACTTTTGATTACCAAATGTTTTTGTTTTTATTACGTGTTCACTTTTTATTGCTAAATGTTCTTTTGTTATGTTCAATTTTTTACTAAATTTTTATTCTATAAGACATGATGCATCTATTCTAGTTGCACCAGGGTGTAGTAGATAAGACTTATTGCTAAAAATGCTAGTCCAAAACCAATAGTTGTATGGTGCACCCTAATAGGCGTCTATAATATGAACATTTAGTAAAAAAAATAAGGAAATTTTAGAAAATAACACCATTAATTTCTCAAAAATTTAAATAAAACACCATGTATTTTCAAATTTTTACTATAACACCACATAAAAACCCAAAAATTGGATTTCACCACCACTTAACGAAATCTTAGATGGAATCCGTTAAGTGGGGTCCACACTGCAACGTGTCACCATATTATTGGTTTTAAAAAAGAATTTTTTTTTTTAAAAAAAAAACCCAAATATACACCCAGCCACCCATCCCCACCAGCAATACCTCCTTCCATGCCGGAACCCTCCCTCCGACACACCTACAGCCACCAACAACCGCACCACTTCCAACACATCCACAACCATCGAAAACCGGAGCACTTCCGTCATACTACAGCCACCGAAAGTCCGAAACCCCCCTCCTTCATCGACAGCCACCATGGCCACTAGTAGAAAAAACTAAATGGGAAGCCTCAATTGGCAAGCGGTTTTAAGAATTCGCTTCTAAAAACCCAATTTTTTTTTTAAAAAAAACCCTACTATATTGATTGGTAAGCGGTTTTGGTGCGAACCGGTTGCCATTATATATAATGGCAAGCGATTTGGGGTTGAACCGCTTGCCATTACTTAAAAAAGCCCTAAAACTCCTCCTCTCCTTCATCCTTTTATTTCACGCTCTCTCTCACGCCTTACTTCTCTCTCCTTTCTCACCTCCATTCATTCTCCTTCGTATACTCTCATCTCAAGTCCCCTGTCCCCCATTCTCCTTTGTATTATTCTCTCTCATCTCAAGCCCCCCTTCTTTCCTCTCTCCTCTTATCACCGACCACCCACCGCGCGACAACCAAGCACCACTAAGCAAAATCGAGCAAAAAAACGAAAATCCCAAAATCAAGCACGCGTGTGGGTTTTCAGGTTTTTTAGGTCAAAATTGACCATGAAACCTCTAGATCAGTTTTCATGGTCGATTTTGACCTTTTAAACCATAATTTCTAGCCACATTGGGGTTTTGGTGGATTATTTCAAGGTATATTCCCTTTTTTTTAATTTTAAAGGTGGGTTCGGATTAGGAGGCTGGAGGTGTGGGGTGTTGGGTGGGTTCGGGTACGGTGGGTAAGGGTTTTGGTGGCTGGGCTGTTTCTGGCGTGGAAAACTAGGGAAGGGGGTAGCGTGGGGTAATTGGGAAAGAGGAAAGTGAGGGGTGGGGTGGGTTAGGGTTAGGTGGTTCTGGTGGCTGGATGGGTACGAGTTAGAGGTGTGGGGTGGTGGGTGGTGGTGGGTTGTGGTGTTGGTGCTTGTGGGTTAGAGGTGTGGGGTTGGTTAGCTGGGTGCTCATGGTGTGTGGTGGTGGTGGGTTGGTTAATTATTGTTTTTTTGACAATAAATTGTGTGGTGGTGGTGGCTGCTCGTGGATTTTTTTTTTTTTTTTTTTTCTGAGAATCAGAAAATGTAAAGTGTTAGGTTAATTTGTTTTCAATTTTTTTTTTCTTTTTGGTGGAAATCAGAAATTGTAAAATTACAAGTGATTAATGAAATAATTTATGTTTATACGTATATTTAGTGTTTGTGTATCCATTTATGTAAAAAAAATAAATTAAAAAAATAATAAATAAAATAAATAAAAATTTTAATAACCATGTATAGTGGGCAGCGGTTTGGCGCCAAAACCGCTGACCTTTCACTACAAATGGCAAGCGGTTCTAAACCGCTTGCCATTGAAAAGGCCATTGGCAAGCCCCCCAAAGGCTTGCGGTTCAAAACCGCTTGCCATTAGGGGGTTTGAACCGCTTGCCATTTATCATTTTCTACTAGCGATCATTTATCTGACTCCCTGAAAATAAAGTAGTAGCTAGCTAGCCGTCGTAATCGACCGATTTAGGGTCGAATTCGATCATTCAGGCCCTAAGCCGACCGATTTTAATTGCTAGTAGCTGTTTTGGTGGTGGAATGTGGGTTGTGTGCGACTTTGGTTGGTTAGGGTTTAGAGAATTGCAGGTTGGGTTCGATTCGCTGTGATTTGCGATGGTTGGCAACCCACAAATCATCAATTGCAGCCTCGATTAAGGGGGGGGGTGTATATTTTTCGGTGAGGAGGAAGAGGGGTAAGGGTAGGTGGGGAAAGGGGGTGCCGGCGGCTGGGGCAAGTGGTGCTGGTGGTGGAGCTAGGCTGGGTTAAGGTTTTTTTTTTTTTTTTTTTTTTTTTTTTTTTTTTTTTTTTTTAAACTCCCTCTGTCCTAGCTTACTTGCAACATTTTGACTGGACACGCTTGTCGATATACATATTTGACTGCCGATATCTTTTATTATATGTTTATAAAAGCTATAAAAAATTTATATTAAGATACTATACATTTAAATAAACCCAACAATATCTTACATGACTACATTAGCTTTCATATAATAGCTAAAAAAATGGTCAAAGTGAGATGTGTGAATAGTGCTAAAAGTCAAAACGTTGCGAGTAATTTGGGACGGAGGGAGTAATTTTTTAAAATTGAAAATTTTCTTAACCAATGGATATATGACACGTGTCTGTTGTAGGCCTCATTAACGGATTCCATCCAAGAATCCATTAAGTGGTAGTGAAATCCAATTTCTATGATTTTGTAGTGTTATAATAAAAGTTTGAAAATATATGGTGTTATAATCCATTTTTTGAGGTTTTTGTGGTGTTATTTTCTAAAATTTCCTTATTATAAAGGCTTCACAAAAATGATACATGTAGGTAAAAAAAAATGAACACATCACAACTAGGGGTGTTCGCGGTGCAGTTTGTAATTTTTTTTCAAACCACACCAAACCGCACTTTTTAAAAAACCACACCAAACCGCACCGCGGTTTAACCATATTTTATTAAAATTAAAATTTGTCTTTTTAAAACAACACTTTTATTTTATTTTATATGTAGTAATTATTAGTTTATAATTCAAATGTTAAACTTTTTTTTTTTAACCTTTAATAAACTAATAGTCAAAGATTAGCTCATATACTTTAGTTCTTTTATATGTTTTTTTAAAAAATATACACCAGTATAAAAACCGCAATCCGCATTAAAGTGCGGTTTGGTCTAAATATTTTTTGAAACCGCACCAAACCGCAAACCGCGGTTAGGTCATTTTCAAAAACCGCACCGCTTTCAAACCGGAAACCGCACCAAACCGCAAAATTGCGGTTTGGTTTGCGGTAGACCGCACTCTGTACAGTCCTAGTTAGGGGTGAGAATGGGACGGGTACCCGTACCGTTAACCAATATCACTAAAAGTGATACCCATAAACCAAACCGATAAGTTCAGATACCCGGACTTTGGGTACCCGGATTTTCGGATCGGTTATCGTGTACCCAATAAGATATTCAATAGTGATAATTAAAGTTAATAATGTAGTTATAATATATCATTTAACACTAATTAACAATAATATCACATGATCTTTACCAAATTATTAATAATATTACTAATCATTGATATTATAAAGTCATTATGAAGTAAAGTAAGAGTTTATATTTTGGAAAAAGTAGATTTAAGTAGGAAAAAAAAAAAACAAAAAATTACTTATCGGATCGGGTAATCATTAATTTTAAAATGATACCCATAACCATACCCAATAACAAATTATTGGAACGGATACCCGAACCGATAAGGTTATCGGATCAGGTTCCCTAATTTTCGGAACGGTTATAAAACGGGTTTTCTATTTTTCGGGTAGTTTTGCTCGACCCTAGTCCTAGTCACAACCATTGGTCCTTTAAAAATTGAAGCTTTTTGGATGAAATGGTCTTTTAAAAATAGAAAAATAATTTGATGAATTCATCAAAAGTACCATGGTCAACTTGAAATTGGGTTAGAAATCTTAGTATTGCATGTCCAATTGTCCAGACCTAATTTGTGCCGAAAGCTAAAGCCCAAAAAAAAAGAAAAAAAAAAACTTTTACTCTGATTTCGCCATTGAAGCGGCTTCTGAGCTTTCTCTCCTCCATTGAACCAGCTTCTGAGGTAAAATAGTATCCTCTTTTTCTCCTGGCTCATAGCAGCCGCCCATCGTGGCGGGTCATTATGTTTATTAATTGATGTTTTAGTTGGTGAGTATTATTCAGGGGTTAGTATGGATTATAGTAGAAGGCGTGATTTTTTGTTTTGTGGTTCGTGTGGGACGTTGTTGTCATTGGATTCAACCAGGTATGCTCGCTGCCCTTTATGCCGTACAAAGAAAAGCCTCAAAGGTATTACTCAACCCTTCTTATCATTATGTTCTCAATATTCTTCCTGTATTTTCAATTAGTGTAATCGGTAAGTAACTTTCGTGTTCCTCGGCATATTCACTTTTGGTTCATGGACCCGACCCCACCCCACCTATGGGATTAAGGCTTTGATTGATTATTACTAAGTCGAGGCATAATGTAATTTGGATTGTTTTTAAAGGAGATTGTTGAATGTGATTGAATGTACTTGGAAGCAAAGATGGGATGGTTTGTAATTGATCAAGGATGAATTTGAGTTAGTATAATTTGTGCAATATTTGGTCTGAATTTCTAACTAGTCTCGAATTGCTTGAATTATATCGTGATTGGTGTTTAGTGGACATTGAAGCTAAAACTTTGTATTTGATATGAAGGATGATTTCCTAGTTAGAATGCTATAAGATTTTAATTGTTTGACATTTGCAACTATTGAATTCCCTTGCGGACATTCTATACCATATTCTGAGTTCTTCTTAACTGATGCTTTATGAGTTTGTGGATTCTTATAATTCATAAACATTTGAAAAATATATTTTCGTTGTTGATATGACAATATCTATGGATTCTGGAAAATTTTAAGTTCATTTAAATGAACTTTCAAAAAAGTATGTATTTCTATTAACAATTTCAATGTTTCTCTTGTGGTGTTATTTACTAGTGTGTGTAGCTCTTTCCTTTTACTATCTTAAACTAGAAAATTATCTGCTTTTGTTTATGTTCGCTGCTAAAATTTTCCAGATTGCATGATATAAGTACTACTGCTTTGGTTATGTTTATGAACTAATAAGTCATCACTGGATACTGTCACTGTAAATTATGGCCTTCTGCATTTTATGATGAATTTTCTTGCTCATGTTTGATCTCCTAACAATGTGGCATTTATAATGTGTGCTGATATTTCCAGAGGTTGAAGGAAAGGGAACATGTTATACCGTTTCAGGAGAGGTATAATTTTTCTCCTCAGTCTTCTTTCTTATTTCATAAGGCTTATTTTATACCTAATTCTTAAAACTTATCATTAACTGCTAGAAATACATGGTCAATGAATCCTATACATTCTTGTGAGTTTGTGACTATCAGTCTTGTTTGGCATTTCAGTATTACTTGATAGTAAAATTTCAGCTGGTTGTATGAATTTCGAAGACTATTTTCTTCAAATATCGTTGTAGTGAATAGCAAAATGAAATCTCAAAAGAAGATAATTAAAAAAAAAAATCAAGAATCATCCAAATTAATGAATGCCTTCATCTAAGTAGTCTGCAGAATGCACAGATGCTTTCCCCATTTTGGCTTCCTCAAGGTGCTTAACATGAGGTTTGTAGTGAATAGCAAAATGAAATCTCAAAAGAAGATAATTAAAAAGAATCAAGAATCATCCAAATTCATGAATGCCTTCACGTAAGTAGTTCTGCAGAAAGCACATATGCTTTCCCCATTTTGGCTTCCTCAAGGTGCTTAACATGAGGTTTGTGATGATGGCACTAAGTGTATATGTCTAAATACTCTTATGTAGTTCACATACCAAACAATGCCTTTACAAGAAAGAAAAGTCCTAGATGATTACCTAAAGTATTAAAAATTGGTGGTTAGGAGCTGTGAATTTTGTTCTGCTTGAAATGTTTCCTGGTCATGAAGTAAGATGGTGGGTAATATATACTCCCCTTATTGAGTTGTTGGGTACTCACGTCACACGTGTGACAGTTGAGAGATGGCAGGAGCTAGGTGTATGTTCATCTGAGCTTAGATTTTGTTTTATTCCATATGTTCCTTGTATTCAAGTGTTTATTTGTGAACTATGTAAGTAATGTGTCATCAGCTTTAATATATGTTGATTATCTATTGCTGACTCAAACATAATTTATGAAAAACTTAATTGGTTTTGATGATCAGTTAGTTGTCCATAGAGATTAAATTGACAATTGTTATGGGCAGATGTCAAATTCCATTCTTCAAATGTGCTTATATGGTTAATATGGGTATTGCTCAGGGAGGCATTACTGTACATTAGTCTCTTATTTGATCTGTTTTTTTAAGCTTTAGGTTCTCTTGATGACCTTTAATCCACGTGTTTTATGTACCCGTGGTTAAACAATAACAGGAATTGGACTGTGCTTCTAGATTTGAATACCAAACAAGTTCTCTTATGAGGATCTAGTCCATTTAAATAGGACTGTAATATTTACTACTGGTATTACATTGTATGACGGTTATTTTAGAATGCTATTGAGATTTTATACTCACTTCAGCATTGTATCTCTACTACTCTTCTCATGCTGCAATAAAGTAGTAAACTAGTGAGAGTTAAGACAAAATACAGCTCAGTACTTTATGTGCCAAGCATGCAATATAACATAATCTGCCTTGCAACATCACAAAGTGTCCTTTTTCCTCAACATTATTACTCAACCTAGGTCCTAGCCCCGTTCTGGCACATTCTATTTGTTTTGTTTATAAAATGTTGCTAACATGTACAATGTGGTGGCGAGACTGAGAGCAATGACTATTTGTACAGATTGCTGGGCTAACTGGTATTAGTATTGTAAATTTGTAACATGTTAGAAACTTCTGTCTCTGATGCAAAATAATGACATCCTCGGAAGAAATATGTTGCGGCCTAGGTAAAAACTTTGTATGTTTAGGGCCTCTTTAGACCTGGTCAGTACTCGCTTGAACTGGTATTATTATCTACTGCAGCATGATTCCCAGTCCAAAATTAAGTTTTTCAAGCTGGTGTCTTTATAAGTTATAACCATAGAAAAAAGGGTTTTAAGTTTGTAAAATTAGAGGGAGCTCTTTTTTACTGCGTTGCCTTCTCCTGGGCAATTCTGTAATAGAGTGGCGAGTCTTCCTTTTATATGCTAGATATTTTGGCTATTAGATGGTGGTAGAAGCTTCTTTGGCATAACCATTAATTTTTCAAGTTTCCCATCATAATTTCTCCTTTTATACGAGGATAGCGTAATTCATAGTTTAAAGGGTACCTTTTCAAAATAGCTCAAATTGGTAGTTTTCTTGTCTTTGTCGTATCTTTTAGGGTTTGTAGTGTATATGATTAGAAATTTAGAACACTTGAAATAGTTTTAAAAAGACTACCCCCCCCCCCCCCCCTCTTTTCCAAAATAACTACAGATTAATCCTTTCAAATTCACTTTTCTTGGGGCCTTTGGTTGAAACAAGCTTTCTACAAAGGCTATGGAATGTTCAATTGATTAAACTTGTTTACTTGATTTATTTGGGTTTAACTGACACTTCCCTGGTAAATCTTGTAGGATATTAGAAGGGCACTACAAATAGAGCCATTCGTGAAGATCGATGGAGTAATGTCCGGTGACGTGAAAGTGCAAAGACAAGAGGTAAGTGGAGCTAGTGAGACAGAGATGAAGACCTGTAGATATTTCTGGAATGTGTTCTGATCTCTGTATTTGCATAACTTTCCTTGCAGATTAACCAGCCTTGTGAAAAGTGTGCACACAGCCCTGTTGAGCTAGTTGATTCAAGACAAGTAAGCTCTAAAACATGTTTGCTCATGTATAGCTCCTATATAGCTTTTATGTTTTGACTTGATTGCTCATCTGAGTGCTGAAATTCACTGTTACAGACGAGATCAGCAGATGAAGGACAGACTAATTTCTACGAGTGCCCTTCATGTCGACACAGATGGAAGGAGAACTCTTAGCTGTTTTATTTTTTCTGTTTTGGTAAGATGGAGTATATTTTGGAAGCTACATTGTTGGTTGTCTTCTTGGAGCCATTATTTGGTAATTTTGCTTGTAAAAGTAACTAGTTAATTATTAAGAAGGGTGGTTTGTTTTAGATTTTTTTCCATTGTTAAATTGGATTGGTATTTTACCTTGCGATTTATACTGTTTGTGTACTTCGTATTTTGTGGCTATGTGACCGACTGGCTCATCAGTTTAGCAGGGAGTTGTAACCTTCCTTAGGAACATTGTGCACATCTAGTTTACGAGCAGTACATTTTCGATTTTCCATGTTTTTACTCCATACTCTTTTGTGTTTTTACTTCTTTATCCGTAATTCCAAAATAGTATAGCATATGGTTTGCTAAGTACCAGATTATCAGTTGACTAGAGGTGTGCTAGACTCATAGGCGTTATGGGCTTCATCCATAGGCTGCACATGAAAAATTGTACCGTTTATATTATAGATGGATGAAAGAAAAGAAGCCTTCTTAAGGCTTGTTCTCTTCAGCTTAAGTTCAATTTAGTTTAGTTTAGTTTAGTTCAGTAGATCAGAGGCCCTTACATGAATTTCATCACACATCGAAATTTCTTTTACTACGTTAAAAAAATACTTCATGTACAAAATTTTAGGAAAATCATAGATTAAAGTCCAAAAAGAGAATTTTATAATATAAAGTATAGTTAGTTCTTTTACTACGTTATTAAACACCCTTATTAAACACCCTCCCCACTCCACCATCATCAATACAAAGAGGTCCCCCACTCCCAGCATTTTTCATCAGTGCCTCCCCTTCTGTCGTATCCTCCTTTGAGATAAAGATAAACTTTTTTGCAGCAGAAAGTTCTCTGACCTTCTCAACCTCTGTCTTATTGCCACGCATTGGGGAAGCCTTTAGCCATGTGCCCCAACCATGACCCTGATTTTACACATCTTCAGAAACATTAATACAATTTTTCACAATGTCCCATAATTCCACATGAGAAGTAAAAGAATGGTAATCTATCATATTTTAGGGAAATTTTAACAAGGTTCCCTTCTCTGTTCTGCACAGTTTTACACCTTCATAAAGGTTTCTTAACATCCAACATAACCTTAACCCTTCTATTCTTACCAATTCCCAAGGCATCTTCTTCTATTTCTATCAATTCCCCTAAATTCGAGGCATTTGCTTTAACATGCACATCAGATCGGCAATTAAACGACAAATTTTCGAGTCGAATCCAAAAAGGGGAATGAATTAGACTCGCCTCATTCAATTCGGTTGTTCATCACCAGAAATTGAATTAAGCAGAAGCAGGTTTTGCTCAAAACACCAAGGACGTCATGCTAGTACCTTCTCCTTATCACGCCAGTGAAAAAATTGAAAAACAAAAAGGTTGGCGCCTATACTCCGGATTACAACCTTCCCTTTCATTGCCCAGAATTGAGTAATAGTTCTTTTGAATGTTTCAACATTCACACCATGATCAGTCAATAGTTTTCCAACGAGCATTAAAGAAACCCTAACATCCTGTTATGTGGAATCCACAATGCTAAAGTTTACAATTTCAGTCTCCTCTTCCTCAATGTTCAGGTTAGAGTATCTCTCGATCAGATCATCGGCCATGGTAGATAGCCTGAGATCAACCACGATCAGCGGTAGAAATCGCCTCTCTCGCAAGGTAGCGTGCCCTTTCTTTCGAGGGAGTTTTCGGTTTCATGCACTCCCCCTCGTAGTACTCTGTTTTCTTAATTATTATTTTTTTTTAGAATTTCTTATTGTTCAATTTTTATTTTGATTATTATGAATTTTATTTAGTTTTATTTGAGGTTTAATTGCAATTTCTTCTATCTAGTTGATATTTGTATTTGTGTTTTTAGATTTGATTACAAAAATTTTATTCAATTTATTTGAATTTAGTTTTTTTTCCCTATTCGACTGAATTGTTATAGCTGTCGTTATTAACAATGTAGGTGGTTGTTTTTGTATTTTATATGATTGTTATTATGTTCAATATATAATTGATTATTATTGATTTTTTCGACAGTCGTGATTATTGAATAGTTGTGATCATAATGGTGAACGATGTATTGGTGAACAGAGGAGGATGGCTTCTATTATATGAAGCAACATAAGATAAAGGAGATGATACTACTCCCCACCACCACCACCACCACCACGGATCAATAAGAGGAAGCACGACAGCTTGAGCTAATTTGAGATGGCAATGGGGCTCAAATTTGAACAAGCTAGAGAAAATGTTGAAAAACTTTTATACACCGTAGTAGAACATATACTATTTTATAAATGAACACATTTTTTTTAATGATTGTAAATAAACATATAATTATTTATAATCGAACATCTAATTATAGAGCGTTAAAATTCACCTATTACGATTAACGTGTCATTTGCAAATTAATTAGTTGATCAATGAAACAAAGAAACTTCAAAAAAATTATTGAACCTGTATCCAAAAATAAATAACATAAAAGTAATAAAATATGTTATAGAATATTCAATAATAGTCTAATGAACGTATTTCAAAAAAAAAAAAAAAAAAATTGCAAATGAACATATATAAGTATGAATATGTATTATTTTAACGTTCATTTTTATAAGTGTGAAACTTTATTATTACATAACCGAATGAATTTTTTTTGAGGAAAAATAACTAATTCATGATATAATAGGTGATTTAGTCTCGACAGGGTGTGTGTGAATATCTTACTACATAATAAATATCTATTAAACGAAAATGGACGTTTATAAATGAACATATAATTATTTGAAAGTGAACATATGTGTCTTAAAAAATGAACATCTCTTCGTATGAGAATGAATAAATATTCAAATTTAATTATACATTTTTTTAATATGATGACAATTAAAAGTATTAAAACTAAACAAATATCTTTTTACTTTGATAATGAACAAGTACGTATTAAAATAACTTAACATCTTATGTGATCAATATTATTACAATGTACATCTATTAAAATGAAATGATAATAAAAATGGATATTTATTAACATGAAAATAAATATTAAAATATACAATACAATTCTACACATGTACTATCAAAAATAATAAACTTCTCAATCCAAATTCAAAATTTTTTAGCTCGTGTCATTGGTTCATGTTGTTTTGCGACTCCATGCCTTCTTGTAGCTCACTGTATCTACGATTCCTTTATTTAACTAATAGACAAAAACACAAAAATTACGTAATGTATTTGATTATTTGAGCAAGATCAGATAAGTATTGAACTAAACCAATTTTCATATGAACATGAACATGGATGAGTATAACAGTACAATTGACATGATCAATATGGAAATCAATATCTAACAGTATATAAATGAACATATATTATTGTGGAAATGACCATCTATTATTATGAAAATGAACAACTACTAATACATAAATGAACTTATTTACATAATCAATATAAAAATGAACATTTATTAATATATAATGAACATATATATTAGTTTAAAAAGGGTCGTGAAAGATAACGATCAAAGAACATGAAATATGTACGTGAGTAAACTCTTGAAGCTATCACTATGTGATTGACCATATATTCATATATGAGAAAAGACATACATTTAAATCAAAATTGAATTGAACACGAAATTCTTGAAGTAGATGACAAAAAATATGAACACTTAATAAAATTCCAATAATCGTGAATGAACATATATAAGTATATAATGCAATGATTGATGAACATGAAATATATATATGTGAGTAAAATTGTGAAGCTATTATTAATTAAGTGATTCCCATATATTTATATGAGATTGAACATACATTGAATTTCAAACTTATTGAATTGAACATTATTTTTTAATGTGAAAATAAAAAATAATCCAAGTGAATATCTTTTCAATATGGGAATGAACTTTTTTTAAAATATGAATAAACATATAAATATATTAAAATTAAATTGAATAATCATTAAATGATATGTGAATGAATATAATATATATTAATATTGAAATGAAGATCTAACTAAATTGGAATGTGCATCTATTAATAGATGAGCGATCAAAACATATATCCATATTGAACATGTTTTCTAAAAGAGAATGAACATCTAGCAATAATTGACCATATACTTATCAAAATCTAGACAATTGTACTCAACTTTTTATGTTTAGGCAAATAGATTTATAAAATAATAACACGATAAATTAGTATAATTCAACTGTAATTGTAAAAAGAACCACTTCCATGAAATTTATAAGTAATCATAAACTCTTACTAAAATTTCCTATTAGATCGATCTATAAAAAAAATTAGAAGAAGGTGACATAAATATAAAGATTTATCAAAATTCTAATAATTGTATATATGTTAATGTGTAAATGGTCGTATACCATTATGTGATTGAGCATTTACCTATATAAAAATAAACATATATAAAACAATCTTCGATTGTAAACTATAAAATAGAAAATATAATGAACATTAATTAATATGTTAATGCCCATGGGGCGTGCCCCAGTTCCTCTTCTTGATAAACAAGAAATGTATCTCTTATGGCATTTTTGTAATTAAAATGCATTGGGAATTGTAAAGTAATGCTATTATAATCGGAATAAGTGTTAACTGTATATCCACTATACTTGCTGACTTGGACTAATCAAGACGGCGTCAATTAACGGCATAAATGTCCTTCGACTTCCTCAGCAACAAGGTTTCCTCCAATTCGACAGCGGCTACAACAACCACACGTTGTTCTTCTTCTTCTTCCTTTTCTCACATCTCGATCAGCCATTAAAGGAGCTCAAGCTTTCATCCTCACCCATCCCCACCAACACTACCATTCCGACGGCTTCGCCGCCAAATAAAACGAAAACCCTAAAATAAATGGGAGAAAAAAAGGGCACGCAAGATCAACCCCAAAGGGTAAGGGTGTCATCTTTCTCCATTGAAGTAGCCTTTGAGCTTCTGAAACTCCATTGAAGAGGATCTTCGGATTTTGGGTGTTCTTCACAGAAAATACAGACTATATATTTCAGATTTTCATCTATTGTGCTCGTAAAACACCACCACTCGCTGCCCAAATTGGGTAAATTGAGTAGGTTATTCTACCTGGGTAAAGTTCCACTGGTTGACGTCTTTAGCGTTCTTCCATCAAAATTGAGACTTAACGACAGTTCAATGAAAAGTTAGTGAGTCAAACCAAAAAGTCTCATTTACCCTCATACTCTTGCGAAAATGTACGAAATTACCCTCTTGAGAAACGCTCCTTGTTTATCAAGAAGAGAAACTTGGAATTACCCATGCCGATGTACTAATATACAAATAAAAAGATCAGAATCTTACTACTTACTCCCCCTGTCCCTTTATTTTTGCCCCATCTGACTTTGTGCGGTATCCAAAACACGCGTTAAAACATTTATATCTATATCTCCTTATGCATAAAAATTATAAAAAAATTGATATTAATTTAATTTACAATGAGATAAATAAACAAAACAAGAGCCCACATGACTTTATTTTCTTGTGTAGATCAACGGGAATTTATGATCGAAGTTTATAAAATTTGACTCGATCATATGACAATAGAGCAAAAAAATAAGGACGGCCATATAGAGGGCCTTTGATGAGTAATATCATGTGACATAGTAATATAAGCTACTGATGATCTATTGGTGTCTTACTAATAAAAATCTTCAACATTAATTAAAGAGTTAATAAAGACCATCATAAAATTTGTAACAATAGTAACTCTTAACTCAAGGCCAGACGTACAATTATGTAACTATTATTGAATACTCTTTCATAACTTTAAAATACAAGTACAAACTTATGTGAAAGTTCTCTTGCTCACCACAACTCAAAAAATATGTAGTGGTGATCACAAGTCATAACCGCACAATTTTGATTTCATACACAAGTAGATAAAAATTAAGACATTACAAACACTAATATGTAGCTCCATAATAAAACAGTGGACCACATTCTTCTCACTAATATTATAGGCAATATCAAAATAGAAGAATTTTGCCTTTAATATATCTATATAATTAATTACTTAATTAAGTACTAATCAATCATGTTACTTAAATCATAAACCCCATTAAAAATGGTAAACCGACCTTATACGTATTCAAGTAAATAATAATACTAAAATCAGACCGTCTCACCGGAGTTTGAGCATGCGACAGAGGTTGTCCGTAGCACCGGTATCAACCTCCGCAGCAGCCGCCTCGGCAGTGCAGCTAAGCTTACTTTGCTGCAGCTTCCTTAAAGGGAACTTAGGCAAAGGCAGGCTGCTTGGTGGAGGAGATTCAGGAGATATACTAAAAACTAATGCTGATGTTGTTGTGAAATACTTCTCTTTCTCATTTACAATTCCATTCTTGTGATTCACCGCCTTTAGAACCCGGCTCGTATCCTTCGGAGTGCTCACCGGGCCGGGTTTTACCCCTTTAGCTGCTTGACCCACAGATGGCTGATCATTCTCAACTAAGGATGATCCGTTCTTCGTTATCCCTTTTGTTTTGGACTTAGATTTATCAGCAACACCAACCTCTTTCTTTGGGTTTTTTGTTGGAGTTGTTGATTTCTTTGATGGACTCGGTTTGGTTTTGTTGGGTTGCTTTTTGGGGAGGGGGTAAGGGAGAGAGTGGTTGCGAGTAAGCGGAGGAGGAGGGAGAGAGAGGAAGGCGGGTTTGGAGACGATGGGAAGAGGGAGGAGAGGCGGCTGTTGATGGATCTTTTGGTGGTGATAAGTAGGTAACATTGGGGGGAAAGAGGAGTGAGAATATTGGTTAGGAAAGTGATTCAAAAATACACCTCCTGCAAGTGCATGCACCATCTCCAACTGTACATGTGGCGGAGGTGGTGCATATTTATGAGGTATAGCACCGCAGCTCGACTGCCTCAAAATATTAGGCAGTCGAGCTGCTTGGTGCTGATGCTGGTATTGTTGGTAATGATTTTGAAGGTGATAGGTTTTTCTCCTCGAGTTTTTGATTTGTTTGGTAGGAGAGAGAGATGGCTCATTAAGTAACGACTCCATTACTAATTAGCTTGTTTGATTCACAATTGGAAAATAATGTTCATATAAATTGGATAAGTTGCTTAAAAGTTTGATCATAAACGGATAGAAAATGAATATACAAAATGTATAATATGATCAAAAAGATATAGGTAAGGAATGAAATTAGGTTAAGGAATGGTATGCTAATTAAGCTTGCACTTAATTTGAGGCTAGTTGCTATGGAAGATTAGCTTAAAAGTTAAATATGGAGTCTTGGATAGTATAAGATATGATTGGGTTATGAGGAACCCAAGACTATGGAGGTTTCCATTAGTCTAAGTATTTATGCTCTATTAAGGTCTCTTTTCAATTGGACAAGACAATGCTTCTCTTTAAATAGAAGAGATATTATGGTTGTCAAATTTTCATTTAATTATTATCAATTTATTGTAATTTTTTTTTAATGTTCCAATAGCCTACCTCGATGATACGACCTTCTTGTCCATTTTTGTATTTATTTACTTTCTTTAATTAGCCTATCAAAATGCATATTCGTTTTCTTAGCTTAGGGTTGGTAGAAGAGCTCACATAGTCAATATTAGTTAAATGCTAAAAAAAAAATATTAAATCATTATACAATATTAATGCAACATTATAATTGTCATCTTTTATACTTCCTCCATATTTTTATTATTGCACCACTTGCCTCTTTAGGAAGTTTTCCAAATATTGCACACTTATAAATACCTAACATACCCTTGCCATTTCACACTTACTTTTTAGTTTATCAATATGTCACATGGACACTTTTGTATTTTTACCTTTCTCTTAATTTTTTCCACTACCAAAATATTTGTACCCAACCCCTATGGTGTAATAATAAAAAAACGGAGGAAGTATATTGATATAAAAATATTGACAAGTTTTTGTCTGCATACATGTTGCTAAAATAATTATCATTTTGAATTTGAAAGAGTATAAATTATTCAATTATACTGTATAAGAAATTAATTCAACTTTGATATTTACAAAATTGTATAAATTGAATAAAAGGTAGGCACAAAAAGAATAAGTAAAGTGGTGAGTAGAACTTAGAAAAACGGATAAAATATAATAAAGCGATTGTGAGTAGTATTTAAAAAAATAGAGGAGAACTAAGTTACAATACTCATGATGACTTGAATTCCTAAAAATGACTTGAATAATCAAATTTAGTGAATATGTAACTTTTAAAATAATGATAGATAAAAAATTAATTTAACATAATATTCTATAAGTTACTTGTAATTAAAGATGATATAGCATGCAATATATTTATATTCAACTCAAATATGCAATATTAACTTTATACAAACAAGAGCAAATAATTAAAATAAATATGGAGTGTATTAAAAAAAATATTAATAAATAAATAATAATTAAATGTATACAGAGTTGTCATTTGTTTTACTCCGTAATCTTTGATAAAATCTCTCTTTATTTCAACTTAGTTTATACGCATTATTTATTTCGAAGTTAAGATCTATTAAGTTTGATTTCGTTCCTTCCCTTAAGTAGAAGAAATATTTATATATAGTATACAAGTTATCATGAAATTATTATTATTATTATTATTATTATTATTATTATTATTATTATGAACTGCATTAGAGAAATGGGTTTTTTTTATATATAAATTTAAAATATTTTCTTATGACATAAAAGCAATATTGTGATAGGAAAAAAAGGGGGAAAAGCAAGAAAATGAGATCCATAAATAATGCCCTCCAGTACACGATGATTGTCGTATGACTCATGCATATGATATGTCATGCATCGTACTTTAATTAACTTAGTATTTAAGTAGTATCTTTTCTTTTTAATAATTCAATAATTTAATTAAAAAAAATTCGTATAGGTAAGGTAACCGACAAATGCAATGTGGGTCGGCTACTAGCAAATCCAAGATCGGGGGGACACATGTCTCAGAGGGGCGGCAGCCGCCAAATCAATTTTGACCATTCGATTTTATTTTATCAAATTTCATTTCCATTTTTCCATTTTACTTTTTTGCAGTTGGACTAATTTTGACCGTTGATGCTCCGTCCTTGAGATGGGCATACGATTTATCGGAGTTTTTATTTGTATGGGGTGTTTCATCTTCGAGTCTTTTGAGGTGAGAATCATTGAATCATCTTTTGTTGAGTTATTGGAAATTATTTCTTATTAAATTAATCATTTGGATAATGATAATTAAATATATATACATGAGTGTATTTATATTACATGTTCATTATATTGTCGTGGCTACGCAAGATTACTGATGGACGTATATAAGTATTAGGGCCTGTTCTCTTACGTTGAAATTCAGTTCAGTTCAATTCAGCTGAATTCAGTTCAGTTCAGTTCAGTTCAACTCCTAATTTCCTTCTCTTATAAAATATAGTATATTAAGATAATAATGATAGTGTCGATATATGCAATTTTGTACATAAATTGTTTTTTTTTGTATATAAAATATAGGAAAATGATAAATGTAATATTGCATATAATATGAAATTAAGCATTTATTTAATCAATCTACATGTATTATTGTTATAAATCCCCAAATTTACAATTTACAATCTTAGAAAAAAAGTTTTAAATATTGTTCTATAACACCTAGTGTATGTGTGAAAAAAAGACACGGGTTTAATTTTCATCAATCTATCTCTTTCAAATAGGAATATATATAATGTTGAGTATGAGATCTGCAAAAGCATTGTTTTCAACCTAATATTTTAAAAGTAAATAAAAAAATTAAGTAAAAGTCATGTAAATGACACGCATGTAAATTTAATGATGGTTGTAAGACTTGTAACCAAGCAAGCTTAATTTTATGATGGTCGTAACCAAGCAAACTTGGTAGAGATGGTGAAAAACTCATCTAGCTTGTTACTTTCTGATCGTCACAAATTCAAACCTCACTAACTACATATGCTTGGATCAGCTCTGACTTGAGAGTAGGGGGTTATATTCCCTTAATTACTTCTACCCTATAATTGCAAGTTTTGACTTGCGTAGCTGAGCTTGACAAACTTGGGAGCGTTATTGGTTTAGCAAGGTCCTTCTTAGCTTCTTACCCAAAAAAAAAAAAAAAAAAAAAAAAACAAAAAAACAAAAAAAACTGTATTGTGTATTGTATTGTGCATGTATACAACATGTGTTACCCTTAACAGCTCACATATCGATTAACTAAGTCTTTGATAGTAAACTAGCTTTTATATGATTTGAATTTGAATTATACTTGTCTAATTGAGAGTTGAGACAAACTACTAAAGAGGGTGAATTGTAATGAGTTCTTTTAAGGCTAATGTTTGCGAATTTAAACAAAAGCCTAAAGAAACTTAGTGAGAAGTCATCAGATTTTATGAGTAAACCTTCTAGGGTCCAACTGGAGTTTAAACCTCAACCCTTATTTTGGGGTGATTCTGTAATCCTCTTTTATCATGATATGTCAAATCCACCTGTTACAACCTAATTATAAATAGACATTTTTCCCTCACTAAACTTTCTACACTAAACTCACAAAAAACCTAATTGTTCCTCATCATCCAGTAACTTGAATCCCTCCCGTAGCACTACTCACTCGGTCTCTCACTAGAAGCCTACATTATGCTCTTCTCCAATTATAATTCTAGGTTCTCTTGAATTCTTACACCCCAAAAATCAGTTACAACACAACAAATTAAATCTATTACAAGAATGAAAAGCAATATATGAAACCCGAAACTAATATTATAATGCTTGACAAACTTATTATTCTTATATAAGTATGCTCTTTAGGTTTCACACATAAACTCACAATTTGATTAGTCTACTAGCTCATTTCCTATTTATGCATAAATATGGGTAGCCTAAGCGACGTTAAAAACAGAAAGATAGTTTAAGTATATATAGGTTTTAATATTATTAAAACCCGACTAAGCAAATTTTCATATAAAATCATTTTTTAAATAGAAAAATAAATAGATAAGTAAAGAGAAGTTTTCCAAAACAAATTTTAACTAATAAAAATACTTAATTATCTTTAATATCATTAAGCTAAGACTTCCGATTATATTTTACTTTTCAAGCCTTATTACGTTTCTAATAAGTTTCATAGACTCCAAGTTGTACTGTATTTAAATGAATACTAGAGTTACAACTTAGCTTTAGTCTTCATGTGCACTCGTGCACTGTTAATTAATTGAAATTATTTGGGACGATGTTCCACTCCTGGAACTGCAAACCAGGTTCTTCATGAAACCGGCTATCATCTTGTCATTACCTTGTGAAAAATTTTCCCACCTTTTTTACTTCTTTTTTTTTTTTCCCCTTTTGCAAAATCTTTAATATTGTCTTTCCAATTTAACAATCATATTTCATATATACCCAAATGTTTTTTACTACTTTTTTTTTTTTTCCCTTTTGCAAAAACTTTAATATTGTCTTTCCAATTTCACAATCATATTTCATATATACCCAAATGAAATATTTCTGCATATCTTTTATATATACTTTATATATTGTAACATTATTGTCTAAAATATTTAACAATCATGCATTGTACGGGATTTTAACCTAGTTTGCTAACTAATAAAGTATAAAACATATTCGTTCATCACAAAAATGTTGCTGTAACAATCTATATCTATACTTATATATTAAAAAGCGTTCCTAAAACAGAATATGTTCCACGTGTCACCTTTTTTATGTTTGACATGTCAGCAATATGTGCCACATGTCACTATAAACATGACATGTCACCTTCACAACATGTATTAGGTTTGCATCCAAAAAATGCTTTTAACAAGACTTGAACTCAAGACTAACAAGTCTTAAGTTACAAGTCTTACCATCTTAGCCATTTATTACTTGTGTTTTTTTATCCAACAAAATTATGGTTAACTTAGATAAGTTAATTGGTAGTTTATTATACTATTTGTTTCCATTATGTAATGACTGAGTTTGGCAACTAAAAAATGTTTATAGCAACACTTAAACTCGAAACCAACAAATACAAACTAGCAACCCGGGGCATCGCCTGGGCCACACACTAGTTTTTAGATTAAATCCTACAAGTTATAGCCTATTAAGTACTTCCTCCGTTTCTTTTTAGATGACACGTTTCTTTAGTCACGTTTGCCAATGCACTTATTAAATCATTAATATCTTTAATTATCAATAAGCAAAAATTATGAAAAGTTGATATTTTGAAAGTATATAACGTAACAAATCTAACAAGATCCCACATGACTATATTTTTCATTACGTATAAAGCACAAAACATGGTTAAAGGGAGGTGTGTGAATAGTGCTAAAGTCAAAACGTATCAACTAAATAAAAACGGAGGTAGTATGTCGTTTATGTTTCTTTAAAAAATAAAAAAATAAAAAAAAATTATCGTTTATGTAGTTGTTTCCATCCCTCTATATTTCTATAATATATGATATGGTGAATTGGTGATACCTACTTTAGTTTTGACTGATCGATTTATGAACTTCTATTGGTCAACACAAATAGAATGTGTTAGCTACAATTATCTAATTGTTTTATTTTGTGAAAAACTACCTTATAAAGCACTTTTTTTGCGAGAAACTACCTAATAAAAAAAATGTTGTAAGAAACTACCTTATAAAAGAGTAAATGTTGTAAGAGACTACCATTGGTCGGAAAGTCACCGTTGACTTTCATTTTCCGGCGTTGACCACATCACGTGCCGATCACGTGACTTTTAATTCACCCTTTCCCTCCTTTTTTCTTAATTGGCACGTCACGTGATCAAAGCCGGAAAATAAAAGTCAACGATGACTTTTTGACCATGGGTAGTCTCTTACAACATTTACCCTTTTATAAGGTAGTTTATTACAACATTTTTTTTATTAGGTAGTTTCTCGCAAAAAAAAAATGTTTTATAAGGTAGTTTTTCACAAAATTTTAAATAAAATAAAAAACAAAAAAATGCAAAGGATGTGTTTAAGCATTGTTTCAATAAATTTCATGAATATGAGTTGAAAATTCTTAATGGTAAACCCCTATTATTGTTATACTGAAATGACAATCATCTTTTTTTTCTTTTTTAATACAAAATGCCCTCAATTAAGAATTAATTATGTAAATAGTAACGTAACAAAAATCAAAATAATGCAATTATTTAAAAACAGGATTAATATTAACGTAGAGTATTATTGCGTACGGCAAACGGAATCTCTTTCAGGAATCAAGATTGTTGATGATGTAAGGTGATCTTTGATTCTAGTTGTCGGCTATAATAATGTCTTTGATCAACTCCCTGCCTTAAATTCCGCACAGTTTGGAGTGGAGCAAAGAACAAGCAATTTATCCCAGCCTCATATTTGAAGTTTAATTTTGTAGAGTAGATATTCCTCTATTTCAATTTCAACTATGTGGTTCTCTTATATTTTTCTGAAATTGCAGCAGTAAAAGTTAAAAATACTAGAATTATTATGAAATAAAGAGAATATGATCCATTAGTGGAAAAAATCTCATTCGTAACAGGCTATTCGTAACGGGTAAAGTTTTGCCCGTTACAATTAAGATATTCGTATTGGGCAAAATAGTGTCCGTTACGAATACTTGTTTATTTGTAACGGGCAAAATAATGTCCGTTACGAATACGTATGTAATTGTAACGGACAAATTAGTGCCCGTTACAAATAAATAAGTATTCGTAACGGACACTATTTTGCCCTTTACGGATACTATATTACACGTAACAGACATATGGTGCCCATTACAAATGCCCAAACTTGGCCCAACGTATGAGCGGAGCCCAGTATTTGGCTTTTTAGGGTTTCACCCAAATGCCCAAACTATGCCGTCATTTGCCTCTTTCTCTCTCATCAGTCCCTCACTCCCTCTCTCTCTCCTCTCCTCTTCTCCTCCCCGTAATTCAACAATCTTGCCCATCAATCTCAGGCCCTCTCTCGTCTCATTTCAAAATCACGACCTTTCTCCTCTACTCCATCAATCGATCTTCCCCTTCCATTGGAGAAAAACAGCGAGATGGAACGACGAGAGAGAAAAATGGTTAAATTGATTGGGGTTGCGCCGGATCTCCTTCAATCCGCCCTTCCACCGCCTTCCGCCGCCCTCCTTCACCGCTTCTCCTTAATCTCGCCCGCAATTCTCGCCGCCTCTCTTTCACTAACCCTAGGTACGAATTTTTCAATTTAATGATTATTATTTTTATGTTTGAATTTCTGGATTCGTTTTTATTTTTTTAATATACAGGTTTGTTTGATCTAATTTGTGTGACTTGATTTGGATGATTGATGGGTTTGTGTTAATTTTGCTGGATATTTTGTTGTGTATATTAGTTAATTTAAACATTTGAAATCACCTGGGTTTTTTTTTTTTTTTTTTTGATTAGTTCTTTTTTATTTCATTGATTTTGATCTATTTGTTGCTATCTCTGTTTTTACTGGATTAATTAATTTAAACGGTTGAAATCAATTAGGAAATTTTAAATTGATTGATTGATAAACTGAATTTTCAGGGTTTGTGATTTTGTGTTTTGAATCCTTGTTTTTGTTGTAAAGTTTGTAAATTTTACTTGATTGGGAATTTTATGGTTTATCATGTTAGGGTAATGATATGTTTTTATATATGTAATGTTGCAAATTGATAGCTTCTGCTGGTTTGTTCTTCTAATTAGGTTTAAAAAAAAGTAGTGGGTTTTGTTTAATTATCATAATTTATGCTATATTTGAGATTTTAGGGAGGAATTTAGCCACAGTAGTATAGCATATGTTTACTTAATACTTTTTTCTTATAAGTCTGCTATCCTTGAGCCTAAAATATGTATTCTCAACAGTGCAATCGTTAACCTATCCCATAGGCTTGGGAAATTTTTAGTAATTGATTTCATAAAAAATAGTTTTTTTTTTTACATGTTACACTTCATTTTAGATCAAAAGATGCTTAACTTACATAAATTGGTCAATTCTGAATCTTGGACTTGTATCTATAATCTATGTCTGTCACTACTCAATAATCACCAACTTCTCTTACAGTATGAAAGATCAAAGGAGGAACATGAGGAGAAGCATAAGATTCTTAAAGAGATAACTGAGACTATGAAGCACAGAAGCCACCTTGACAGCAGCATTGAATTGATCGGAAAACTTTTATTTGGACTAAACAATGGTCCTTCGGTCCCACGCGCAAAGCCCAGCTGAAAGAATGCATCGAGCTTCCACTAATGAATCCTGAGATTTTCATTAGGGTGGGAATCAAGCCCCCAAAGGTAAGACGTGTGTGTGTGGCTGGCTGGCTGGCTTGCTATTAGAATTCCTGGTTTGTGTTCTTTTTAGGTGTGTTTCACATTTTAGTTCCAAGCTAGTCTTAATGCATCAAGTATTTTTTTTCCGAGATTCAGGGTGTTCTTCTCTATGGGCCTCCTGGGACGGGCAAGACAATGTTAGCTCGAGCCATAGCAAGCAATATAAAAGTCAATTTCTTACAGGTATATGAGAGTATTCAGTTAGATTAAAACTGCTGCATATTTTTTTTTCTTTTATATTGATGTTTCTTTTAATTTTCTGGCATGTAATGATGTGCTTTCTTTTGCTGTTTTAGGCTGCTGCGAGTTCTATTATAATTAGTTACATTGGTGAGAGTGCTAGACTGATTCGTGAAATGTTTAATTACGCTAGAGATCACCAAGTAAGTCTGATATCTAATGGAGCAATGTAAAGTTTTTCTCATCATAAGTTGTACTTGTTTCAAATGATTTATTAAAGTCATTGCTCCTATTTTCAGCCCTGCATCATCTTTATGGACGAGATTGATGCTATTGGAGGTCGACGACTAGGTGAGGAGGGTATGACTTCTGATCGTGAAATTCAGAGAACTCGCCTGGAGCTACTGAATCAGCTTGATGGATTTGATCAACTAGGCAAGGTATCATGACTGAATTTAGTACAAGGGTAGTTATGTTGTATGCATTGCTGTTGAACAATGTGATTCAGACCTAATATTTGACCACTAAGTGCTTGGTAACTGCAGGTCAAATTTATCATGGCAACAAACAAATCGGATGTGTTGGACCCTGCACTTCTTCGGCCTGGTCGTATTGACAGTACTCATGTACCAAATGATCCTCAGATTGAGGTTCTTGATAGTGCTCAAGTACAGAATGAGCTTGCAAATGAGATCCTAGATGATGATCAACAAAATGAGTCTGCAAATGAGATCCTTGCTGGGACTTGTGAACAAAGTGATGTTGAAGGAAATGTTGGTGTTGGTCCATCTGCTGATGTAAATCAGTCGAGAGGGCAATGGGCACATTAATTTACAACAATTGGAAGTTCAAACTGAAATGACGCTGGAGCTTGCCTCAGATGCGGAGAATAGATCAGAGACAGTTATGAATTTTTTGAGATGTAAATTTAAAATTTGGTGTGCCATATTTTGATAATATTTGTATGCCTTTGTGGCATGGAAATCAGTATTTGGGTTTTTGTTTGTTAATTATTATAAATGATAATTTGAGATGTCAATGGAAAAGGAAAAGGTGTATTTGTAACAAGCACCTTTTGTGCCTGTTACAAATACCTCTAATATTTTGATTTTTCAAGACATTATTCGTAACGGGCAGTCAAAGTGTCCGTTACAAATAACTGGCTATTTGTAACTGGCAGTCAACATGTCCGTTACAAATACCTAGCTATTCGTAACGGGCAGTCAACTTGTCTGTTACAAATACCTGATTATTCGTAACGGACACTTAACCTGCCCGTTACAAATACCTGGCTATTCGTAACGGGCACTTAACCTGTCCGTTACAAATAACTAGTTATTCGGACAAATAACTAGTTATTCGTAACGGACAAGTGCCCGTTACGAATAATATTTCTATCCGTAACGGCGGTATTCGTGACGCCCGCTGCCTATTACGAAAAGCCTATTTTTGCCCGTTACGGATAGGCTTTTTTTAGGAATGGAGAGAGAATAGATAGTATATTATTCAATTAAGTAGGGATATATATATATATATATATATATATATATATATATATATATATATATATATATATATATATATATATATATATATATATATATATATATATATATATATATATATATATATACACAATGTATAGTTACGGTTTTTTTAGGAAACACTAAACCTAGACCTAGAATATTCCAGATAGTACAGGAATTTAATAGGCATCCACAAATATTTTATAACACTACTTCTTGGATGTCTATTATTAAAGACTGTAAAAAACATAGTGAAGGAAAAAGAGTACATTATTTTTCATAATATGCTTGCAATGTTTCCTCATTAAAAACCTTATCAAGAAAACCCAATGTGGGACATAACATGGTCAAGGGAAAAAGAGTGGAGCGCGTATTTTCAGCTGCGCTGATAAATACATAACGTGAAATCTTCTAGTGCAATAAATCCGACGTGATATGGCTAGATAACTTCTTTCATGTAGCAGAACACCATTTCTTGATGATTGATCCTTCCAAATTGAACTTGAATCTTCACGTGAACATTTGAGGCGTTTTCAATTGCGCCAAATTTATGATAATGATACATGTGTTTGTCCACATCTCATCCAAAATCTCTGTTTAAAGTTGCCTTAACTATTATACTTATGCCTTCTTCTGGAGGCCGTGAATAATAGAAATTGATGATCATTATATGATCAAACATTCCTTAATAGTTATATGGCAACACATGATATTATTATTGATGTTTTTAAATCTTGTATAAATTATAATATAATATAACACATGTAATTATATACATTGTTCATGGTTCTTCCGAACCATAAGAAAGCAGTCTCACGCATAAGTATCCCTTAATATTCTTTAGAAGTTTCATTATTGACATGATATATAGATTTTCCGCGGGTACAAATAGTAAATCTCACTAACTCTTATATATGTATACTCAAACTTCAGGTTGAGATGTCAATGATGTAGTCACATAAACTTTTCAAGAGTTTGATAATAATTGCGATATTCAAAATATAAAATTTGTAGGGCTGGATATTTAAATTTTAAATATGTCGTATATAAGTTTTTCAGGAACTCTTCTTACATGATTCATAACATGTTATTAAATCGACGTCATCAATAATTTCATTACAACTATAAGCCCATTGGAATATAAATATTCCTTTGTAAGTTTCTATCAAGGTTATAAATACGCCTTACTATACTTTGGATGATCATTTACACGTTCCACTATTATTATATAATAACTAGTACATGCAATATGAGATATAAAAATCATGATAAGATATGGAACAAAATATATTTATATATAATGAGTAATGCATCTAATAACTTCCTATACATGCAATTAGTAATCCATTGACCTATGACTCACTCATGCACGGAAGCATAAGACTCAAAATGATGCAAGACACTGTACAGTGTGGATTTAAAAATCCATATTTCATTGGACTTCTGGTCCATGATAAACTTTTAATTATGATCATTATGTCGACATATATAAATGCACATATATATTTCTGATCCCTTATTCGCTAGTCCAATTTATCATGCATATGCATATTATTCATCGGTTCCATTGTGTACCGGTATCATAAAATTCTTTAATTTACATTCCGCATGCTATTTTACTACGATATCTGAATACATTTCTCATTGGTACCATCATAACTTTTCTTACATCGTAGGCCATCTATTGTAACAATTCATATATCTATACCACTTTAGGAGTATTTCATACACTATGGTAATTCTATACTATTACACTATCAAAAGTGTTAATTGCACTATCTTGCCATATATCATACTCCCTCTGTTTTTTTTTTCATCACTTAAGGATGCACAAAGTTTTAGGAGAGTAATAAAATATTGTGAGTGGGTGAATAAATTATTATGGTAAAAGTAAGATGGTGACCATGAAAGAGAAGGTATGTAAGAGAAGATAGATAATTTTAATATTTAAGTGGGGGGCTGTGGAAGAGAGAGAAATGATAAAATAATTTGAGTGGGTTTAAAGTAAGAAAGAGAAATGATAAAATATAGTATGAAGTTACCAGATTTAGAAGTGATGCATTAAAAAAACCACCCATAAAAGGAAATTGATGCAAATAAAAAAATGGAGGGAGTATCTATTAGACATATATATTTTTTGAAACTGATCATACAACCTATACTTCAGGTGTAGTGATTCAAGTATAAATTGCAAGATTTTATCTCAATGTATACACATAATTAAAATGACCAAAATGTATCTTCAGCGCTACGCAACATGAATCATAACTAAATACAAATCAAATCATAAATGTGCAACATATCTTGATAATATATAGACAAAAGTTGGCATATAACTTTTGAAACTACCATTATAGGATCATCATTTTTTTTTTCGATATTTGCAACTTTTGCTAATTATTCTCCCCCCCCCCCAATGTTGGTAAAATATCTCATTTATAGGCCAGGGGCGTCTAATTATATACCAACTTAGTATAAAAATTTGCATTAAAATTCATTTCATTATAACGATCACAATCAAAATTTACATCTTATAAGATTTGTATTAAACAAGTTTTATCTCTTCTGGAGAACAATTTCTATGTAGAATCATTTCTTCATTAAATTACATTGCACGTGTATTTATTATTACACTTTCCATAATATGTTCTTTTTTGGAAATCAATGTCAATGAGGAGACATGTGTTGTGCAGTTGCATGTTTTTCCTTCTTTTTTTTTTTCAGTTACTTATGTGCTGACATATTATAGCCCCAATCAAAAGAATTGTTTTACAAGCATAAATCATTTGCTTGTAATTCTAATAGGTAATGATCTTCAAGATTTTTAAAGACTTAAATAGTATATTTGATAAGGTTCCAGTCACCTAATAGTTGACAACAATATATAGGTTATTCTGGGGAACTTCTGGTCACCCATTACTCATTCGTATATAAAAAAAAATCAAAACCTACTAGCTCTTGAAATTTTCATCAATACAAATTATTATGAATCACAATCCAAATATAGTTCAATCTCAATGTTATGTCTTGTCATTCAATTCATTTCATATATTTAACATTGAGAGAGCGTCAGCACATTATCAAATGAAACTTCAGGTTTCCATAATGGATAATTATTAAGCCCGGATGACCTTATTAAATTATCACTTCTCTAAATTTGAACTCTGGTCAATTTTTCAACACTAGTGACCATTTTATTAAACTTACTTTATGCATGGCCATGAATTTAATGTGATATTTGAAAACCAACATGTATTTCTTTATACCATTGGAAAGACAATTAGCTAATATTTTATCCAATAATTTACTTATACTCTGCTGGAGTTTTGACTATAATCTTGATATATGTTAAACTTGTTGGACATTTTCTACTCTTCTAGAGCGCTTTACATAATCTCTTAAGGATATCTACCATAATTTTTTCACTTTCTTGAATAAATGTGTCATTGTCATTTTTTGCTCCCTTCCTCTATTGAGGATTCTTATCATTATAAGATATTATGTTACCACGCTTCAGGCATGCTATGTATTCATCAGCAATTAATGTTGTCCTTCTGGGACATCAATTTTATTGGAGCACTTAAAATCAGTATATGATCAATGACATCTATCCACATCCATCTTCAAGATGGTTCATTCTAAATAATTGGTAATTATGTGGCCACATAATAAAATGAAATATTTTTAAGCTAATGTATGTGTCAAGCTGACCATTAATACATCTTATTATTCATGTGTGCAAGGATCCCCCCCCCCAATCATTGCATATGGGGATATGAAATTAGTCCAACAACCTTTCAAATCTCTTGCACCTTGTAAGTCATAAATTCTTTTGATAAATTCATGTATCAAGTAAAGTGTTCCTCTTGCATTCATTTTAAATTGGAATGTCATATAAGTATGGGCATATTAAATATATTTATCAACAATGTCATGTTCAATTTCTTAAACTCGTGAATAATATGTCTTGCTCAAAAGATAATATGCACTCCTGTTTGCAATTCTTATGAACTTTTCCATGAAATACAATCAAACGAACATCATGCAAACATGGTTATAGCTCTTTCAAGTATGCAATTTTTCATTCACTTCTGGGAATAAGTATATCTAGTTATTTATCAATACTCATCTAGAGCTTGGTATCTTGAATAGCCACCCAAAACACAATATATAAAGTATACAAATACTTTGTATTTTCACATGACATTGTGTATATAGGAACACATTATTTATATAAATGGTGGATTAGGCAAAAGCTTGAGAAACTATTAGAAAAGTCTAGGTCATGTACATGTCTTTGTATTATTCTGACAGGTTTAAGCTCGTTTATAAGTTTAAGAGAAACTTCAGGTCCATAATTATTATTTACTCTATATATAAATCTAAGGAACTTCAAGTCCATATGTAAGAGTACTTCATGTACTACTTTCATCCCAATTATCAGCTTCATGTAGGTGTATATAATTGAATGTAATTACTCACACATCAACTAATATAATACGAAGTATATAGTACGCTTCATAATATTAACATATGTGGTAATAAAAATGTGATAATAGCTCAGTGCATTGGGATTTTTAGGCCTGCTGACTTACTACGTAAAGCTACTTTGTTAACCCCTCCCCCTATTTTGCATGAAGCATACTCTAGTACAGAGTACTAATTTAGCTTCTGTTAGTCCTGCTAGTAACTGTTAATTTAATCTACTCGCTCCTTTCACCAAAAAATAAGAGGAAAAATTGGCCACAACAACACCAACTATATATGATAAAGGTGCGTGTAGCAGCATAACCTTTTAAAGGTGCAGTCTACGGCACAAACTATGTAATTGGGTGCACATATTAGCATAAATGACACTAATGAACTAAAATTCCATGGAAAAAGGTGGAATCTTTATTATTGTATATAACTGTTTAAACATTATTTAAACTTATATGATTTTCCATCACGCGCGACTAAATTAGCCTTACCTTCTATTTATTTTTTTCATTTAAACATTTCTTAACCTCCACCAATTTATTAAGCGGATTCCTTCAAAAAAAAAAAATTTGTGCTATTATTTTTCTTTGTTCGCTTCTCCAATTACTTTTTGACTATTTCTAACATCAATCTCACAGATTGACTTAATTAGTTTCCTTTCCCTTTCCACTAAGTTAAATACAGAGTACTAAATTGATAAATAAAAAAAAATCATTTGAATATTTTTATTCTATAAGACTTTAGGATACATAGGTAACTTTCTAATACCTAACCACGGCACACAAAATGATTTTAAGTACTTAAATCAATAAATAATTTTAGAATTGGATTTTAGGATATGCCAAATTGATTTTCTTATTTTTTGATGTACAATACTTAAACTGTGGAGGTTGTGAGATAATAATTTAAAGGGAAAAAGTGAATTATAATGAAATAAAATTAAGTCAATCATCACATGAGATATAAAAAAAAAGTAATTGAAGAAACAAACGATAGAAAATAATGGTGAAAACTTTTTGAAATAATTCAATTTAATAGTTACTTAATTACATGAGATGGAAAATAAAGTAGAATGGAATTAATCAAAAATATATTTAAACAAAAAAGCATTAAAAATATTTAAGATTTCACTTTCACAACAAATTTAAATTTTGCCAATGTTATTTATGTTGTTATGTGCACCCAGGTGCATAGTTTCTGATGTTGAGTGCACCCTCGAAAGGTTGTGCTGCTACACGCACCTTTGTCATAATTGGTTTTGTTGCGGCCAATTTTTCCAAAATAAAAAGACAAATAAAAATAAGGGAATTTTGACTTTTACCACCTTCAAATAACCACTTAATTGAATTTACCACCTCCAAAAAAAAGATTTACTTTACCACCACCAAAATTTCCAAAAATTCGATTTTACCACCAACTAACGGATTCCGTCCATGAATCCGTTAGTAGGGCCCACCTTTTTGACGTTTCCTCTTCATCTTCCACGATTTCCATATCAACCCAGCCGACAACGAAATTAACTCACCGTGGTTGGTCGGAATTTCGTGTCGGGGCAAGGGAGGGGCCGGAATTTGGTGTGGACTAGGGAGGTGGTCGGAATTAGGTGGTGGTTAGGGTTTTAGGAGTGCGGAATTTGGTGGTGACTAGGGTTTTAAGAGTTGTCGGAATTAGGGGGGCTATATGGGTGGTCGGATTTTGGTGGCTAGGGTTTTGAGGTCGGAAATTGGTGAAAAGGGGGTCAAAATCCGGTGTGGGGGATGTGGCTGTGCGGTGCGGTGGTGGGGTTGGTCGTAGTGATTAGGTGGTGGCTAGGGTTTTGAGGTCGGAAATTGGTGGAAAGGGGGTCGAAATCGATTCAGTGGCTGTGGCTGTGCGGTGCGGTGGCTGTGGCTGTGTGGTGCGGTGCGGTGGTCTATTAGGTGGTGGGGTTGGTCATAGCGGTTAGGTGGTGGGGGCTGGTAGCGGTTAGGTGGTGGGGGCTGGTCGTAGCAGTCAGGTGGTGGGGCTGGTCATAGTCGGTCCGGCGGTGGGGGTCTCGACGGTGGCAACAACCACCGCTTGATGGATGGGGATTTTTTAATTTTTTTTTTGTTTTTTTTATTTTTTCTAAAACTTACCCAATAATATGGCGACACGTGTGCAAGGTAGGCCCCACTAACGGATTTATGGACGGAATCCGTTAGTTGGAGGTGATTGGTGGTAAAACTGACGTTTTATTTTTTATGAGGTGGTAAAGTAAATCTTTTTTTTTTGGAGGTGGTAAATTCAATAAAGTCGTTATTTGAGGGTGGTAAAAATAAAAATTTCCTAAAAATAAATTTATATATCAGAATTGACCATTAAATTAAAAATGGATAATAATAATCAAATTATGTATCAGAGTAATATTTAATCAGCAAATATTCTTTGGTATATGAATATATATACTTTAAGCCGCAATTCATAATATTATATTATTCTATGCTTTAAGTTGCACAGTGATGCATATCTCCTTAACAAACTTTACCTAGTTCACTATAATAAGTCACATATAAGTTTCAAACATTAGGGGCGTTTTATAATTGATAATTATATTACTAACTCTTATAAACAATACTAGAAATAAATTCATATATTTCACTTATAGTTTAGTAAAGTCAGAAGTCACAAATTCAATTTCTGTAAGATTCAATACATATTGGTACATAGAAAAAAAATTAAATATGAATCAATTGAATTAAAAAACTATTATCACATATTTACATGTACATAACTGAAAAGATTTAGTCAAGTTTAGGAATTCAAAAAATTAGTGAGAAAAACATGAACTAAGAATAACAATTGTATAATACGTGTCCACTATACATAGTTTTTATTAAACTAGTTTAGTGCCCGGGCGATGCCCGGATTGTTGATAAAAGTTTATGATAAAATTTTTGGCTTGAATGTTAAATACGGTTATATAATTCGTATTGATAATTTATATAGTAGTGTACTTTTTATAGGTTTGCTTGTAAATAGAAATCTGTATTATTATTGACTTGAAATTATTTTTATTGAACTTACACAATTTTTACAGAAGTGAAAGTATTTTTTAACAAACTAAAATTATTTTTATTGATTAGAGTTTATTTTTAGATATTCTCTATTTTTTAATTAATTAAATATATATATATATATGTTATTATTAACTTGAAAGTGTTTTTTTTTTAACTAATTCGCTATTAATTTTTAAAATAAATTAATATATTATAAATAGATCTTATTTTAAAGAACTTTTAAAAACGAATTTAATGATAGAAATAGATACGAGTTATAGGATATTTACTAAATCTAATATATATATATATATATATATATATATATATATATATATATATATATATATATATATAAGGGAGTTTTTTCCCGAGTTTTTAGAGAGCCGCGTAGGATCTAATTTATTAGTGCGCCACGTAGGATTATAAAACTTAGTAGTAGCCAATTAAATAATAGATTATTATAATCTTTTATAATTATATAATTCAAATGCCACGTAAACAAAATTGGCAAATGAGATTTTTTAAATTTAAATTAATTAAACATAAAATATTACCTTTAGATATTAGGAACTTTATCTAAATATATATAACCAATTTTAGCACATAAATTTAAAAAATAATTCAAACAAACCGTGCATTGCACGAGCTTCATCTAGTATTATGATTAATTTTGTATATATGAAATATTAGAAGTATATCAACAATAAAACTCTATATAGCAATTTTATCTTGAAAAATCTATCCAAAATTCGCTTACTGAGCATCATATGTGTCGCAATAAAACCTAGTTTTTGCCTACGTGGCGTGACACATTGCGAATACCTAGAATGACAAGTGTCACTGTCTCGTGGTCTGGCTGCGAGACCAGCTATATATATTAGTGATGTGATTTTTATAACATGTAAGTATTGCTTTATCTCAAAACGATAGAAAATACATAAAAATTTTCTTAAAAAATACATATATATATCTTTTATAGCCATCTTTTTTTTTTTTTTTTTTGGACGGGTTCTTTTATAACCATCTTTATGTTATGTTTTTTTTTTCATATTATCTTTATAAAAAAACTCCTTATCTTATCTTGGGATTAGGAGATAAATTTATCCTTTTTTGTAAAACTGCATAATTAAGCAAAAAAAACATGGATTAACTCCCTTCAAAGGAAAGATAAGATAATAGAATATCCAAAAAAAAAATTTGTCACGATTTATGAAACAACTGAACAAAACTTTTTCGATCAAAGCACATGAATAGATATACTCAACGTCCAAGCATATAGATAATATAATGAAAGTTAGGCCATGCAAGGAATTAAATAATTAACCAACCATGAAACAGGTTGTACTCCATGATCTAGAAAATCGACAAACTAACATATTTGCAACTTTCATTTCAATATATGCAAAATCAAAATCTATTACTCCCTCCGTATTTTTTTTAAGTGATATACTTTACATTTTCGGTCGTATTTTTGTAAGTGATACACTTTCTTTTTTGACAAAAAAATACATTGAAATATTATATCTCTCTTCTCTTATGGTCCCCACTCAAACCCACTACTACTTTTTTATTATATCTTTCCTCTCACATTCATTACTTTTCAATAAACTATTAACCCCACTATCTTTCTTTAACAATTTTTTAATACTCCACTACCCCCACTTACCTCTTATTTTTATTTAAGTCAATTAAATGCCTAAAACTATGTGCCGGTCAAAGTGTATCACTTAAAAAAAACACGGAGGGAGTAAATGGATCCAAAGTTTAACAAGCCCTTAATGGATTCACTACATGCAAAATCACAGCAGATGTGATTAATATGGGAGAAATAAATTAATATACTTCCCTGATAGTGGTGCATGTCCAAAAAATTTAAGATTAACTATCCAAATCATTATCCCTCAAAAAAAACTATCCAAATCATTAGATCATAAATTCATGGTCATTATATTGACACATTTATACTCCATAATATCTTCAATGGCAATTAGAGAAGTAATATCGTAGAATAATATTAACTTACCTTTACAAATCTAAATCGAACAAGAGCTCATAGCTTTCATGCTTCATGGATCCAAAGTTTGTAATCAATCATGTGGTACCACCATAAAGCTCAATTGGTTAGAGCATGGTGTTGATAAGTTGATAACATATTATAAAATAAAGAGAATAGGAGAGAGATTGGGGACAGAATAGATCAATATATTATTTTATAAAGTAGGGGATATACATATACAAATACAATAGTTAAAGTTTTTATAGTTAGGAAACCATATACCTAAAATATTCCACATAGTACAGGAATATAATGGACATCCACAAATATTTCATAACAAATATAAGCTTTTCATAACTTATTTTAATTTGATTGAAATAAGGGCATGTTCACTCCATGTAATACCCCGTATTTTCATACGTATTTTCTAATTAATTAATTAGGAATTATTTTATAAAAGGGTATTTTAGTAAATTTATTATTTGGAGCCAAAATGATATTTGAATTTTGGCGCCAAAAGTATTTCGAAATCTAATTATTATTTTGAAAGAAACTTATTATCCATTTATCTTATTTTAAAAACCAGATTATTTATATATTTTGGGTATTTTAATTAAAGAAATATTATATTTTATTAATTATATTAAATGGCCGAAAATTCCTAGTTATTTAGTTAGGAAATTTGAATTTTCTATGTATAGAAAATCTGATTTTCTTAGTTAATTATTTTTGAATAATTGGTATTTAATTAATTAATTATTTAATTAATTATTCTATAATATTTACAAAATTATTTTTATTCCTTAAATCGAGCAAAATTCTTCCTAAATATTACTAAGGGAATCCGAAAATCTGAGCTATGGAAAGCTCAAGATTTTCAGCCCTCTTGTATTATTTTGGGGGAAATTATTTTGGTGAATTGTATTTTTAATTATCTCCTTAAAATCTCTTATTTTCCTTAATTTTATTTTCCATCTCACAAAGATTTGATCATCTTATTATCCTACCTTATTTCATCTTTGATTATTCCCCAAGTAATACCTTTTGCCATATTATTTCATGACAAACACACTTTCCTAAATTATATTATTCTTAATCACCTTAATATCAAAAGTTTACATATTTCTTTATTCACTTCTCCAAGTAATTCCTTAAATCTTTTTACCATAATTCTTCCCACATTCTCTTGCCATAATTCTTGCATGAGCTAGCCTATAAATACCCCTCCATACCTCTCACATTCTTCACACCAATCCTTTTCTTTTCTTCTCCTCAATTTTACACAAATCATCTCGTTTATCTTTGAAGCCAATTTTCGGGCACTTTTGTTCATATTTTGGGGTATTGACGTTTCACAGAAGATTATTCATCTCAAAAAATCCTTGAGTTTAGGCTCAAAAATCACCCAATTCGGAGTTATATCAAAGGAGTTACAGCCTCAGCAAGCTCTGCCTATTCTTTCCAACGCAAATTCAATTCTTCTCTTTTCCTTGGTTTCTTATCTTTTCTTCTTCTCTTATCTTATTCAATTAATTATAATTGTGGGGGATTTATAAAAATTATTATGATAAGTTTTAATTATATAAAATCAGGTTCAAAAGGTTCATGTACATATAGTTGGGGTTTTTAATTTAATTATTGTGATTTTTTGTTAACCTTATTGATTAAGGTTATATTTATTTGTAGGGTATGTTCGATCAGCAAGATTCTTGTGGTTCCTTTTGTGTGATTTTGCTAAGCAAGGATCAAGGTACGTTAGGTGGCTAGATATCTTTGAAAATGATTGGTTTGAATAACATGTTTTATATGATTTGATTGGTGATTGAATTAAATTGATTTGAATTATGATTTTGAAATAAATTATGTTTGGAGGTATTGATATTAATATTTGTTTTAATAAAAGTATTTGAAATGATTGATTTTTAATTAAGTCATGTTTTGAATGGTTTGAATTACTTATCATGTTTAAATAAAGGATTTGACTTTAAAAGGTTTATTAAATTAATAAAAGGTTTTTTCAATGAAGAGTTATTGATTTTGAATAATTATTAATATGAGATTTATTCTCAAGTATTTATTTAAAAGGTTTTGATTTTGAAAGTATGTGGAATTATTGAAAAGGAGGTTGAATTATATTGGAATTACTGGATATTAAAAGGATTTATTGAACCATTGAATTATTATTATTAATGCTTTATAAGCATGTTGGTAATCCCACTATGCGGATTTGGTTTATTGATAAGGCCTTGGACTTTGTATGACCGGGTCTTTCCTCAAGAATAGCCTTGTAATATAAGGAGACTAGCTTGGGGGGTGTACACACTTGGGTGAGGAATTGGATTAAAAAAAATTGGTTCTTAATAAGGGAATTGGATTATTTTGAATATTGAATCATTGGAATCGGTTTTGGAATAATGAGTTTGGAATTTATTAGATTAATTATTGGAATTGATTTTAAAAGCATGTTTGCAAATAAATTGAGTTTTACATTATCTTGCACTTATCGTACTTAGCATATTTTGCTAATCCGCATTTCCTATTTGGTTTGGTTCACCCTGTTTACCGTAATTGTAATACCCCGTATTTTCATACGTATTTTCCTAATTATTAAATAGAAATTATTTTATAAAAAGGGTATTTTAGTAAATTTATTATTTGGAGCCAAAATAATATTTGAATTTTGGCGCCAAAAGTATTTTGAAAACTGATCATTATTTTGGATAAGATTTATTATTCATTTATCCTATTTTAAAAAACCGGATTATTTATATATTTCGGATATTTTAATTAAGGCAAAAGCTATTTTATTATTTTAATAAGTCCGAAAATCCCATTTATTTAGCTAATAATTTCAGATTTTCTTATGCATAAAATCTTATTTTGATAAGTTAAATTATTTGGTGAATATTTGGTATTTTATTATTTAATTATTTATTACAATATATATTATTTACACAATTATTTTTAATTCCTTAAAACTAGCAAAATATATTCCTAAATACTAAATGGGAAGGCCGAAAATATGAGCTTGGGAAAGCTCAATAATTTCGGCCATCCCATAAAGATTTTGGGAAAATATTTTGATAATTTGTATTTTTAATTATCTCCCTAAAATCTCCTATTTTCCATAATTCTAATTCTCCATCTTTTTGATATCCAATTATTATATTTTGTTGCCATTCATTCTTCTTAATTATTCCCCAAGCAATTCCAATTTCCTTAATGTTTTTCATGACATACATACCTTCCATATTCAATTATACACAATCCCTTCAAATATCAAAACTTTCCTTAAATCTTTGCTTACTTCTCCAAGTAATCTCTTAAACCCTAATTACCATAATTCTTCCTACATTTTCCTACCATAATTCATGCTCATACTAGCCTATAAATACCCCTTCATACCTCTCACATTTTTCACACAAATTCTCTTCTTTTCTTCTCCTTAATTTTACACAAATCATCCCGTTCATCTTTGAAGCCAATTTTCGGGCACTTCTGGTCAGTTTTTGGGGTAGTAATGTTTCACAGAAAGTTGTTTCTATCGAAAAATCCTTGAGGTTAGGTTCAGGAATCACTCAATTCGAAGCTATATTGAAGGAGTTATAGCCTCTGAAAGTTCTGCCTATTATTTCCTGCGCAAATCCAATTCTTTTCTTCTCCTTTTCTTTTATTCAATTATTATTATTATTATTATTATTATTATTATTATTATTATTATTATTATTATTATTATTATTATTATTATTATGGGAGATTAATATGAAATTATTATGAGTAGTTTTAATTATATAAAATCATATTTTAATAATATTCATGTTGAATTAATTTAAGAGGTTCATGTACATATAGTTGGGAGGGTTTAATTTAATTATTTGTAATTATTTGTTAACCTTATATTGATTAAGGTTATATTTATTTGTAGGGTGTTTTTGATCAAGCTACTTGAGAGTTCTTTTAAAGTGTTGTTGGCTAAGTGAAGATCAAGGTACGTTAGGTGGCTAGATACCTTGAAAGTGATCGATTTGAATAACATGTTTGAATGATTTTATGATGAATTGAATTAAATTGAATTGAATTGAATTATGGTTTATGAATTAAAAATATGTTTAAAGGATTGGTTTTAATAATTAAATTGGAGTATTGATTTTTATAACATATTTTGATTAATTAATTTATTATTCATGTTTAAAAAGGATTGATTTTAAAAGCATGTTGAATTTATTAAAAGAAGTTTGAATTATTATTATTAAAGGTTGAATTATTGGATTTAAAAGAGGAGTTATTGAATCATTGAAATATTATTATTAATGCTTTATAAGCATGTTAGTAATCCCACTATGCGGATTTGGTTTATTGATAAGACTATGGACTTTGTATGACCTAGTCTTTTCTCAAGAATAGCCTTGTAACATAAGGAGACTAGCTTGGGGGGGTGTGCACACTTGGGAGAGGAATTGGTTTTAATATAAGGTATTGGTTTTAAATAATTGGAATTGGTTTTATTGATTATTGATATTGGAATTATTGAGAATTGGTTTTAAACCATGAGTTTGGAATTATTGGATTATTTATTGGAAATTGGTTTTAAAGCATGTTTGCGAATAAATTGAGTTTAATTATCTTGCACTTATCGTACTTAGCATATTTTGCTAACTCGTACTTCTTATTTGTTTTGATTTGCCCTGTTTACCGTAATGGTAAGCAATGTTGCTTATTTTTAGGTTGGAGTCAATAAATGATGCATTGGAGTCCCGGGATTGGTTTTCACTAAATTAGGAATTTGGTCATGTATCTATTTTGAGTACTCATAACATTGGTTACTATTATAGTTGTTATTAATAAAGAAGAGTATTGAAGTTTCCGCTGCAAAATATTGTTATTTTTAGTAAGTTGAGTAGCCTTGCGTAATCACGCAGCGGTAATACGCCTAAGTCTATCTCTACGGTATAATTATACGTATTATACTAGTATTTCCGTAGAGGGAGATTTGGGGGTGTTACAGTAATGGTAAGCAGTATTGACTATTTTCAGGTGGAGTCATGAATGAGCATATGGGAGTCCCGGGATTTGCTTCACCTAGTTTAGGAGTATTGGTCTCGTCTTTATTTTGAGTACTCATAATAACGTTACTATTTTTATAGGTATTAATAAAAAAAAGTTGAGTTTCCACTGCAAGTTTTGTTATTGAGTTAAGTAGCCTTGCGTAATTGCGCGGCGGTAATACGCCCAAGGCTATCTCTACGGTATAATTATACGCATTATACTCGTATTTTCGTAGAGGGAGATTTGGGGGTGTTACACTTCATCTTAATTTCAGTTCAATTCAGTTCAGCTCCAATCGGTTTTTCAGTTCAGTTCAGCTCCAGTTTAGCTCCTAATTTCCTCTCTCATAAAATATTCAATTCAGCTCTATTCAGTTCAGTTTAGCTTCAATCAATTCAGTTCAGCTCCGATTAGTTCAGTTCAATTCACTTCAATTCAGCTCAGCTTAGTTCAGTAAATGTAAACGGACCGTAAGTCAAGTAAAATAAGTTTAAACACATAAATCAGAGCTTTAGTTGACACATTTTGATTTTGAATATTATTCACATAATAAAGTCACAATAACTTCCAATTTCACTTGTGATAAATAATTAAGACTATTATAAGAATATATAATCATGTGGAGTTTATTAGGTTCATCTAAGTATAACTTATAAGTATAAACTTTATAATATTGATAGTTGCGGATATTAATGTCTGTTTCTTAAGATAATATATACTCAAAAAAAAGATAATATATACTCCGTATATATTAATATTTGAAATCGTATACTATTAGCAAACATTATGCCTAATAAAATGTACTCTGTATAACTGTTTTAGCTAAGAACAAAACAAAAAATATATAACTTTTAAAATGAAAATGGACCAGATCGAATTAAATCGGACCAAAGAGAACTAGATTGATATCTATGTCAAGAAGTATTTCCTCCAATTTTTGTGTTCTATTCATTTTCCATTTTCACCTATTATTCTAAGTTATACTCTCTTTTACTTTCTTCTTTTAATTTTATGATAACGTTTAATTCATTTTCTTATCATTTACAACAATAAACCCTACTTTGTAAGGTTCAAATATATTAAATAATAAATCTCCTATTATTCTTCTCCTGTTCTCCATACCACTATAAAGCAAAAGTAGTCACATGCATGCATGGTTCGTTCCTATTTCTAATTTTTCGTGGTTTCATGCCTTCATGTAACTACAATATTTAATTAAGTAAATTAAAGCTCGGAAAAACTAAGGGAATTTGATTTTCTAATAATTTATCTAGTCCGGTTCAATAAATAAAAAAAAAAAGTTTAAAAACCAATCTTAAATCGAATCGATATTTTATTTTGAATTATGCATATAGGAAGTAGATCTTTAGGGTGATTAATATATCCGGAAGGTTTTATATTAAGACCTATTTAATATTATATTTTCAAAAGACAATAAACAATAATTAAATTTCTTTTATATATTGATCCAGTTTTAGACGGATTCTTTTAATCCGGTCTAGATCATAACAACAATACCATTCTTTATAACAATATTAAAAGTTAATCGGAATCCCAATATCATTCTTTTTTGCTATATAGTAAAATTTATCGGAATCCTGGCCAATATCCGTCTATTTAACTATATGTACAAAAATTCTTCAGAATTTTTATTCTAGCAACAATACCTTCCTTATCAGGTTCCTCATAAAAAAATCTTCCTAGTATTGTTTGTTTCAACTTATTTTGTTTTATACTCTGTAATAATCATCAATCAATCAATCAATAACTATATACTAAAAGACACACCAATAATGACACGTGTCATCTCCTGGTGTGTCTTTAGTTTTTTTTAAACTAAAATAATATGATTATTTTCATTAATGTAGTAGTTACCTAAAACAAAAGTTTTAATATACTCCATATTTTTATACATACCATATTGACAACCATAATTACAAAAGATACTCTATAAATATATTTTATACATATTTTGTGACATATTGTACTACAAAAAAATATCACTATTGTTAAGATTTGCCTAAATATCTATCTAATATGTATCATTAAATTAATACTAACTAAAAGACACACCAGCAATGAAACGTGTCAATTTTTGGTGTGTCCTTATTTTATTTAAGGAAGTTATTTATAAAATAAATTGATTTAGTCAACCATATAAATGAGCAATAATATATACCTTTTCTTATATTAATATGTAATTAACTATGGAGAATAAGGAAACAAATAATCTTATTTAAGAAGATGTAGTTTTGGTGGAATATTTTATAAGATTTTTTATTTTTTTATTTTTTTATTTTATTTATTTATTTATTTATTTATTTTTTTTTACAGTAAAGAATATTATCTTGATTAAATATACAATAGACATTTATAAAATTTTCAATTCATATTTTTTTTCTAGAAATCACTATTACTATATAAATTGAGCAGAATTATAACTCAAATACATAAATCAACTACAATTCTTCAACTTAAAAAAAATGAACTACACTCTTCATAATCAATTTTTTAGTCCAATAAAATATGCTCTTTTCATTTGAGTAAATTGTAGAGTAATGTAATGAATCAATTCTTCTACATCAAACTGATTTTCTATGGACTACATAGAGAGAGTATAAATTAATTAAGAGTGTATTGTTTTTGGTTTCTTATATTTTAAGTTTATACATGGCAAATCATGTTTTATTTGATGACATTCGAAAGGATAGCTAACTATTTGATAATCGTGGTTTTTGTCATGCTAGGTGGACATGAAAACCATATATCGCTAAGTTGCTACTACTTGCTATGTGAGATATGATTAATTACTCGGAATATGTTTATATTGGACCCTTTCTACAAAACATTGAAAATTTGGCAAAATTTGATTTACATTAATAAAATGTTTTGTGCTATCTTTCCTTGAAATAAAAAAATTAGCCAATTTTCCATTTTGGATTATGAAATCAGATTTAACGTAATATTTCATTATGTTTCAATGAATATGTATACAGTAATAATTAAAACAACCGTGCATGGCAAGGGACCTAACCTAGTATAAGAAAAAATAGGGCTATAACAAAAATACAAATAAGTAAATAACCCTAACCTCTTTCTCTTTCTCTTCTCTATGTAAAAACCTATCCTCTATTTTTTTTTTTTTTTTTTTTTTTTTTTTTTTTTTTTTCCTATCGGTTATAACCGATCGAAATTAAGTCCCAAATTTTGTTTTGTGTGTACCTTTATTTTGTCTTTGCTTTCGTTTATTTATAGGTTTATAATTACTCATCCTCCTCTAGGAGAAACTTTTCTTCATTCAAAGCCATGATTTTTCTTCTTCTCCACCTAAGAGAACCTTTAATTTCTCATTTGATTACATAGTAGTTCAATATATCTCAAATGACATGTGGCTAGGCGAGGTAACATTGTGTTTGCTTTAGATTTTTATATAAATTTGTATTAGCGGAGGTATTCATTTATCAAAAAGAAGATAAATGGTGCCATATATAAATTCTTCAAGTGTGGAGTAGTTATATATATTAGTCAAGATAAATTGTTTGAAAAGTATGGAACTCTTAGTGTTATTAATAAAAAAAATAAATAAAAGAAAAGGTTCAGTAAAAGTATAAAATTAAATTACTAATAGGTACCAAATTCCAATGACTTGAATTGGCTATCTAGCTTAGAGGTGTCAATTTGGATAACCATATGGAGTTTGGGTCGGGTCTATTCGGGTCGGGTATGTTCGGGTCGGATATGTTCGGACCAAAATTATCCCTTTAACTCGGATCGGGTCAAATTCGGGTCGGGTCAAATTCGGGTCATGGTTTATCGAGTCCGGGTCGGATATGGGTCGGGTCAACTCCAGATCGGTTCATTTTCGGTTCGGATAAATTTGGATCGGGTTTAACCAGATAACTTCGGGTCGGAAGAATTTGGGTCGGGTTGATTTCGGTTCGGATGATTTCGGTTCGGTCAAGTTCGGTTTGATTAAGATAAGGTTGATCCGTTGATTCATTAAATGGTTAGTTTCGATTCAATTTCTTTTTGTGTTTGGCTGGATTTTGGTCAAGCTGACCAAATTCATATCCAATTAAGGTTATTTTTTTTTGAAACAAATAAGGTTATTTTTAATCTAGAGATATTATTGAGTTTTTACCTTGTTATTGGTTCAATGTGATTATTAATTACGAAGCATGAAGTTTTAGTTTTCTCATTTGATCAAGTTATATATAATTTTTATCTTAAAGGAAAATTGAGATTGAATAATTATCGATAACTTATCATACCTATATAAGTGAGACCGAGCTAGTGATATATTGACGACTAATAGTTACATATGGTGATATATACAAAAAAGAATATCAACTCTTTAAGGTTACAACGAACTCTTCCTCAATTGTACAATCTTACAAGGTTATGAGTTCTGTACTATTAGTTTAGTTTATTACTAATTCAATTTGTATAAGATATTTGTTAGAGTTGTTAGAATTACTTTATTACTAATTCAATTTTTATATTAATAACTTGACGTTATACATATGGATAGTAAATTGTTACTATGTACATTCTTTTTATTTGAGCATAAATTATTGCATATTTATGTAGTGTGTATATAGTCGTACGATGTATAACGCCTATAATTCTAGGATAATGCACAGTTGTAGAGGAAGTAGTAGCGAAGGAATGTTATGTATTTGTAAATATATAACAATGATAAAAATATTCTAAAACACATGGTCGAGAGAAAAAAGGAGAGAGATAGGAAGAGAGAGCTCTTTATGTGGACCCCACCTACTTTTTGGTCAGATTGTCTCACGCGATGGGTTTGTAGTAAACTTAAGACTTCAGACTATTTCTTTGTAGTAAAAAAGTTAACTTATTAATAATTAGTAAATATATAGTATAAGAACTTGAATAAAAAGGTCAATAATCAATTATGGTCGAGTTACATTCGAATCGGGTAAAAATCAAATCGAGTTAAAATCAGGTCGGGTTACTATCAGTTTGGGTCAAAACAGATCGAATCTGATCGGTTATTTGTCGGGTCAATTCGGATCGGGCTGAGCTCAGGTCGGGTCAAATCAGTTCGGTTTAAGTTCAGGTCGGGTCAAATTGGATTCGGGTTGAGTTCAGGTGGGATCAAATCGGTGCCGGGTTAAGTTCAGATCGGGTCAAGTTCGGATTCGAGTTGAGTTCAGTTCGGTTACAGATCGGGTTTGGGTCTTGAATTTCTCGGATCAAATCGGATCGGTTACAGTTCGAAACGGATAATTTTTTTCAGGTCGGTTCACGTTTGACACCTCTAATCTAGCTTAATAAAATTGATGACAATAGACGCAACAAAGAACTCGTGCATTTGACCACCGAAAGTAAATAGAAGAGTTTGGCATTTGGCAATGGAGGAAAGAATTTTGACAAAGTAGAGAGGCCATAAATAGATAGGCGGCCACAGCCAACATATTTAATTGACTTATACTTTCATGTAGTTATACTATGTTTTATAAATTTTCTACCTATCATAAATTTGGACCAACCTAATGCTTACAATTAATAGACACCATCTTAATAAGTTATTAATTGGTACAAACATAATAGATTAATAGTACATAGTTGTATAAAGTTATGAAGTACATACCAGTATAACAATACCGATGAATGGATGTCAATCTTTAAAAAACAATTATATTATTTTAGATTAACATGCATGCACAGAATACAATTATAACATAGTTCGTATATATCTTCTTCTTATTTTGCAAATATAAAAAATTAAACCTATAATATAACAACATAATCGACTAGACCACGAGTATCTTATTTTGAAAAGAGAAAGGGGAGATGAGAATCGAAATAGGAATGAGAAATGGGAGGAAAGGTAAAGGGTGGGTCCAAAATGACGTCATATAGTAGTTGGGAGGCAAGAAGGTGGTAACTTTTTAATGTTTTTGAAAAGAGAAGGTGGTAATTTTAAAAAAAAAATAATAGAAGGTGGTAATTACTAAAATGGACATAATAGAAGGTGGTAATTGTCAAAATTTCTAAATATAAAGAAGAAAAATATGGTGTTAGCAAAATACTATTTTAATATATATTATGTATTAAAACCAATGGATAGGAATAATTATCCCATTTTAATGATATTTGGTCAATTTTTTATTAACAAAATACATGTGACATTATTGGAAAATAAAATTAAATAAGGATAGCATTTTAATTAATCAAATAGTCTTACTTCGTACATGATTTCATGCATTTATAAATTAGGGTTTATAATTTTAAGCTATATTATTTTACTCCCTATGTTTTCTTATGCTCTATCATCGTATTAGAATTAAGCTATGAACCAAACCAATTACATATATGTATATACATATATACATATATATATATATATATATATATATATATATATATATATATATATATATATATATATATATATATATATATATATATATACATACATATGAGACGAAGATAAAAATTGCACCAGTACTTAAATCATTGTGCATTTTTTTTTTGAGAAAACGCTAGGAGCACCATTTCATTATAAAGTGGACAAATTGTCCATGAGAACATAGGGAGCAATAGTAGGAGGGCAATGATGTTCCCACACTTGCTCAAGGTCAAAAGGTACTATCCTAGCTAGGTGATGGGCAACGACGTTCCCATCCCTACGAACATGAGACCAAGAAACGAAATCAAAGTTCTTACAAACAAACATAGCATCATCTAAAACAGCATCTAAATCCGAGAAGAAAGAAACAGCCTTCGAGAGACGATTGATAACAACTTGACTGTCGGATTCAACCACTAGCTTTGTAGCTCCATACCTTCTTGCAAGCTTAAGACCAAAAAGAATGGCCTTGCACTCAGCGATTTCAGGGGGCTAGCAGCCACGAACTCTTCGCGTCCCTGCAAACAGAACATCACCTCTCTCATTTCTTGCTACAGCACCAAGACCCACCCACCCTTCATCCCGCAAGCAGGCATCACAATTCACCTTGATAAAATCAGCAGGGGGTGGACTCCAAACATTCGGACTCTTATGCCTTCTCAAACCTGCAGCGCCATAAATCTTGCTTAAATATTTGAGGCAGTCAGCTACTAACCTCAGCACCCTCTCTTTTACAACAAGATGTGGGACTTCCTTTGCATTAAACACTTTATCATTTCTTCTACTCCAAATGTACCACAAAAGAGCAGCACCTTTCAAACATTTCTTCTGATGCATCTCTTGCCAGCGCTCAAGCATATCTTTGAATTCCTCACTAGCATCTACAGGAACAAGATCATCACAGTCCAGTTCTCTCCACAAGTCACGAACTATATTGCAAAAAAAGAAGGTATGACCCATAGTTTCACAAGCAGCAGCACACCATGGACACAAGTTAGAATCTGCCATATGCCTATAATGCAGTAGCTCTCTGGTTGGGAGGGAATTTGTACACGCTCGCCACAAAAATTGCTTGACTTTCGGGATTGTGTCCAAATTCCAGATTATCACCCAGGCCATGTGGAATTCTTCCAGATTACATGACTTCCCCAGCAAATAAGCGGTCTTAACAGAATAAACACCATCATTCGAAAAAGCCCATACCAATTGGTCCTTAGGAGAGCGAAGACTGACAGGGATTTGCATAATGCATTTCACATCACGTTCATCAAAATTGGAAGCAATGAGATCATAGTTCCAATCTTTGGTCTCATCATCAATTAAATCACACACCTTTGTCACACCTTCTACTCTCGGTGAGAGGATAAATTTGCCCTGCTCATCAGCTACCCAAGGATCATCAAAAACATCAATTGATTTTCCATCTCCCACCCTCCACATAAGACCCTCCTTGACAAGAGCTTTTGCACTCCAAATACTACGCCAAGGGTAGCTACCATTAAGACCCAAAGAGGCATCTATAAAATCGCAATGAGGGTAGTATTTACCTTTCATTATGCGACCCAAGAGCGAGTCCGGAGCAGAGATGAGTCTCCAAGCTTGCTTGCCGAGCAAAGCCTCGTTGAAAATAGCCATGTCTCGAAACCCGAGGCCCCCAAGACATTTGGGCTTGCACATGCTTTCCCAATTTATCCAATGCACCTTTCGACGATGTTCAGTGTGTCCCCACCAAAATTTTGCAACCATAGACCGGATTTCATCAATCACACTTATAGGGATTTTATAAACCCCCATAAGGTAAGTGGGAATAGCCTGAATAACCGACTTGATCATGACTTCTTTTGCAGCTCTCGACATCAATTTTTCCTTCCATCCATTCAATTTCTTCCAGATTCTGTCTTTCAATGCAGAAAAACCATTCTCTTTGATCTCCCTAAAATGGTCGGAATCCCCAAATACTTCTTATGCTCATTCACCAATCTCATTCCCAACATCTGAATCAACTCTTCCTGCTTAGACACACACACACCCTTGCTAAAGGAAACCTCCGATTTTTCATAATTAATTTTCTGCCCGGAAGCTGCTTCGTATACGTTGAGTATATCAACTATCTTTGAGCATTCCTCTCGGTTGGCCCTAGCAAAGAGAAGACTGTCATCCGCAAAAAAGAGATGTGATACTCTCGGCCCATTCCTACTAGCACCCGCTCCATGAACAAGTCTATGGTCCGAGGCTTTCTTGATCAAAGCCGAGAAAGCATCCGCTATGATGATGAAGAGGTACGGAGAGAGCGGATCACCTTGATGAAGCCCCCGAGAAGGGATAACATTTCCACACACATTCCTGTTAATAATGAAGGAGTAGGACACCGTGGTAACACAGCTCATAACAATCCGAACGCAAGCCTTTGCAAACCCCATTTTCAGAAGAAGATTTTCTAGAAAAAACCATTCGACTCGATCATAAGCCTTGCTGATATCAAGTTTCATAGCAATGGTTCCCTTGCGACTCGTGCTTCTCTTCTTCATAGTGTGAAAGAGCTCCATGGCAATCAAGGCATTGTCCGTAATCAACCTCCCCGGAACAAAGGCACTCTGGTTTTCTGAAATAGCATTCGGAAAAATTCCCTTCAAGCGCATAACAATTACCTTAGAAGCAATTTTATACAATACATTACACAGGGCAATCGGCCGAAACTCTGTCATTGAGGTCGGAGAAGTAACCTTTGGGATCAAGACAATATTCGTGGTATTCACAAAGCTCGGGGGAGAAACACCACTAAGAATCTGGTTAACTCGATCAAACACCTCATTGCCAACAACGTGCCAAAATTTTTGGTAAAATATGGCATGGAGTCCATCCGGACCGGGAGCTTTGCAGGGATGCATAGAGCATATAGTCGCATAGACCTCCTCCTTTGTACATGGCTTGAGAAGCAAAGCATTGTCCTCCGAAGTGATTGAGGGTGAAACAACCTCCAGAACACGATCACAATCTGCCATAGAAGGTCTAGAAGAGGCAAATAACTTAGCATACAAATACTCAACAATTTTCTCAATGTCTTCTTTGTCAGTGCACCACTCTCCATTCTCATCAAAAAGGCCTTTGATTTCATTTCGTCTTCGTCTTTGAGAAGCCTTGTGATGAAAGTATTTCGTGTTCCGATCCCCGTCTTTGATTTCCGAGGCTCTGGACCTTAGGTACCAATAAGCTTCCTATTTCTCAAAAAGATCATCAAGTGTTTTCTCCAATGTTGCACAAAGTTGGATGCTGGCAGCCGAGACACTCTGATTTTGAGCTTCTTTCAAGTTTTTTTCAGCCTCATCAATTTTACTGTCAAGGTCATAAAATTTCTTCCCACTCCAATGCTTGAGAGCTTCAAGGGTGAGCCCCAATCGGCCCTCAGTTGACATTCCAGCAGCCCCATTCCAAGCATTCCTCACTGCCTCATCACAAGAAGAATCAAGCAGCCATGCGGTTTCAAAGCGTAACGTCTTCTTTCCCTTTTTTCTCTTGCTCTTAGAACGCTGCATTCTCAACAGAATTGGGGTGTGGTCAGATTTCAGCCTCACTAAATTCTCAACCTCAGCATTCGGGAACATATTACGCCATGAATTGTTGCTACAAAAACGGTCAAGTCGCTCTCTGATGATAGTCTGCTCTGTTAACCCTCTTTCCCACGTGAAACGCTGACCCGAGCTTCCAAGATCATGCAAGTTACAATCATTGAGAGTCTCTCTAAAAGCAGCAATAACCCTTCTTTCATTATTAGCCCCACCCTCCTTCTCATTGTAGCTAAGGATTTCATTAAAATCCCCACCCACTAAAATAGGACCATCATAATACTCACACAAATTTCGGAGAAGATCCCATGTTTTGTGTTTATTTGCCGTCACCGGCCAACCATAAATACCAACAAAACGCCACATGACTCCCCCCCCCTCCACAATGTCACCACAAATATGATTATTCGAATAAGAAACTAAAGAAAAATCTACATTAATTTTATTCCAAAAAATGCATAAACCACCCGACAAGCCAATACTACTAACACCAAAGCTACAATCAAACCCAAAACGAGATTTAAGATTTTCGGACTCACCCTTATTTATTTTAGTCTCCGAAAGAAAAAGCAAGTCCGGGGCAAATTTTGAACACCACCTTCGTAATGCTTTGACTGCCCGAGGATTGCCCACACCTCGACTGTTCCAACACAAGAGATTCATGGCTCTTTGCGGGGTTGGACAAACCCAACTCCCGCTACTTGGATGATAGAACGTTCACCCTCCTTGTTCAGATTAATAACCATTTGACCCTCCACCATCTCTTCTCTGTCAACAGAAGCTTCCTTCACACTGCCATCTGCTAATTTGATTTTTTTCACCTTACCTCCTGTCAACTTAGCTTTTTTATTGTCATCATGCTCCTGTGCTCCCCTTTTCCTCCCTACCTTAGCCTCACCTAAATTTTCTGTAGTGTCCATTAAATCACTCCCTTCCTCCTCTCTAGCAACACTATTCATCCTTCTCCAAGAATTTTTTTAAAGCCCTCACCTCCCTCCCCTGTGTTTGTTTCCCCATCTCACTACTACCTCCTTTAACTCCCTCACTCTCACTCCCCTTTGCAGAAAAATTTTGCGCCTCGACAGTAGGTGCATGAGTCAAACTCTCCACGGGAGCAGTACGAAGAACTAATTTGTTGCTGCCTTCCTCTATCACAGCACGCAGGGTAGCTTCTCTTGCCTTAGGAGTGGGTGATCCTAGGCTAGTGGGAGAGAATTGAAGCTTTCGAGCTGCACTTAGGGGTCCCAATCGGATGGCATTGGGATTATTGTACGAGACTCCATTTACTTGCTTCCTACTTGAAAGGTTCTCCACCCACTTTTTCTCCTTTTCTCTATCTAACAGGGAAATACGAGATTTTTGGTGCGGGGAAGCCACTAGGAAAGGTCCATATTGGAAAATTAGTGCATTCTCTCCTTCTTCTTGCTCTTACTCTAAGCAGTCCTTATCAATGTGCCCTATTCTACCACAAAAGTAACAAAATTCACCCAATCTTTCGTATTTAAATCCAATCCATTTGGTTGAAGAGGAATTAATAGCAATTTTCACACCACGACGCAAAGGTTTTGTTATGTCAATCATGACCTTCACTCTCATGAACACCTCCCAACCAACCGGATCCGAGTCATCAAATTCCATGAATTCACCAATTGCATTTCCAACTTCCCTCGCAAAGGTTAAATTCCTTCGCCCGAAAGGCACATCCAAGAATCTAATCCAAAAAGGCGATTTGTCAAAGACAATGTCAGAGGGTTGTTCATCGCCATCCATGGATTTCAGTAGCAGCAATTGTTGGTCAAAACCCCACGGTCTCCCTTCTAGCACTCTGTTTTTGTCTTCCGCATTAAAGAATTGAAAGATGAACAGGTTTGTCTCAACTACACGCACCGCTACATTATCCTGCAATCTCCATAATCCCTTGAGAACACGAGTCATGGCTTCCACATTGAAGGGTTTATTTGTAAGCATCTTTCCTACAAGGGCAAGCTCCAATCTGATCTTCTGATTTTCATCAATCGAACAATCTTCCCTTCCCCCAATAACTAGGTTTTCGTCTTCTGTAAGCCTAAGTTTTTCCCAATCTCGAACCAAATCTTCCGCCATAGTCAGGGAATTACACTTTGTAGCCTTCTAGATCAATCGGAGTAGGCAAGGGGATGAAATTTCAGTCAGGAATCCAAGAATTACCAGCGTTCACTCACAACTCGAGCCCTAGCAGAGCACTCACTCAAACCCTACATGAGGGACTATAGTTGTAGTCATTATTTATAATCCAATTTTCAAATCATTGTGCATTTAGTACACTTTCTAATAGTGGAAAAGATATATAAGTAATAAATAGCTGAAAATTTAAGAAAAACTAGAATAAAGGGAAAGGGGAATTTTTAATAGATTTATCAGTTTTTAAATATTGTTACGAAATTACCTTACTTAAAATATATATTTGTATTAATAATTTGGAAGAATAAAATATTATTGTGATACTTAAAGATATGACATACAGAGTAATATTTATAAAATATAAAGTGATAAATATGATGTGTATAATTAGTAGGAGGCATTGGCTAAAAAAGGGAAAAAAAAACAATTAAAGGGAAGGGACAATTTTGGAGTAAAAAAACAGCACCAGGAAGTGCATGTGTTATTCCTGATGTCTGTTTTAATATTATATAGGAAAAATTGCCCCCATTAATCTGAACTTTGCCTCATCCGCCAAAAATAATCCCTTCTTTGGATTATTCTCCATCACTCCCAACTTTAGGGGGTATTAATTTCTATTGCACCCAACCGGTCATCCAACCTAACATTACAGGTTACACGACACATGCATCCTATAATTGGCTAAAAAAACAAAAAAAAAACCCCACAAACTACCCATGCCCAGCCCGGAAAACAGCACACCCCCACCCCACCCTGCCGGAAAATCAGCCCTATCCCCGAAACCCCTCCCCCGATGCCGGAAACCGCCGCCCAGCACCCCTTCCCTTCCCCCACCCCCGAAAACCCCTCCCCCTACCCAACCCTTCCCCTCGGTGCGCCTACCACCGACCATTCCCCCTTCCCCTACCCCGATGCAGATGCTGCCTCAACCACCATCCTTTTCCACTTCGATCACCACGCGAACCAGCCAAGAGGCCACGAAATTAGCTATGAACGGACAAAATCAACCGATTTAGGGTTAAAATCAATCATTCAACACGAAATTCGGCCGTTTTCGGCTATTTCTAGTGGTCGTTTTCAGGGAGAAATAGGAATGCGTTTCTGGTGGCCATTTCTGGTGGTCGTTTTTTGCCATTCCTGGTAGTCGTATTCGACCGTTTCTGGGGGGTGCTTCCGGTGTCAAGGTGGGCCAGGGGTTCTTGTGGTGTTAGTAAGGTGGCTGGGTTGCGCTGCTAGTGGTTGGGGCTGTGAGAAGCTCAGGGGAGGTGGCAGTGGTGGAAGGGGAGGGTTGTTGGGGTTTTTTTAATTTTATTTTCTCTATTTTTATTCAACCAATTACATATTGACACGTGTGCAAAAAAAAAAAAAAAAAAAACTAATTCACAAATGTTTACCTGATTGACCGATTGCAAGTCATTTGGATGCAATAAAAATTAATACCCCCTAAAGTTGGGAGTGATGGGGATCGGAATAATCCAAAGTAGGGATAATTTGGGCGTACGAGGCAAAGTTCAGATTAATGGGAGCAATTTTTCCTATTATATATTGAATATTAATGATTCTACAACTTAAGAGTTGAAAACAAAACATACTGGTGAGATTTTTTTTTTTTTTTTTTTTGAATAACTTACTTTTTATAGGGCATCTAATGCAGATTTATTTATACTTTTACTTTATTTGAATACTTTTATTACAACGATATTATAATCAAGTACTGATGCAATTTCAAGGCATCAATATAATCAATTTTTATTATTATTTATTTTTAATGATCTATCATGAGGTTTGTGGCGTCAATTCAAAATTTACACGTGATTAATCAAATTAGGATTGGAGTAGAATTAGTAGATTGATAAGATATTATTTTATAATATTATTAGAAGATATATATTTTGTTATTTTGGATTAGTTATTTAGTATTTATATCTTATATACTTTTTTTATCTTTTAATTATCCTAACAGCATGGGACGTTTGCCTATGGAAAATCTTTTTTTTTTAATTAATGAAATCAAGAAGAATTTTATCATTAATAAATAGCCATACGACATTTACAATAATATGATAAAGATTTGTAAACCACAAATCTAGAGAAAATAACATAACTTTTACAATCTGATTTAGAGTATGAATTTCTTTAGCAATAGAACTGCATTTAATAATTGCTAGAAACCTACCAATTTAGTTGTTATTTAATCTTAGTTAGATTAAATAGCTTCATATATATCCTCGAATTTCTTGAATTTTTCTAAAGAGACCATTAAATCACGCTTCAAGTACTTCCATCAATTATGGTACGATGACTTCCCCCCTCATTCTTTAAGTGTCTGATGGTTTGATGAGAGTTGTTGGCCTTAAGTTTACCAACGTTGTATTATGTTTAATCCTTGTGTATAGCTATAAAACCAATTTCAATGGCAGATTTTGTGTATTATATAACACAGGATATTTTGTTCATTTTATGTGAAACTTTAAATTTCAATGATATATTTGGGTGTATGGTGGCTGTTGGTTCCGATGGCGAAGGGAAAAAGAGAAGTGAGGGTCTTGCTCTTTTCTGGAGGAGTGATTAGGTGGTTGACCTGCGTTCACTTTCTCTGAATCATATAGATGTCTTCGTTGCTGATGATGTTTATGGGCTGTGGCTTTTCACGGAAGTATAAGGGTTTCTGGATGATGAAAGCAAACATAAGACTGGAGCTTTAATTGAATCCCTTAATGATTGTATTGAGGTGCCTTGGGTCTGCGGAGAGGACTTGAACCTTATGCTCTGGTCGACAAAAAAGCAGGATGGGTCGACTTTTAATTTTGCACAGGCTGCTATTTTAAGAGAGGTGGTTGATAAATGTTGTCTGATCGACCTTGGCTTCAATGGCCACTCTTTCACCTGGAACAATGACAGAGGCGATGTGGATAATATACAAGAACGAATTGAGGTTCCTTGTTAACCAGGCTTAGAAAGACATTTTTCCGAGATCGTTTGTAACACACTTGGAAAAACGAAAATCTGATCATTTTCCCATGTTATTATGTGTTAAAGATCGGATTTATGCTCCAAAAAAGAAAAGAAAACGTCTTTATCGGTTTGAGGAAATGTGGCTTCGTGATGATACTTGTACTGACATTATTCGTGAAGCATGGAATTAGGAGGGAATGTTTCATCAAGCATCTCAAAGGTCACAAGCAGACTTGGTGTTTTGAGTAAAGAGAAGTTTGGGGATTTTGCTAAGAAAATGCGAGACTGTAAGCAACAGATGGCATGTTTAATGGAGGAAGCTCCAACCCATGCCAACTTTGAACAAATGCGTGCAATAGATGAAAGAATGGATGAGTTGGAGGAAAAGGAAGAGAGGTTTTGGAGGCAACGAAGTCGACAGGATTGGCTTAAATGTGGTGACAAAAATTCAAAAATTTTCCACAACAAAGCTAAACAAAGAGTGCAACGGAATCACATTGCTCGTATTCATGATGATGCTAGGCTGGTGTATGATGATGAAGCTAAAATTGCAGAGGTGCTGGTTAATCATTTCGAGAACCTTTTCGGCTCTTCTTGCCAGGTGGAAAATTCTCCAGTAATTGAAAAAGTATGCCCCCTTGTTTCTGATGACATGCTGAGAATGCTTGAGGCCCGGTATTGCGGATATGAAGTTCATGAAGCTCTCAAACAAATGCACCCCACCAAAGCCCCTGGTCCCGATGGTATGTGTTCTTTAATTTATCAAAAATATTGAAATGCTGTAGGAAATAATGTATTTAATCATGTGCTTAACATTTTAAATAATGGTGAAGAAATTGAGTCTATTAATCGGACTCACATTTTTCTAATTCAAAAAAAGAAACAATATGAGTCTTTTGTCGATTATAGACCAATTAGTCTATGTAACATTTTGTATAAAATTGTGGCTAAGGTGATTGCAAACATACTAAAAAAAGTCCTCCCCGACATTATCCATGAATCTCAAAGTGGGTTTGTTCCGAGAAGACTCATCACCGACAACATTTTGGTGGCATACGAGTGCTTTCACTACTTACGGAAAAAGAGAAAGGGAAGAACGGTCATCTTGGGCTTAAGCTCGATATGAGCAAAGCTTACGATAGGGTTGAATGGTCTTTCTTGGAGCAAATTGTCCAAGTTGGGTTTTCCAGGAAATTTTATGAGGTCCACTATGGCTTGTATTAAATCAACGTCCTTCTCCATTTTGGTTAATAGGCAACCTTCTCATGGCTTTACCCCATCACGGGGTCTTCGCCAAGGAGACCTACTATTTCCCTTCCTCTTTGTCATCTGTGCTGAGGGGCTTTCAACTCTTGTTAGAGATGCTGAAAAGAAAAAAATGATACATGGTGTGAAAATTGGCAAAAAAGTGGATCCTATCTCCCATCTTTTCTTTGCCAATGATAGTCTTTTATTTGTGAGAGCCAATGAGGAAGAAGTTGAGAATATTTTTGAGATCCTTGATACATATGAAGCTGCTTCCGGACAAAAGTTGAACATGGATAAATCCGAAGTCTCCTTTATCCGAAACACCGAGCCAGAGAAAAAAAATATGCTTCAGATGAAGTCGACTTTTAAGGCTGTCGAGGGACATGAAAAATATTTAGGGCTCCCAACTTAACTTGGAACCTCTAAAAAACGGGTTGTCTCTATTATTCAAGATAGAGTTTGGAAGAAGTTAAAAGGGTGAAATGAGGGTTTTCTTTCTCAAGTCGGGAGGGAAGTTCTTATAAAGGCAGTTGCACAAGCTATCCCTACTTACACGATGCAAATGCTTTAATCTACCGGTGAGCATTTTGAATGAAATTGACAGACTTTGCAGAATTTTTTTCTGAGGTCAAAGGAAGGAGGAAAGAAAGATCGCATGGGTGGCCTGGGATCGTACTTTTCTGTCGGAAAAAGAGGGTGGTTTGGGTATGCGGGACTTACATGCTTTCAATAAGGATATTCTAGCTAAGAAAGCTTGGAGTATTTTGGCTAATTCTCAATCTCTCATGGTGAAGACCCTTAAGCAAAAATATTTTCCGAATTCTGATATCATGAACACCAAAGTCTGTTCAAATGCTAGTTTTACATAGTGTTCAATACTTTCTGCCAGACCTTTAATTGCTAAGGGTGCTAAGATAATTGTGGGCTCAGGATATGTTGTAGACATATGGAAATACCCTTGGATTCCCTCACTTCCTAACTTTCGTGTGCTGCCCAGACAAACCATTGATGATGCTGCCCCTACTAAAGTGTCAGAGCTGATCAGTAACAATACCTGGAACATCTCAGTACTTTTGAGCCTTTTCTGCGAATGGGAGGTGGCTGCAATTACTAGTATCCCTCTTGCTATTTACAACAATGAGGATATATGGTCTTGGAATTTCTCAAAAAATGGGGACTTTACTATCCGTAGTGCTTACCATGTTGAACTTATTGCTCGCACCAATGCACAACCATCAGCTTCTCTGAATTCTACTCAATGTTTGTGGCAAAAGTTGTGAAAGCTAAAGTTCCACCAAAAATAAAATTATTGGGGTGGAGGTTTATTCACAATGCCATCCCTGTTAGAATGAATCTCAAGAAAAGGAACATTTGCACTGATGATATTTGTTTAGTGTGTGGTGAATAGGTTGAAAGCCAAATGCACGCTCTCTTTGAGTGCGAGTGCACTGATGCTAGAATAAATTGGAAATGCTCTCCCTTGCGTCTGATTGTTCGTAATAGCAACTTGGGATCGCATTTGAACTAGTTGGGGAACCTTACTAATCTCTTTCTTGATCCAAGCTGGTGGGACATATTTTGGAGTTTGCTTTGGGGAATATGGCTGAAACGCAACACTGCAACCTTCAATAATTATGCCATTTCGGTTGAGGATGTGATCAGAAGGGCAGTAAGCATAGTTGGGGAATACGAGAAAGCAAACGAAACTCTCCCTTCTGAACTCAGTCACAACTCAACAATCAAACATGTGTGGTCACCTCTGAGTGTAGGGGAGTACAAGATTAACACGGATGCTGTCTGCTTCAAGGATTTGACCACTGGACTTTGAGGAGTTGTGACTTGTGAGGGATCACACTGGAAAATCCTGGCTTCCACATGCCTCAAAATTGAGGGCTGTTTTGATGTTGATGTTGATGTTGCTGAAGCTATGGCTGCTGGGCACGCCCTTTCCATTGCCATTGAAGTTGGGTTCTTGCGTGTAATCCTTGAAACAGACAACCTCAAATTATAGCCATCTTGCTAAAAATATCAATGACCCCTCCTACTTTGGTGTCATGGCCAGAGACATCAAACATTTAGCTTCTCAATGTATGTACATCTCTTATTCCCATGTGAGTAGCAAGGGAAAAGGTGTGGCTCATATCCTAGCCAAATGTAATAGAGAGTATAAAGGTTTGAATGTGGTTTGAGGAAACCCCCCTTTGTGCTAACTCTGCTGTAAATTTTGATATCTCTTGCTTTTAAGTTGCTTTTAAGTAATAAAATCCTCTAAGAGTCTATAAAAAAAAAATTATTTTGTGTAACAAAACATGTATAAATTTGAGTTTTAATGGTACCATCTAGTATCACAATAATATCATTAAAATTTGCCTTGTCCATAATACTTTATTTGTAAAAGTGCCGAAACAAGCATTAAAATTTAAAAAAGGCTCTACCTTCTCTCCTCAAATAGAGCAGAGCCCCTCTTCCCGTAGGTTCCCCTGCCGCCGGTGGCCTGAGCGTCGCTGCTCTTATAAGGTTGCCGACAAGCAGTCTTTTAAGGTTACAAGCTTGGTTGAACACCGTTTTCTCCTTCGACTAATCTATACTCTTCGAATTTTCTTATAGTTAAGTTAGGGTTTCAATAATTGGGGGATTCTTAGTTTCTAGGTTAATAGGTTTGTCAGTTCACCATCTTCTTTAAGCCACCAGTTACTCCTTTGTCACGTTGGTGAAGACAAAGCCGAGTGCGGGTTCCCTTCTTCTCCGACTTTCTCCTCTTCTAGGTATGGTCAGTACTCTGTGTAATTAAGGGAAAGCTTAGTGTTTAAGTCTTAGCTTTTTGTTTCGTGTTTATATTTCTTTGTTTTTAAGTTTTAATGGCTAGCTTTGAGGAACTAAGGGGGATGTTATGTATTTCTCATGTTGAAGAGATCAGAATGACGTCTCTTCTCATGGGTTGGAGTTTATGGTTGGACAGTTGGAGAATCCTTTTGGTTCTCAATTTGGTTAAAACTTTAAAAGATGAGGGAAACATGTTCTATAAGCAAAATCAAATAGGATCTGCTATTGCAAAATACACTCTTACTCTTAAGATATTGTCCTTTGCTTCGGTTTGTAGTGATAAGGATAAATTGTTGTTTTTGGGCATAGCTGTGTCCTTTGGGCGCTTGCTTCATCAAGGTGAAAGACTACGATAGAGTGGGTCAATTATGTTCAGCGGTTTTGTGTTTTGATACTAGTAATGTGAAAGCCTACTTCAGAAGAGCTTTTGCGGGGTTAGAGCTTAATAATCCTTCCTTAGCTTTCATGGATCTTGCAAAAGAGTTATAAATAGATCCCAATAACTATTAGTACCAACAAAACTACAGGAGGTGATATCCTATTGGGTTGGTCTCCGAAGTTCGTTGATGAGGCACTTGCAGTAACAAGGGAGGATGATAAGTTTAGAGATTATGTTCATTTTGGGAGGGGCGATAATTGTAGGAAGCTAGGAAAAAAGGGGAAAAGTAAGGAATGAGATGGTCGTGGTGATGGTCATGTTCGAAGGTGTATAGGTGTAAAAGACAACACCAACATGGAAAGAACGTTGATGGCAATTCTTTGGATATGGAGGGTAAAATCAACCCTACTGACCAAGATCTTAGGCCTGACGTTATTGATAACAATTGTGTCCTGAAGGGAACTTCAGACATAAAAAACCCAAATCTCACAGGGTCAAGTTTTTGATTCTCAAGCCGGAAGAGAATTGATTCCTATTTGCATCTCACTCTAACAATGTATGGAGTAATTTCCAAAGGGCGAACAGTGCAATATTATTGTTCTCTCCAATATTATTGCTCTCTCCAAAAGAATTTCATTACCATCCGAGTAGCCAATCCTTTGAAGAAGATGGATCGTGGTGAGACTCAGGAAGTTTCTACACCAATGGAGTTTAGTCACCCCCCTGTGGAAGGGCATGATAGGTGTGAAACAACTCCAGATTTGATGCAAGAAGATCCAACCATATGTTTGGCAAGTCACGGTTCATCATGTGAAGCTACATCAACACTCCCACCAATTATGCCGGTTTCTTCCCCTCTACAGCCTTCCGTTCGCCCACCAACGTCCTCAGATTTTTTGTTAGATTCTGTCTCGTCTCCCCGTCCCAAGTTAAGCGGCTCTAAAATATTAGCATCGAGTCCCACCGAGTATACTTGGTTTCCCAATTGTAAATAGTTATATGTGGTCCAACCCCTAATGTTCTATCATGTAATCTTGCTTACTTAGCTTAGGTTGTAATCATGTTTTTAATTAATAGTACTCTTTGTCAAAATAAAATAAAATAAAATAAAATAAAACTCTATTTGTACTACTAGAAATATGTAAGTTTTTAATGGTACTAATGTGGTATCTGATAGTATTATTAAGGCTTCAATGGTATCATGTATGTTTCTAATAATACTCAAAATATACTATTGAAATTTAAACTTTCACATAAAATAACCAACGTACCATGTATGTATGCATGATACCAGGCATGTATAAGACTTCCCCCTTATGAGTGCTAGCATTTATACCCCTCAAATGATTGCATACATATTTTTCCCCCATTTGAAAGTTTGAGAAACTCATTTATTTTATTCTATTACACAAAAGAGATCACAGTAAAACCTCAATTAAGTCAGTTAAGGCTAAATTTATTAGTAAGGTCCTGTTCTCTTCACCTAAAAAAATAATTGTAGACACCCATTTGTGTCTCCCCAAAACCAAACCCAGTGATGAATACCTGTCACGTCGAACCATAATCGAATGAGGTGAAAGTGTGAAAAGTCAAGTGTTGCGGTTAGTTTTTTATTACAAATCTTTCTTTCTGTTTTCGAAAACTCACTCTATTTTATGAAAACGTCCAATCCAGTTTATTTTGGTCCATGATAAGTGTCCAATAATGGTGTAGTTGGATGGGGATTGAAAAGACCTTTCCAACGATATATTATAAGCCCAATTCCGATGAATAATGAGGAAGTTATGGCCTAAATACTAAACTGGGCCCAAACCGGATTTTACCTACGACCCAATGATCATGTGGAGGGTCCAAAGGTTTAATCCTATTCCTAAATTAATTAGGATTGATTAGAATCTTCTATAAGTTTCTAAAATATCTTAATTATCCTTTTTTTAAAAGATAAGATCATGGAATTTGATTTAAGTATAAACTTTCCTTTTTTAAAACTTTCCTAATTCTATTCGGATTTAAAGATGTTAAAAGACAGTCAGATATTATTTTCGTGCCTTATTTTTTTTATCCAAATTTTATAAGGTTGGATAGATCTTGAAATTATCTTTCCAATGATATATTATAATATTAATTCCGAGCTATAACGAAAAAGATATAAAAGGAATACGAAACTCTATCCAAAACTGACACCCTTTCACTATTTCGGCCATATATTTTTATATACAAAAGATTTTAATCTGATTCTAATTGCATTAGAAATTAGACTTCAAGATCTTTCCAAAGACATATTATATGACTTATTTGGACTTCTAGATCAAAAGATATGATAAAAATAAAATCCGCAAAAACTATTTCTGTCGCCAAACGACAGGTTTGTCGCCTCGCGACAGACCCTGTCGCCTGGCGACAAGATAGATTTCTGGCGACAAGGTCGGTTTGTTAGCGACAGAGTGGAGTTTTATTCCTTATCAAATTCTATGATTTTCCGGACTATTTTCCTATAAATAGGGTCCTCGACCTCTGTTTTTATTCATCAATTCTCCCAATCAATTCTCTCTATCAACTCTCATCATCAATTCTCTCTATTCTCTCTCTAAGCAATATAGCTTAATTCTTACTCTCTCTCTCTTTTTCTAAACTAGCCTTTTTACAAACACAATATACCGCATTCACAAGACTTAGAGTCACTTAGCCAAGTTCGAAGTTGCCTTCGCCCTAGACGTGCAAGGTTTGATATTTTCTGAGGGTTTGGTCCAAAACTAGTCAAACTTTATTTAATTTGATTTTTAATTTAATTCTTTAGTTATTCTTTATTATTTTCATTGAAGTTTACTAACTTGTGTATTTTGTTATTAGAAAGAGGTACGAGGCTTCAAAGTAAGTAGATTAGCTTACTCCCTATTTTATTAACAATGTAGAAAGCATGTTTATTATTGTTTTATGATTCCTAGTATCATGTTAGGATGCTTTTAATGTTTTCTAGTATCATGTTAGGATGTTATTTTATGCTTTCTAGTATCATGTTTTGGGTGCCTTTACTTATTTCTAATATTATGATATCATGTTAGTGCCATGTTAGGTTTAAAGCTTTGATCTTTATTGCTTAGTGACATGCTAGGATTTGTTATTAATCTTGTTAGTATCATGCCTAGGATCTTGCTATTACTTAAGCTTTATTATTAACATGATGATAATTATTATTGCTTATTATTATGTTGCTTGATATTTTTTATTGTTATTGCTTGATCACACCTTTTATGCTTGCTAAAGGGAATTTGTACTTGAAATCACGCTTAATAAGATAATTAATAATTTGGTTTAGGCTAATGTGATTTTAACTCAAGTGATCGCCAATAATAGTCTTATTTGTGCATTAAATTTCAACCAACATAGATTAAACAGGGTAGGTTTAATATAATGTTTGTATGTTTTTTGAAAAGCGCACATGAATACGAGCAGAACAAAGTAGAGGCCTATTTTATATGGCGGGTCCTTTCTTTTGTAGATTAGATTCGTACCCTCATCCCCGAACCCTGTTTGGTTCAAGACCTTATGGAGTTGATGGTCCTTTTGGATTGTCTTTTGGGTTTACAAGTTCCTAAAACTTGTTGGCGACTCTTTTGCTCTCTTTTCTTTCCTTTTAGAACTCCACCATACTTTAGTGTATGATCACAGTGGGGTTCAATTTTGGGTGCCAAAAAGTTGTTCCTTTAAGGTTTAGGGGTTGTTTTGCTCCTTATGATTCCAAATCGATCTTAGAATTGCAAAAAAAAAAAAAAAAACAAATGCAAATGCCTCGTTTTGTGTGTCAAAAAACGTATCGATTTGTGTATCGATATATTTTAAATCAAAGAATTGTTTTTGGAGTAATTTTAGCCCCCATGGTCTAAATTAAGCTCGAAATTGAAAAAAAAAAAAAAAACCAATGCAAATACCTTGTTTTGCGCATTAATAATTGTCTTAAACATTGTTTAAACGCGTAAACTGAGGCATTTACATCATTTTTTCGCAATTCTGAATCCAATTTGGATCCTTGGGCCAAAAAGACCCAAAAAATCTTCACGAAACAATCTTTGATTGTAGAAAAAAATAATGACAACGTAAGCCCATACAATTATTTACATGTAAAACGAGATATTTATGTGATTTTTTTTTGACAATTTCGAGTTCAATTTGGATTCATAAGGGCTACAACGGCCTGCTAAAACAAACCTTAACCGAATAATTCTTTCGGCTATCTTGTTGATATGCAAATCGAGACAAATCAAGACACACAAAAGAGACATTTACATTTTTTTTTTGTAATTCCGAGCTTAATTTGGTTCTTAAGGGACAAACCGACCCCAAATCTTGAAAAAACAACTTTTAACACACAAATCTAAGGAAAAAATTTAAAAAGTGGAGAGTGGGCCCCACTAATGGTTTTCATGACATAAACTGTTATTGGGTAGCAAAATCAAAAGATTTTGGCTTTCAGTTGTAGATAACTAGATTTTGGCTTGGGAAGATTCTAATAACTTGTTATTTGATACGATTTTAGGGTGATTTTTGAACCTTGTTTACTTGATATATTAGCATTTTGGTTCACTTCTATCCTATTTTCATTCAATTTTTGTGTATCCCTTGCTTCACGGGTTTTTAGTGTTTTTGTTGAGTTTTTAGGTCCAAAAACCGATGATTTGAAGCATATGGATAACAAACCGAGGTTAGAAGCCGTGACAAAGGAGCAAAACTGAAGAGAATGTGAAGAAAAGGGCTTAGAAGACCCTGCACGGCCGTGCCATGTCCTGCACGACCATGCAGGAGTGTCCCAGCCAAGTCAAGCCACTGCCTGATTTGGCACGGACGTGCAAGGCTTAAGCACGTCCGTGCAAGTCAGCCAGCACGTCCGTGCCAGAAGCTGCACGGCCGTGCATCTCACTTGGCCTAAGTTAGAGCTACTGCCCGATTCTGCACGGCCGTGCTTAGGGTGGCACGTCCGTGCCACTAAGGCTGCACGTCCATGCCACTCCTGGCACGTCCGTGCGCCCCTGTAGCCGTACCCGACTCTTGTTTTCTCCGTTTTTTTATTTGAGGGTCATATAAATACCCCCTTTTGCTCAATTGTGCGGCAGCGAAGTTTTTCAGTACTTCCTCTTAGTTTGTAATTGTAGAAACATAAATACTCTCAAATCATTAGTTAGATTTCAATTATTAGTTTGGAATTCTCAATCTCAATCATTGTAGAAGACAAGTCCCTCCATTGTTATTCAATTTCAAGCTTCAATTAGTAATTTCTCCAACCTTTTTCTACTTAATTTCTGATTTCATTTGCTTTTGCATGTTATTTAAATCTTCTTAAGTTCTTGGTAATTTGTTATTGGATGATAGTTATTTCAATCGTTAACCACTTTTCCCCAATCATTGAAGTAGTTAGAACCCTAATTGTTGTTGCATGTTGATAAATATGAGTTGTGAGTAGTCTTCTTGCTAGGGGTTGGGTGAAGCTCAACCTTTTGGGTTAGTTATGCAAATATGGGAGAAACATTGATGTTTGTATTGCAATTAAATTGATTATATGAGATTGCTTGTTAGTTCTTCATGATAGGATTAGCTACCCTTGACTTAGGAGCTTGATAGCATGATATGCCTAATTTGACATGGAAGTGTAAATTGAGTAAGTCATTACTTATTGTAATTTGATTATGTATCATCTATTGCTAGACTAATGAGGAATCTAAGTTTAGTAGTGTGAGTTGTTTTCTTATTGCATGAGGTTGATTTTACTTATAGTCCTTGCTATAGCTTGTCTATTTTACTCCCCGTTTGCCTAATTGCCTTGGTTGAGTGGATCCCATTCCCTAGTGTCTTTAATCCATTGATTTAGAACCATAGTTTGTTTGTCTACTTGACGAAACCCAATTCACCATTGACTTCGAATTAGCTTAAGTGTTAAGATCTTTAGCAACCATATCTCGTTCCTTGTGGACCGAACTCTTACTTGTCATTATGCTTGGTTTGTAAGGTGTTTGTTAATAAATGTGTTTGATTGAGTGTGGAATGAGCGACCGTTCTAACGCCCATCAAAATGGCGCCGTTGCCGGGGAACGGTGTTGTTGATTGCTAATTGATTACTTGAGTCTAGTTCACCATAAACCATAAAAATTTCAAAAAGATTGCTTCTTTTTTGCTACACTTGTAGCCTTGGTACTAATTGCGTTTGTTGAGAGTGTATGCGCAGAACTCATAACAGGATCTTGGTACCTTACGATCCCGAGATTGAGCAAACTTATAGAAGGAGAAAAAGAGCCGGTTCTAGGCCGTTCAACACTCCCCCAACTAGAGAGACCAATTTCGAGGAGGATCGAGATCAAATGGGTGACGCGGAACCACCACCTCAAAGACCTTTAAAGGAGTTGGGAACTCCGGGAGCTTATAGAGCTTCAAGCGGCATTTCTCCACCCGTCACTCAAGCCAATGACTTCGAGATTCGGCCCGCGATGATAAATTTGATTGAAAGGAGGCAATATAGTGGAGCAAAACATGAGAGCCCTCTTGCACACTTGAACGAGTTCGAGAAATATTGCAACACAATCAAGCTAAATGGGGTAACTCAAGAGTTTGTGAGACTAAAGCTATTTCCTTTTTCTTTGATAGGAAGGGCTCTTGAATGGCTTGAGAAGGAGGTGAGGCCTAACTCCTTGAGAACTTGGGACGAGGTCACCACGACTTTCTTAGGGAGATTCTATTCTCAAAAGAAGACGGCCGAGGCAAGGGCTTTGATCCAAGGCTTCCGTCAAAGGGCTAGTGAAACCATATATGAGGCATGGGAACGATACAAAGAATATCAAAGGGAGTGCCCTCATCATGGCATTCCATCATATCAAGTGCTTCAAATTTTCTATGGGGGCTTGAGCCCACAAGGAAAGACTAGCTTGGATGCGGGAGCGGGTGGCCCGATTATGAACAAAACGGAGGAGCAAGTCATCGAGATAATTGAGGATGTGGTGTGACGCCACATGGATTGGCAAGAAGGAGAGAGAAAGTCATTAAGCAAAGGAGGAAATGCGGTCTACTCCGTCGATCACCTCAACGCCATCAATAATTTGACATCTCAAATAGCCAACCTTGGCAAGGAGATGACATCTATCAAGGCAAAACTAGAGACTTCCACTTCACAACAAGAGCATCCCTCCCAATCTAAGGGGAGAGGTATGAATTCTAACTCTTCTCCTTCTACTTCTAATAACATGCCACATGGGTGTTTGTTTTGTGAAAATTGTGGGTCATATAACCATGATACCTCTTCTTGTAATTATGATTCCCAACCCCAATCCCATTATGAAGAGGGTAATGATAATGAAAATGAACAAGTCAATGCTTTGTCTTATGATAATAGACCTAGGAATGACAATCAAAGATATTTACCACCGAATCGAAGGGAACAAGGGGGAAATGCTTATAACCAAAGAGGAAATGATTATGATTACCATAACCAAAACCAATGGGGTAATAGGAACCAAAGGGACCAAAATCCCCAAGGGAACTACAACCAACAAGGTGGTTATGGTAACCATAACCATAATAATCAAGGGAATTATGGGAATCAAGGCCAATATCACCAAGGGGGGAACTCTAATAATAGGAATAATTGGAACAACAATAACAATAGAGGTTTTTCTAATCAAAATGCTTCCAATTCAAATGTGAGAGGTAATAGAGCTCCCCAAGATAACTATTATGCCCAAGCACCACCTAGTAAGTCTAATCTAGAGGAAATGATGGAAAGTTAAACCAAAATGTTCAACACTTTCATGGCCACGAGTGACAAGAAGTTTAATGAAGTAATGACTCATAATAAAATGCTTGAAACTCAAATTTCACAATTGACCAATGCTTTGAAGGAAGGGGCTAGCACTTCCAAACTTCCACCCCAAGGACTAGATCCTAAGAGGCCCGTTAATGCCATATCTACTAGGAGTGGGAAGGTGTTGGAAGAGAGTGCTCCTAAGAAAAGTAATGAGAGAGTGAACATGAGTGAGCCTCCCCTTGAGAGTGATTGTGAGCAAGAAAAAGAGGAAAATCAAGAGAGTGAAAGAGAAAAAGAATGTGAGAAAGAAAAAGAGTGTGAAAAAGAGAATGATTTTGAAAAAGAGAGTGAAGAGAAAAGAGAAAAAGAGAGGGAAACAAAACAATTGCAAAAGCTACCATATCCTCATAAATTTGTTAGAAACAAATTAGATGTGCAATTTGGAAAGTTTCTTGAGACATTGAAGCAAATTCATCTTTCAATTCCTTTTACCGATGCTATCAAGCAAATGCCTAATTATGCTAGGTTTTTAAAAGACATTTTGAGTGGAAGGAGAAAGTGTGAATTGGTTGAAACGGTGAATCTCACCGAGAATTGTAGTGCTATTATCATGAACAAGATGCCACCCAAATTGAAAGACCCCGGTAACTTTTCTATCCCATGTGCAATATACAAGATGCAAATCGATAATGCTTTGTGTGACCTAGGGGCTAGTGTTAGCCTAATGCCATACTCGGTATACCAAAGACTTGGGATATGGGAACTTCTACCCACCAACATCACCCTACAATTGGCCGATCGCTCTATTAAATTCCCAAAGGGTAAGGTAGAGGATGTTCCTCTAAGGGTGGGAAAGTTTGTAATCCCGGTGAATTTTGTTGTGTTAGAGATGGACGAAGATGTTAACATTCCAATAATTCTAGGAAGACCTTTTCTTGCTACTTCGGGTGCTTTAATAGATGTTAAAAGTGCTAAAATTTCACTAAAAGTAGGAGATGAGGTAATAGAATTTGACTTGAATGACAGCATGAAATATCCAAGCTCTAATCTTGATAATTGCATGATGATTGATACTATTAATTCTATTGTAACTTCCATGCATGAGCACTTGCTCACTACTAATGATGCCCTTGAGAATGTCCTTTTGAACAAGGAAAAGATAGGTGACCAAAGCAAAGAGATGGCATTGTATGAAGAGATGCTTGAAGGAAGTACGGAATCAAGCAATGAGCAAGTGTGCATGGGAATCACAACACATGATGCATTAGAAGTGGCTACCTCAAGAGAAGGTTAGGGTGTTCCAATGGTAGAGTTGAAACCTCTACCATCACACCTAAGGTATGAGTTTTTGGGCCCCAATTCAACTTTTCCGGTTATTGTGAATTCTTCTTTGAACGAGTGCCAAACTCAAATGTTATGTGGTGTTTTGAGAGACCACCAAGGTGCTTTAGGCTATACCATAGATAACCTCAAAGGTATTAGTCCCGCTTTATGTATGCACCACATAACACTTGAGGAGGGTGCTAAGCCTTCCATTGAGAGGCAAAGGAAACTCAATCCTCAAATGGGGGAGGTGGTGAAGAAAGAAATCACCAAACTCCTTGATGCCGGCATCATCTTCCCCATTTCGAGTTCTAGATGGGTTTCCCCCGTTCATGTGGTCCCTAAAAAGGGAGGAATGGCCGTAGTTGAAAATGAGAATGGTGATCTCATTTCAACTAGAACGGTGACCGGTTGGAGGATGTGCATAGACTATAGACGTCTAAATGCATCCACCAACAAGGATCATTTTCCTCTCCCTTTTATCGACCAAATGCTTGAAAGACTAACCAAGCACAAGTATTATTGCTTTCTTGATGGTTATTCGGGTTTCTTTCAAATCCCTATAAACCCGGATGACCAAGAGAAAACAACTTTTACTTGTCCCTATGGAACTTTTGCATATAGGAGGATGCCCTTCGGGCTTTGCAACGCACCGGCAACCTTCCAAAGATGCATGATGAGTATTTTTGGGGACATGCTTGAAGCCGAAATGAAAGTTTTCATGGATGACTTCTCGGTAGGGGGCCTTTCATTCGAGGATTGTTTGTCCAACTTGGGCAAGTGCTTGGCAAGATGTGAGAAGGTCAATTTGGTTTTGAATTGGGAAAAATGCCACTTTATGGTGGAAGAGGGAATTGTCCTTGGTCATAAGATTTCAAGCAAGGGGATTGAGGTCGACAAGGCCAAAGTTGAAGTGATAGAGAAGCTACCGCCACCAATCAATGTAAGAGGAGTAAGGTCATTTTTGGGGCATGCCGGGTTCTATAGGAGATTCATCAAGGATTTCTCACAAATTGCTAGACCCCTAAATGCTCTTCTTCAAAAGGATGTCATCTTTATTTTTGATGAAAAGTGTCTCCAAGCTTTCAACAAATTAAAGGAGGCTTTAATCTCAACTCCAATTGTGCAAGGGCTAAGATGGGATTTGCCATTTGAACTTATGTGCGATGCAAGTGATGTTGCGATTGGAGGAGTATTGGGGCAAAGGGTAGAGAAGAAGCTTCACGTGATTTACTACATGTCTAAGACCTTGAATGAAGCTCAACGGAACTACACCACAACGGAGAAAGAGTTTCTTGCCGTGGTTCATGCTTTTGAGAAGTTTTGGAACTACCTCATTGATTCCAAAACTATTGTTTATACCGATCATGCAGCCATTAGGTACCTTATTGCAAAGAAAGAATCCAAGCCACGTCTTCTTCGGTGGGTCCTATCTCTCCAACAATTTGATGTTGAAATCCGTGATAAAAAGGGGGCCGAGAATGTGGTTGCGGACCATCTTTCCCGACTAGAGAATGTGCAAGCTAGCGATGATGAAATCCCTATATGTGATGAATTGAGAGATGATGTGCTTTACATCTTGAATGAAAAGGAGCTTCCTTGGTTCGCCGACTTGGTGAACTACTTGGCTTGTGGAGAATGCCCACCCGATTTCTCCAAGAAAAGGAAGAAGCTAAAAAGGGAAGCAAGACATTATGTATGGGATGATCCCATTCTCTACAAACGAGGAGTAGATGGTTTGCTCCGTAGGTGTGTCCCAGATGAACAAGTGCAAGGAGTGCTCAAGATGTGCCATTCCGATCCATGTGGAGGGCATATGGGAGCCAACAAAACTGCATTGAAAATCTTGCATAGCGGTTTGTGGTGGCCTCACATCTTCAAGGACGCTTGGGGATTTGTGAAGACTTGTGACCGGTGTCAACGAACCGGCAACATATCCAAGCGCAATGAGATGCCCCAACAACCGATTCTTGAGCTTCAGGTATTTGATGTATGGGGTATGGATTTCATGGGGCCATTCCCAAATTCTCATGGAAATCAATACATCCTTGTGGCGGTCGACTATGTATCAAAATGGGTGGAAGCCATTGCCTCCCCAACTAATGACCACAAGGTTGTCATAAAGATGTTCAAAAAAGTCATATTTCCAAGATTCGGTATTCCAAGGGCGGTGGTAAGCGACAATGGTTCACATTTTGTTCATAGTGCTTTTCAAAAGATGCTAAGAAAGCACGGGGTCCATCAAAGATTCGGCCTTACCTATCATCCACAAACAAGTGGATAAGCGGAAGTGTTTAACCGTCAAATAAAGCTAATCCTCGAGAAGACGGTTGCAAAGAATAGGAAGGATTGGTCGGAAAAGCTTGATGACGCTCTATGGGCATATAGAACGGCATACAAGACCCCAATAGGCACAACTCCATACCGTCTAGTGTATGGAAAGTCTTGTCATCTACCGGTGGAGCTTGAGCACCGAACCCAATGGGCGATCAAGAAGATTAATTTCGACTTGGCTAGCGCGGGAGAGTAAAGATGGCTTGATTTGCATGAGCTTGAAGAGCTAAGGTTGGAAGCCTATGAGTGTGCTAGCAACTATAAGAATCGCACTAAGGATTGCCACGACCGGGACATTGAAAAGAAAGCATTTCTAAAAGGCGATAAGGTACTCCTCTACAATTCTAGGATGAAATTGTTTCCCGGGAAACTTTTGTCAAGGTGGAGTGGACCTTTTGTTGTCAAGGAAGTGTTTCCTCATGGAGCCGTGGAAGTTTGGGATATGGACGGCAAGAGATCTTTCAAGGTGAATGGGCATCGCCTCAAGCTTTACTACGAGGGTGCTCATGTGGGTGTTTTAGAATCAACTCGATGTAATCTTATCTCCTAAGTGTGGAGGTCGTCAAGCTAGTGACATTAAAAGAGCGCTTCCGGGAGGCAACCCGAGTTTCTCAACTCTCTCTCTCAATAAACTATTACTTAATTTCCATCACTCTTGCTATTACTAACTTTTCTCTCAATGTCTTTTGTAGGTGTTGATGAAAAGAGAAGTAAGAAAAGGTTTTTGTGAAAGTGAAGTAGTAGGCAGTTTTAATAATAATAATAATAATAATAATAATAATAATAATATTAATAATGGTGATAATAATAATTTTATTATTATTATTATGCCTTACTATTAAATAAAAAAAAAAAAGGAGGTGCAGCATCAGGTCTGCACGGACGTGCAGAACATCGCACGTCCGTGCAGATTCAGGCAGGAACTCCAAAGATTGCTTCGAAGTTAGGCACGGACGTGCCAAAATCAGCACGTCCGTGCGTACAGTTCAGCACGGACGTGCATAACCCAGCACGTCCGTGCCAAATCAGGCAGTAACTTTACTTGCTACTGCCAGAATACGCACGTCCGTGCCAAATTTGGCACGTCCGTGCGTACCCTGTTTCAGCTGCTGTAAACACGGTTTAAACCTAAATAAAAAAAAAATTTCACTCCTTCATCTCACGATTTTCCCCTCTTTCTCTCTCTAAAAACTCCTCTTCTCCTCCTTCAAAACTCACTCAATCCTCCATTCTCACCCAAATTCTCACCCAAATTCAACTCTTATTACAATAATCTTCACTCCATTTCAACAAATTCACAAACTACTACTCCTTTTATCACTTTCAATCCCAAAAATCACCCAAAATACTCAAACCCTAACCTTGAAAAAATTGATTTGGGGTTTTCTTTGGGACATACATTTGAAGCAATTGGTTGAAGGAGTAAGTTCAAGGAAGCAAAAGGAAGGTTAGAAAGGTTCATTTGCGGGTTTTACACCCACGATAAGCTCGGTATAATCGTTCCTCCCTTTAACTATTTTTATGCTTGAATACTTGGATTTTTGCATGAAATTGCTTATGAAAGTTTGTTGAAATTGGTTATGAGTGATTGATAATTGATAAATGTCAAGCATTATTGAGTTTGAATGAATTTTGGTGCATTTTGAGAATTGAATTTTTGTAAGTGAGGGTGAGGAATTGATTCTTGTACATGACAAAGCATGCTTGTTTGAATAAATTGTTTTGTTGGATTGGTTGATTCTAGTGCATAATTTTGATATTAAATTGTTGTGGTTTTGTTGTTGGATTAGTGTTTGTTGCTTGGTGATTCAATTGTCTTAGGTGGGAGACTTAGAGCTTGGCTTGATTGTGTTGTAATTGTTGGCCTTGTTTGAGCTCTGGTTGTGTTTAGTGGACCTAGTGCCTATTGTGAGTGTATTGTGTTGATCATTTAGTTGTGGTTTGTTTGATTGCATTGCATAAAGACCAACCATGTCTAGAAGAAATCGACCTAGAAACACGGACGCTAGGTACCGCAACCCTTCTCCTCCTCCTCCCGTTGGTCCACCACAAGTGGATACAATGGGAATAATTTTCAATGACGAAACTTTTGCAAACAATTTTCTAAGAAATAGTAGGAGGAGAATTAGGCAGACCAAGTTCTACATCAAGGAGGTAGCCGAGTCCCTAGGGGTAGGGGAAGACATTAGAATGTTATTCGAGGGATGTGGCCTAGGTAGTTGGCTAGACTTACATGCCTTGACCTACAAGAGATTAACTCTTGAATTCCTCTCCACCCTCCAAGTCCAACGGGACACAACCAGGAGCCCCCGCCGTATCACTTTCCAACTAATGAACACCCAACATACCATGACCATCAATAAGGTGAACCAAGCGTTTGGGTGGCCTACGAACGGAACCATTGGGGCAAAGGATAGGCCACCCCGTAGCTATAACGCGGGTGAGTTTTGGAGGAAGATCACATGCCTCTTTAACTACAACCCAAGGACCGATAAGGCCACGGCCATCATCCACCCCACATTTAGGTTGTCACAGCGCACCATAGCGAACACGACGTTCGCTAGAGGTGACAGTTCGGGGGTAGTGTCCACTAGGGAGCTTCACTTCCTATGGCACTTGAGTGAGGGTAGTTCGGCCTTATATGTAGGGTCCTGGTTTGTAGACCACCTAGAGGATGTTGCCACCGGGTCCGGTAACATCACCATAGGTGGTATGATCACTATTATTGCTGCTGCTCTTAATCTTGATTTTGCAGATCAGCAGGTTTGCCCAGGAGCGACGCGGATCGATATGCAGTCGCTTAGGACAATGAGGTGGGTGGAGGACGTCGAGGGGCCGCACCCCTACCTGTGGCACGTGAGTGGCCGGTCCTACGCCTACCTCCCCGACACGGAGCGGACCTTCATCTACGACGAGACCAACTGGATCTTCGAGAGAGACCACGATTGGGCTCCCGGCGATGAGGACGATGAAGAGGAGCAAGAGCAAGGAGAGCAGCAGCAACCTCCACAACAACCCCCACAACAACAATTCCAACAACAACAGCAATACGATCACCAACAAGGGTACCAAGGTCAAGGCATGGGTGAGGGCAACCCACCCCTCACCTTCGAGCAGCAAATGCAATTGATGAACCAAGGGTTCAACCGAATGACCACCGAGTTCGAGACTATGAGAAAGTCTGACGAAAATATGAGGTCCTCCTACGACAACATGAGGACAAGCTTCGAAGGTCTTCGGTCGGAATTGGGTGAGTTCCGAAATGTCTACCGACATTGGTACCCCGGGGGCTCAAGCTCCCAAGGAGGCCCGAACCAATGAGTTAGTCCCTCTCTCCCCTTTCTTGTGCTTTATTTGTTTTAACATTGGGGACAATGTTTATGATAGCTTGGGGGGGAGTCTTTCTCTTTGGTTTCTATGTTGGCTCTTGTATGTGCTTGATTGGTGATTACCTTGCATGTTGTTTGTTCCTTTCCCTAACATCCAAACCCCTTAACATCCAAATTTGCTCCCTTTGAAATCCAACACCCTAAATCCAAATCTCTTAATGTGTGAATACTTTTCTTCTTTCCTCCCTTTACTTAGTTGTATAGTTGTGTTTTAATTTTTTTTATGCTTAGCTTAGTTCTCCTAACTTGCTATCTTTTCTTGCTTTTTAGAATTAAAATAAAAAAAAATAAAATAAAAATAAAAAAAAAACCGAAAAATAGCCCTTGGATGAGACTCAAATGACGATGCTTATACGATTTGCTTGCTTGACTCTTGAGTGATGAGTAAAGTTCTTTTAGAAGGGTGTGTGCAAGAGTTGGGGTCATTTAGAGGCTTATTAATCTTGATTGCACTAGTGTATATGAAATGAAAACCGATGAATGCTCAATTGCACGTCTAGCATAGGATATTGTCAAATTTGCCCAAAGTAGGATATGTTTGAATCAAATTGCGGTCCCTTGTGCCCTTGGTGTGTCTCCCTTCCTCCCCGAAACGAAACTCTGCTAGGGAATTAGTTCTATGTATATCTTGTGTAATAAGCGGCATAATAAGCCACATGTTTTGAATAAAATAAAGAGCCGCTCAAAGTTAAAAGAGGCGAGGGCAATGAATAAAAAAAAAATAGAAAAAGAGTGGAGAAGTCAAAAACTCCTCCAAAATTCTCAAAATTTTTACTTTTTCTATTCTAGAGGTCAATTTGTGGATGCCTCCCACATGCTTTCTATTTTGATGTTTCTTGTGTAAATTCCCGAATTAGAGCGTAGTTGAAAGGGCTTGGGAGTGCATTTTGGGAGGTGGACTTGCATTTTGAGATTTTATAACCGAAAAAGGGCTTTGCAACTTTGGAATATCTAGACGTGCTCTAATGAACTAGTAAAAGGTATAACTAAGTATCCTAGTGCAACCTTGCTTAGTTCGCCTCTCTACCCCCAACTTAGGTGCACATTTGTATGAATGGTAATTCTTGAAAGTTGCTCACTTGTCTTGCTTGTGTTTTGTATCCCGATGAGTTGACTTGGGCAATAAAAATATTGGTTTTGTGTGTTTTGACCACTTTGAGAGCAACAATGTGCTATGTTAGTTGGTGTGGTTTGTGTGAGTTGTGGGTTAAGCTCAAGGGAAACCCTCACGAGATAAAAACTCGTCCTCTGAGGCGACTTAGGGGTTTAAATTGCTTTCACTTGTGCTAAAAGTGTTTATGGTTCTTGTCATGCGGATTTGTGTTCGTGTTTTCTCTCCTTGGTTTGATCATTAGCAAGTAATCTTCCTTCTTGATTTGACATGTTTGTTTTGCTCGAGGACTAGCAAAAACTTAGCTTGGGGGGATTTGATAACTTGTTATTTGATACGATTTTAGGGTGATTTTTGAACCTTGTTTACTTGATATATTAGCATTTTGGTTCACTTCTATCCTATTTTCATTCAATTTTTGTGTATCCCTTGCTTCACGGGTTTTTAGTGTTTTTGTTGAGTTTTTAGGTCCAAAAACCGATGATTTGAAGCATATGGATAACAAACCGAGGTTAGAAGCCGTGACAAAGGAGCAAAACTGAAGAGAATGTGAAGAAAAGGGCTTAGAAGACCCTGCACGGCCGTGCCATGTCCTGCACGACCATGCAGGAGTGTCCCAGCCAAGTCAAGCCACTGCCTGATTTGGCACGGACGTGCAAGGCTTAAGCACGTCCGTGCAAGTTAGCCAGCACGTCCGTGCCAGAAGCTGCACGGCCGTGCATCTCACTTGGCCTAAGTTAGAGCTACTGTCCGATTCTGCACGGCCGTGCTTAGGGTGGCACGTCCGTGCCACTAAGGCTGCACGTCCGTGCCACTCCTGGCACGTCCGTGCGCCCCTGTAGCCGTACCCGACTCTTGTTTTCTCCGTCTTTTTTATTTGAGGGTCATATAAATACCCCCTTTTGCTCAATTGTGCGGCAGCGAAGTTTTTCAGTACTTCCTCTTAATTTGTAATTGTAGAAACATAAATACTCTCAAATCATTAGTTAGATTTCAATTATTAGTTTGGAATTCTCAATCTCAATCATTGTAGAAGACAAGTCCCTCCATTGTTATTCAATTTCAAGCTTCAATTAGTAATTTCTCCAACCTATTTCTACTTAATTTCTGATTTCATTTGCTTTTGCATGTTATTTAAATCTTCTTAAGTTCTTGGTAATTTGTTATTGGATGATAGTTATTTCAATCGTTAACCACTTTTCCCCAATTATTGAAGTAGTTAGAACCCTAATTGTTGATTGCATGTTGATAAATATGAGTTGTGAGTAGTCTTCTTGCTAGGGGTTGGGTGAAGCTCAACCTTTTGGGTTAGTTATGCAAATATGGGAGAAACATTGATGTTTGTATTGCAATTAAATTGATTATATGAGATTGCTTGTTAGTTCTTCATGATAGGATTAGCTACCCTTGACTTAGGAGCTTGATAGCATGATATGCCTAATTTGACATGGAAGTGTAAATTGAGTAAGTCATTACTTATTGTAATTTGATTATGTATCATCTATTGCTAGACTAATGAGGAATCTAAGTTTAGTAGTGTGAGTTGTTTTCTTATTGCATGAGGTTGATTTTACTTATAGTCCTTGCTATAACTTGTCTATTTTACTCCCTGTTTGCCTAATTGCCTTGGTTGAGTGGATCCCATTCCCTAGTGTCTTTAATCCATTGATTTAGAACCATAGTTTGTTTGTCTACTTGACGAAACCCAATTCACCATTGACTTCGAATTAGCTTAAGTGTTAAGATCTTTAGCAACCATATCCCGTTCCTTGTGGACCGAACTCTTACTTGTCATTATGCTTGGTTTGTAAGGTGTTTATTAATAAATGTGTTTGATTGAGTGTGGAATGAGCGACCGTTCTAACGCCCATCAAAATGGCGCCGTTGCCGGGGAACGATGTTGTTGATTGCTAATTGATTACTTGAGTCTAGTTCACCATAAACCATAAAAATTTCAAAAAGATTGCTTCTTTTTGGCTTGTAGCCTTGGTACTAATTGCGTTTGTTGAGAGTGTATGCGCAGAACTCATAACAGGATCTTGGTACCTTACGATCCCGAGATTGAGCAAACTTATAGAAGGAGAAAAAGAGCCGATTCTAGGCCGTTCAACACTCCCCCAACTAGAGAGACCAATTTCGAGGAAGATCGAGATCAAATGGGTGACGCGGAACCACCACCTCAAAGACCTTTAAAGGAGTTGGGAACTCCGGGAGCTTATAGAGCTTCAAGCGGCATTGCTCCACCCGTCACTCAAGCCAATGACTTCGAGATTCGGCCCGCGATGATAAATTTGATTGAAAGGAGGCAATATAGTGGAGCAAAACATGAGAGCCCTCTTGCACACTTGAACGAGCTCGAGAAATATTGCAACACAATCAAGGTAAATGGGGTAACTCAAGAGTTTGTGAGACTAAAGCTATTTCCTTTTTCTTTGATAGGAAATTGATCTTTCTCAGCCTGAAAACTGGAAATTGATCTTTTGCTCATGTCTATGGCATTTCTGGAAGGATAGAAATACTGTGATTTTCGAGCAGAAAATGTTCCACTCTATGCATACTTTCACTAAGTTCTTTGTGGACTATCAAATGAACACTCATTTGCTGCAGGGGAAAGGAAAGTCTAAAGAAGGAAATTCGGTTTCTTCTCACTGGATTCGCCAAAGAGATGGTTATTTGAAGCTGAATACAGACGGGGCTTGGAAGCATTCTGAAGATGCTGCTGGAGGTGGTGTTATTAGACGCTCTAATGGTACTTGGTTTTTCGGCTTTTCTAGCAAGTATAATGCAGTGACTCCTCTTGCTGCTGAACTTCTTGCAATGCGGGAAGGGTTATATGTTGTAGCAGACTTCGAAATCAAGACGATTGAAATAGAAACTGATGCCGAATATTTGAAGAAGCTTCTTAATTCTGTTGATCATGTTCCTCACCATGAACTTTATGCTGTTATCAATGATGTGAATGACCTTCTTCGTGGCAATGGCAACATTCTTATTAGGCATGTTCCTAGAGAAAACAATGTGCTGGCTCATAGTTTGGCTGCTTACGGAATGGAGATGAGTATTGGGCATAAGGATCATTTTGTTGTTCCTCCTTTTGCCAAACCCATCTATGATACTGATCTTGGTGCTTCTTCGTCTTCAAGATGAAGTGTTTGTCCTATGTTCTCGCTGCTTTGGATGTTCTATCAAAACTTTGAATCTTTACTGCTTTCATAGTTTATGCTCTATCTCTAGGTTGTATAATATGCTTTGTTTTAGCTCTTGTCTTTTTGGATGTATTATTATGTTACAACAGGTTTCTATTACTACCAATATTTTCATTAGTTTTGGTAATTTTAGATTTCCTTGCTCTTTTGTTGTAGTGAACCTTTTTAGCCTTATAGGCTAGTAATATATATCTTCGTTTTCGGTTAAAAAAAAAAAAATAATATACGTAGTACAAAACATCAAAAAGTATAATTGAATCATGAATGTCATGCACAATCATTATTATGCGAGATTTGAATAATGATTACCATTCACAATTATAATACATGAAATAACCACGAATTACATAATGAATTAGTGGTTTAGGAGTAATGAATTCGATTAGTAGTTTTGGGTTCACCAAAAAGATATCTTTTGTCATTCTCTAATTGGACTAAGATCTAGGCTATGCCCAAGTGCTCAAGGCCCAAACAAATTTTCACCAATAATATACTTCGTAATTATATACTGTATTTACAACAAAAAAAAGTAAGTTAAAAATGCTGACCTTTTAATGACACATGCTTTTAGTTAAAATTCATCCGTTATTTTAGTTACTCGTTCGAGTACAATGTTTGAATTCATTCAAAAAGTATAATGCCGACAGCAAGTTGCAAAAATGCCAAGAAATAAAAAATTGTGGGGTCAACCCCACTCATACTACGCCAACTTGTAGTTTTCTGATTTGCAAATCAATCTTTCTATCCACTAATCACGATCATAATTTATATTTGTCACAACCATCTCTCACCTTATACACTAATTAGTAAGACTAAGCTCCCTTAATTAATTATTTTTTGGATTGCTTAGCATTGAAATCAATGTCCCCACCAATTTTTTTGAATCGACCAATCTTTTGCTAAATCCAATTTCACCAACTGTACGTGGAACGATTTAATACCTGCAATAATTTATCAAATTTCCCTTTCAATTTTTGAGGAATATGAGTGGGTGTTATACTTATTACTAGTAACTGGTTAATGGGCCTTAATATGTATACTATCTTCCTTAATTGATAATGTAAAGTGCCTTTTTCTTGAGATTCTGTTCATGTTATAAAATTTGAGCATTGAAATCTGTAAAAATTGAGGTGGGTTTTGGTTCAATTTTTAGTATTCCCATTTTTTCCTATGTGGGTTTGCTTGATTTGATCAAATTGAAGGGAGAAAATTTCTGGGTTTGTGTGTATTTTGGAAGGTGATTACGAAAATGGGGTTTTTGAACACAATTATGAGTGTTTTTGGGTTTGGATTTGGATCTTGTGTTGGGCTTGTAATTGGGTACTACTTCTTCATTTTCTTCCAGTCTACTGATGTCAAGGTTTGTCTCTAAATTTTCTCTGTTTAATTTTCTGCAATTTTTCAATGTTTTGCTGATTAGAAATGCTAATTTATTTATGTTAATACTGCAAATTAATTTTTTTTTTTTTATTAGTGATATAAGCTTTGCATAAATTTAAGGCAATTTCCGAAAATTAATTTAATCTTGTTCAACATGTAATATATATATTGGTGGGGTTGAGTAATAGTTGTATAAAGTCTAAATTTTCACTACAGGAAAATTTCATCAAGCAATGTGACAAAAATTTGTAGAACTGTTGCTGATGATGTTTGTGTATGCTTTATTACTTATGATCCATTTAGCTTTGGATTGACTACACACTCATCTGAATCTTAATTAATTGATTCTTAGGATCCTGAAGTTCGTTCGTTGGCTGATCTTGATGCCAAGGACTTGCTGAGAGTGCTTCCTGAGATACCACTTTGGGTTAAAAATCCGGACTTTGATCGTGTATGTGCTCGTTCTCAGATCCTTATTATACTAAATTGCCTACGTTTTGGGTTATTATACTCATAAATGAAGCTAATTTCTATTTGCTTTTGTGAAGGTTGATTGGCTTAACAAGTTCATACAGCATATGTGGCCCTATCTTGATAAGGTGCTTACCGTCATTGCAATTTGTTTTAGAATTATTTTCAGGTGCAATTTCCTGTCGAATCTTATGTCATCGACTAAATGATTTTTGTAGGCAATTTGCAAGACTGCAAGGGAGATATCAAAGCCCATTATTGCTGAGCAAATTCCAAAGTACAAAATTCAGTCAGTTGACTTTGAAACACTTAGCTTAGGCACCCTGCCTCCTACTTTCCAAGGTTGGATTACTTGTTCTCTCTTGCAATGTATGTACATCATGTATAGTAAAACATGACATAGTACCTCAAGTATTTTTCACTTTGGATTGCTTGTTGGAAATAAGTGAAAATTCTAGTTCAGTTATTAGGAATACAGGAATTGAATCAGGTTTTACAGACATATAAGTTGAACAAAATGTTTCAATGCAACTTTGTGAATGTCGGTTCTGCAGTTGAGATGAAAACAATAGAAGTTATGCGTTGCACAGGTTACAATGAGCTTTCATTATACGTCAAACTTGCAGTTAAGATAGAATGCTGGAAGAATGGTCAGATATCGTGTACAATTTCGATCATCCTTAAGGGGAGAAGGGTGATCTTGCTGAAGAGAGTGTTCTGTGGACTACCCTTGTACATTTATTGCTACATTTCATGCAAGCATTTGTAGATCATTTGATTGTACATGTGCTTAAGGTGGTATGATAGCTTATGTTATCATTCTATATAATGGAAGGAATCTTTTACAAGGCATATAATATTGGAATTGCTCCATGAGTCAATGTTTGTTGAGCTTACCAATCTTGAGATTGTAGTGTAGCTTGTTTAATATTCCCTGAAATGTATCAGTGAATTTTTCCTGAAATCATATCAGGAATGAAGGTATACACTACTGAAGAGAAGGAGTTGATTATGGAACCAGCATTAAAATGGGCAGGGAACCCTAACATTCATGTGACAGTCAAAGCATTTGGATTGAAAGCCACTGTGCAGGTATTAATAAATCCAGAAGGCAACTCCTCCCTCTTTTCTCCTTCCTCAAATTGTGCTGTTTAACTACCTGCAGACTAATGTAGCATTTGATTCCATCAGAAAAGTTAATATAGCTCGTATGCTTCAGGTGGTCGATTTGCAAGTGTTTGCTCATCCTCGTATTACATTGAAGCCTTTGGTGCCAGCATTTCCTTGCTTTGCCAATATATATGTTTCTCTTATGGAGAAGGTAGGTGATTTCAAGTGCCTGGTACCTTCACCCTGAGCATTTTTACCTGGAGGCTAATAGTCCTCTTGCTAGTTAAGTCATTAAGGGTTTATGTAATTATGTACATTATTTTTGGAATCACAATGTTTATTCTAAAAAAGTCACTTCCTAGAAATACTTCCTACTGTTCAACTGATGAGGCTTGCCCTTGTCTGTCTTGTGAACCACAAATTGACATTTGTTTGTTATTTGTGAATGTTGTCCTTACATTTTGTTGACTCACAAAATGAATTGTGGATTTGGGAAATCTGCAGCCACATGTCGACTTCGGCTTGAAGTTGTTAGGTGCAGATGCTATGGCGATTCCAGGCCTGTATAGATTTGTTCAGGTATGTTTTTGTCTTCTTTTACCTCTGCCTTTATTCTTCTCATTATGCGATAGAATGTGGAATGAGCACTCTTCTGATAACAAACATTAAGCCCCGTGGAATTTGGTAACCGGCGCAATAACTTCCCTCACAATTTGTTTTACCTTGTCCTGTGGAGAATATCATGTTCTCAATTGAATCAACGTCCATCAAAACCCAACTATCGTTATGATTAAGATAATGGAATAATAACAATACTAATTTTCCCTAATCTAGTATTGGCAAAGGGCCTATTCACATTTACTTAATTTCAGTTCAGTTCAGCTCAGCTCCAATCAGTTCAGTTCAGCTCCAATCACTTCAGTTCAGCACTTAATTTCCCTCTCTCATAAAATATTTAATTCAGCTCAATTCAGTTTAGTTCAGCTCTAATCAGTTCAATTCAGCTCAGCTCCAATCAGTTCAGTTCAGCTTAGTTCAGTAAATGTGAACAGGCCCAAAGGCACAATCATTTAAGAATGAACAAATAAACAAATAAACTAGTAATGTTGGAGGTAGCAGAAGTATAATGGGCAATATGGTCAAATTATTGAGAAATATGTAGAATATTATATAGGAAATAAGTAGAGCTGCAAAACCTATTATTTTCTTAAATAAGAATGCTTAAGAATATTTTATTGTTTTATGATATATAATCAAATGTTAATTTGTGTCAAATGCTCAAATTAGAGTAATGACAAAATCCTAACAAAATTATGCTAAATAAAGAGTGATAGGATGTTAACAAAATCCTACTCATTACCATAATCACAATTTATTAAATAATTTTATCTTTTTCAATATCTTTTTCCTTGAATTTCTCCTATCACGTATACAATTCACAAGAAATTGAGAATTTAACATAATTAATTAAGCATCAATCATGGTTATGACTCAACCAAATCGTAGATTAATATTCTACTATATCATTATTATAGAAGTAAAATTAAACATAAAAGAAATAATGGAAAGTAATTATTTTTAAAAAATAATAAATATATCAAGTTTGGTTAATTAAAAGTAATGGAGTGGGGGAGTAATTATATTGTTGCGTTGGTTTTGGTTCTTCTTTTAAATTTATATGTATAAATTATAAGGAGAAAAGTAGAACCAATGAATGTAAATTGCAAAAGTATAACAAGCGAAATGTAAAGGGGTGATCTTATTCAAGAAAGCTCTAACCACTTAAGCTTTCCCTCACTCTCACCAATAGATTATATATGTTATATAACATAATACATCATTGGAGGGTTGATATTCAATTTGACAATAAATATTACTATCTCCGTTATTGGTTATCTGCAACAAAAAAATTATGTGCAACAAAAAAATTTATTTCCGTTTATGGAGGGTTGAATTTTTTAGGCTGCTGTGCAACAAAAAATTTCTTTCCTCTGTTAGTAAAAAAAAAACCTGGTCAAAAGACCATCTTACCCTTATTTAAAAAATTAAAACATTATTTACTAACTATAATCAGATTTAATTTATCACTAATTACCACCCATTCTAATTATCTACTCTTCATCTTCAATTCAAGATTTCAAGTAACCTAAATCCATCTCCATTCATCTTCATCTGCATTCATCTTCCCCCATATTTTCTCTCACCTCTTTCAATCTCATTATCTCTCTTCATCTTGTTTAGACCTTTTTTCTCTCTTCAACTTTCAAAAAAATTTGTAGTGGGTTTAATGAATTTGAGATCTTCTTTCTCTTTCTTCAACTTTTAAGAAATTCAATTCGTGGTGGGTTTTTCGAATTGGTGGTGATTTTGGGTGGTTTATGTTGGATCTGAGGGGGTTTTCATGAGAATGGTAGCCTCCGAATCGATGACCTCCGAATCCATGGTTCGAAATCGTAGCTCCAGACTAGTTAAATGATTAATGACCTCCTGAGCAAAGGTATCAATGTTTTCCATGAATTCCTTGAACTCCCTTAAAGTGACTGGATTTACGCTAGACCCCTTGAAACTCACTTTGTGGTGAAAAAGGTGGGTGAGGAAGTGAGTTGGATTTCTTTGGAGTGTCATTGGCCAAAGGTAAAGGAGCCAAAAAAATGATTTTCTATGCAAAGGGAACACCTGTCCGTATGAGTATGATCGGGTTGATGTTGTAAGTATGTAGAAACAATAGAGCATTTGGTGTACCCATACGAGCCCACGGAGTGGGCAATATAGCATAAGTGACCGGTTAGGGTCCTCCTCTCCTTTAACCTTCCCTACAAACATATTCATCTTGGGTATCATCAACCAATCACCGTTTAATGCTCACATGATCAAAGAGAGTATATTTGTTCAACTGTTTAAAGGAATACAAATTGATCTCCATATGCTTAGCAAAGACAGTAAGGAATCAACCATGCTAATAGACTCTTTTGGATTGATTATCTCCATAAGAAATGCAACAATTAGGAATTTCCCGAAATCATGTTATCCCATCTTGTCCCAATTGCCATGTAAGAACAACTAAAGCGTCTTGAAATCGCTAGTAGCAATTTGCCCCATCTCCGTTTCTTGATAAGACGCTTGTAGGAGTAGGCGATGTAATATACAAGGCACCGATTTTACAATTGTAAAAGTCTTAGTAGAACCAACTTTCCAATCCTACCGACCCGACCTGTGAGGTCTCTCCAAAAGAACTTTTGGTAAAATCTAAGGTCATCCTTGTCACCGCAAAATGAAGCACATTTCATGGGACTAATGTTTCCATCATAAGGCCACTCAATAATCATTATCCTTCTTTGGCCTCATTGTGTTTTCCACCCCATCAAGAGAAAACAATATATCATTATCTTAAAAAACTACCAAAGAGGCAAGAAACTCCACAACCAAATCTAGATAAACCTCTTCCTTTAAATTAAGGACCTTAGACCAACCACAGTTCCGAGTAATTGCTTATAAACAATCATCAACTACAATTTTTTATTACCATCTTCATATGAGTAACGAAAGTGTTGTCTTGATTTCTCAAGTGAAAAGTCATGTTCTAGGTGAGACTTGCTCAACCTTGAAAAAGGGTGGTGTGTGGGAGGTGAAGTGGTAGGAGAGGTGAATGGAGGACTTTTGTGTGGTGGTGTGGTGGGTGTTTGTGGTAGTTTGGGGGGCTTTTTTGAAGGTGGAGCTCTCGCTTTTCATTAAGGGTTTCGTTTTGTTGGAGTAGATCTTATGGGTGTAAGGTAGATTTCAAGTGGGAACTAGTTGATCTTGTGGTCCTCATGGTGCAATTTAACAATTATTTTTATATTTAGCCTATATCTAGTCTTAACTTATTGTAAAATTGCACCATGAGAACTACAAAAACTAGTTTACCCCTTCTCCACTTGCACCCATAAGATCCACTCCACCAATAAGAAACCCTCAATGAAAAGTAAGAGCTCCACCTTTGAGAATGCCCCCACCCACCCCCAAACGGCCAAACATCCACCACACCACTACACAACTCCTCCATTCACCTCTCGCACCACTTTCCTCCCACTCACTACCTTTTTTCAAGGTTGAGCAAGTCTCAACAAGAACACGTCTTTTCACTTTAAGGCCAAAAAATCATGTCAACACTTCTTTACTCATATGAAGATCATAAGAAATTTGGATTTGATGATTGTTTACAAGCAATTGGTTGGAAGTGCAGTTGGTTTAAAGTCCTTAATTTGAAGGAAGAGGTTTACTAGATTAGATTTGGAGTTTCTTGCCACTTTGTTAGATTTGAAGATGATATATATATATATATATATATATATATATATATATATATATATATATATATATATATATATATATATATATAGGGGAGGGATCCGGTGAGAATAGGTCCATATGTGAGAATCATACTTATATGAGAACTGAGTTAAAATTTAGAACATGTGACTCAAGTTAAAATTTTGAACATATGAATAATAATTTAGAACATTTGTGTGAGTAATATGTTTAGATCATCTGATTTATTAGAACAAGTGATTGAAAATATATAAAATTTGTTTTATGAAATTTTAAACATATGAGTAAAATTTAGAACATCTGATTTAAGATGATGAACTTGTGAATAAAAATTTAGAACAAATTGATATAGAATATAGAAAGTGTGAGTAAAGAATTTAGAACATACGCTTTAAAATTTGGAACATATAATTAAAAATCATAGAACACACGTTTTAAAATTTAGAACATATATAAGTTAAAATTTTGGAACAAGTTATTTAAAATTTATGACATCAAACTTAACTAATTTATGGTTTAGAACATGTGAGTACTAAATTAGAACATTTGATTTAATTTAGAACACCTAAGGAAAAATTTAGAACATCAGATTTAAAATTTTAAACATACGAGTAAAAATTTAGAACATAAAGAGTGTTCTCACATATGAACAATTCTCACATAAGAAAAATTCTCACGAGAGCTTTAACCTATATATATATATATATATATATATATATATATATATATATGGGGAGGGATCCGGTGAAAATAGGTTCATATGTGAGAATTCATACTTATATGAGAAATGATTTAAAATTTAGAACATATGAGTAAAAATTTAGAACATGTGAGTAAAAATTTAGAACATGCGAGTCAACTTTAGAACATGTGACTCAAACTAAAATTCTGAACATATGTAAAAATTTAGAACATGCGAGTTAAATTTAGAACATATAACTCAGACTAAAATGCTGAACATATGAGTAATAATTTAGAACATTTGTGTGAGTAATATGTTTAGAACATCTGATTTAAGAATTAGAACAAGTGATTAAAAATTTATTAAATTTGCTTTATGAAATTTTAAACATATGAGTAAAAGTTATAACATCTGATTTAAGATTATGAACATGCGAATAAAAATTTAGTACAAACTGATATAGAATATAGAAAGTGTGAGAAAAGAATTTAGAACATACGTGTAAAAAAATAGAACATACACTTTAAAATCTGAAACATATAATTAAAAATCTTAGAATACACGTTTTAAAATTTAGAACTTATAAATTAAAATTTTGGAACAAGTTATTTAAAATTTATGACATCAAATTTAACTAATTTATGGATTAGAATATATGAATACTAAATTAGAACATTTGATTTAATTGAGAACACCTAAGGAAAAGTTTTAAATATCAGATTTAAAATTTAGAACATACAAGTAAAAATTTAGAACATAAAGAGTGTTATCACATAAGAAAAATTTTCACGAGAGCCTTACCCTATGTGTGTGTGTGTGTGTATATATATATATATATATATATATTGTTCTCTCTTGATGGGGTGGAAAACACAATAAGGCCAAAGAAGATCAATGAAATTTTTAGCGGCCTTATGATGGAACCAATCAATCAAAGCCTTGATCCCATAATAAAGGTTGACTAACATGAACAAAATTTGGTTATTTCGTGAAGTCATCGACATAAATCTTCCTCCTTCATCTTTTACGGCCCAATGCTTTATCCTCATGCAAATCCATATATCTTATATCCTTCCTAACTCCTGACTAAGTCACTTTCAGTCTCCCTCTCCCTCGTTTAAGCCCTCCATGGTCCCACTCTTCGAACCGCTGCATCCTCGGGTGTCCGTCTTACATGCCCAAACCAACGCAAGCGTTTTTCTCTTAGTTCATCTGCAATGCTGCGAGTAACCTCATTTTTTATTCTATCTCTTATGGTGTTCCTACACATCCACCTTAACATAAGCATTTCTGCAACCTCCATCTTTTTAATGTGCTCCTTCTTAGAAGCACAACATTCTATACCATAGAGCAATACTAGTCTTATGCAGTCTTGTAGAATTTTCCCTTCAGGTCTAAGGGATTGCTTCATCACACAACACTCTAGTGGCCGCTCTCCATTTAAGCCACCCCAACTTAATCCTATCGGCCACATGTAGATCAATGTCACCATTCTTTTGGATGATCGACACAAGATACTTAAAGCATTCACTCATGGTCAAATCGACATACCAAATATTAAGTCTTACTCCGACTTAGCTTAAACCCTCTAGATTCCAACCTTTGCCTCCATTGCTTCAACTTGGCATTAACCCCATCCATAGTTTCATCCACCAACACGATATCATCCGCTAACAACATACACCATGGAACCTCATCTTGAATTGGCCTAGGTACTTCATCTAGAACCGTTGCAAAAAGAAAAGGACTTAATGCAGACACTTGATGCAATCCTATTGTCATAGGGAAATCTTTTGTCAACACTCCACATGTCCTCACATTTGTTGACACACCCGATACATATCCTTCACCAGGTCCACATACCTTCGTGGGATATCTTTCTTCGACATTGTCCGCCAAAGTACATCAAAAGGTCTTTTGGAGAGACCTTATCATCCTATCAAAATACGGAGATGGGGCAAATTGCTACTAGTTATTTCAAGATGCTTTAGTGGTTCTTACGTTGTAATTAAGACAGATGAGGCAACGTGATTTTGGAAAATTAATACTCCCTCCGTTTTTTTATATATGCATCACTTTGACAATTACACTATTCACATACCATAGTTGACTTAATTTTTTCACTTATAAAAAATAATTAAATGTTATTATATAATATATCATTAGATTTTTCATTATGTCTAGTTTCAAAATATAATTTTGTTACAATTTTTACTAATACACAATTAAAGATATTAATGGTCAAAGTTGCGTCTCGGCAAATGTGTCGATTAAACTGATGCATATAAAAAAAACAGAGGGAGTACATTTCTTGTGGAGAGAAGCAAGCCAAAAGGGCATGTCATTGTGGGGATCTTCCGAACTGTCTTTGCTAAGCATGTAGGGATTGATTTGTCTTCCTTCAAGTAGTTGAACAAATATACTCTCCTTGATCATGTGAGCATGGAACAATATGGTTGGTTGATGATATTCAAGATGGATATGCTTCTATGGAAGGTTGAAGTAGAGGAGGACTCCCACCCGATTCCTTATGATATGTTTCCTGCTCCCTAGACTCGTATCGGTACACCAAATGCTTTATTGTTTTTGCGTGCTCTCGACATCAAAGCGATTTACATAACAAGTCACCTTTTAGGCTCTTTTACCTTTAATCGATTCCAAAGAAATTCAACACTCTTTTTCGTGGGATAATTCCCGCCCACCCTTTTCACCACAATGTCAGGGGTCTAGTGTAAATCCAGTCACTATAGGGGGGAGCTTAAGGAATTCATGGATAGCATTGGTACCTTTGCTCAAGATTTCATTGATCATTAAATTTGTTTGGAGCAACGATTCCAGACCATTGATTCGGTGGTCGTCTCTCTTCACCAACAGACAATAGCTTCCAACAACAACTGAGACTCCAATAGACACCCGTTCGGGCGATGAGGCTCCTGAATGAACTTTTCTTTCTTCACTCTCTTACGTGATTTATTTTCCATAGTGAAGGGAAACTTATCTTTCAATGCTTTCATAGTGTAGTTTTTATTGTTTTTCATAGGTGTTTCACAATTTGTATAGTCTGTCAAGGATGGGATTTAATGTGTAACGAAAAACATGTATTGTTTTCTTAGTTTAGTTATTTCCTTTTGCTTTTGCTTTCTATGCTTTCATATGCCTCTTTTGCATGGTTGACTTCGAACGGTGTACGGATTAGATAAGACTCTTTGAGCTTCTTCTCAACTAAGTTATGATTTCGGCTAGTGTACTTTATACGTTGATAACTACGTGGCAATGTAGCATGTGATTGATTGGTTTTTGGTAAGATGTTTTGCTCTTTTGAGTCTAGGTAGTTGGTTGAAATTTTGTAGACCCAAGCCATGTAAGGTTTTGAAATTTAACTATCACGTTTTTAACAATATAATTTTGTGTGTGTGATAGTTTTTAGTGTAACAATGGTCTTGATTTTATCTTAAGTCTCTTTATAAATTGGTTGTGATGGGTGCATGATTGAAATGATAAAGGTCTTTTCTTTTTCTTAATTTGAGCATTCCAGAAGTAAGCTTTTGTACATTTGCTCCCAAATTGCTACCCATGTTAAGCTTTACCCTTCATTGAATTAGCCATATTACAAGCCATTAGCCTCAATTCCCTAGCCTAGCTTGGGGGAGTGCTTTATCTTTAGATTAGTGACTTTTATTTGGCTTAATATTCTATTTGATGTATGAAGGAGATTCTCGGTGGAAGTTAAGTTATTTTGAAATTAAAAACAAAAATGAACAAATAGAGTTTTGGAAAAATAAGAAGACAAGGGGTTACATTTGAAAAAAGAGGGCGAAAGATAAAAGAAAAGAGGAAATTAAATTATTTTGGTATTTCGTGATTTTTTATTTGGCGTTTTGGGGTGGTTAGATGCTAAGAGAGGTTGTTTTGACATGCATTTGATTGTGTTGTTGTTGCGGAATATTACTCTCCCATCTGACTCGTCTCTCACATTTTCCAATAAGTATCATCCTACCTTTTTCCCTTAGACCCGTTACATGCTTTATAAAGACCTTTTGATCTTCAAGCACAAATTAAGATTGAGTGGACCTTGTGTTTATTTCTCGTCTGAGAGTTTTTAGAGAAGTAACATTAGAAATTTGAGAGACAATGTATTTGTTTTCGGTGATTGGTCTCAAATCTGTTCTGAATATGTATTTTGTTTTCCTCAAGATCAATAAAACTATTACTCTGGGTGCTAACACGTTGTTGGTGAACCACATAAATTTGTGTGTTTTTCTTGATGATTTGACATTCAATATTTGTTTTTTCTTGCATCTGTTATAACAAACAAACAAAAAATAAAAATAAAGAGAGAGTTGTAACCTTTTTTTCTTTTTTTAAACTTCAAAGGCGTGTACATTTGTATTGGCAAAATGCTGCTTCAATAAACTTGGGCCAATAATTTCATCCAATGAAGTCCACGGTATCAATATTGACTTCCAACTTGCAAAGTTGTAAACTAGTTTTCAATCAAATCCTTCTTTAGGTGGGGGTATGCAACCCTAAATTGTTTGTATCTTCAATTCGACTTAAAATTGACTTATTCACCAGTCTTGCTGTTGCAAATATATGGATTTCTGGATGTCCTTTCTTCCTAAACAAATACATTAGTGATTTCCTGGTTCCTTCTGTATTGATCGAGTGATTTTTGCATCACTACTCAAGTCCTTTTTTTTTTCTTTTTGACATGTATGTATTATATAGAATTAAAGAAAATTAATTGGTTCCTTCCTATTTAACTAAAAAGGACAACGATTGACTAAGGCAAGGCACAAGTCTATCCACTAATAAAAGTTATTGCACCTAAAACTGAAGTAAGAGAAATATCTTAAATCTTTATTCCCAACATGTAGCCACAATGATGCACCCCTCGTGTTGGTATATAGTAACCAGATCTGATCATAGACTGATCTCTTCTGATTGATGGTTCAAACTAGAAATTTGTTATAGGGGTTATCAACTTATTTCCTTTGCAACTTCATTCTTGAATACTGTTTAAGTATGCCTAGGATCATTCTCCTGATCCCTAAATATCTTTTAAACTTGGAAACATTTTATACTCTCCTTGAGCTCTACTCTGGTACCTTCTTTTTTTCTAAATACATTTCATCTCTCACCACTTATGTATTGTGTGCAGGAATTAATTAAAGAACAGGTAGCCAACATGTACTTATGGCCTAAGACCCTTGAAATACCTATACTGGATCCTGGAAAGTAAGTGACTATTCTCTTCTCTTCTCTTCTCTGTAGCTCTTTCTATATGTCTGGAAAGTAAGTGACTGGAAAGTATGTGACTGGAAAGTATGTGACTGAAAAGTAAGTGTCTGGAAAGTAAGTGACTGGAAAAGTGGAAAGTAAGTATGCCTAGGATCATTCTCCTGATCTCTGTCTCTCTCTGTCTGTGTATATCTATTTTTCTTACAGCTTAGTGGTTGCATGTTTGCATACCTTTGTTTTGTATATAATGTGCTTTCTCCAACTTTACAGGGCTAGGAAGAAACCTGTTGGAGTAATACATGTCAAGGTTGTGAAAGCTATGAATCTAAAAAAGAAAGATCTTCTTGGAGCATCTGACCCATATGTCAAATTGAAACTTACAGAGGATAAGCTTCCTTCAAAGAAAACTACTGTGAAGTACAAGAATCTGAACCCTGAGTGGAATGAAGAATTCAGTATGTCCATCAGAGATCCACAGACTCAAGTTTTAGAGGTCTTCGTCTTTGACTGGGAAAAGGTATATAACTGAATGCTAATGTTGCTAATTAAAGTTTACAAATAAAAATTTACTTAACATAATTGGGTCTTCCTTCTTGCAAATTAGTTTGGCAGCCATGAAAAGATGGGCATAAATGTTGTTCCGGTGAAAGATCTTACACCAGAAGAAACAAAAGTCTTGACTTTGGAGCTCCTGAAAAGCATGGATCCTGATGATGTTCGGAATGAGAAGTCACGTGGACAGCTTGTTCTAGAAGTTACATACAAACCATTTAAGGAGGATGAGATGCCTGATGATCCTGAGGATTCTGGAACAGTTGAGAAGGCTCCAGAAGGGACACCTGATGGTGGTGGTTTACTTGTAGTCACTGTCCATCAAGCTCAAGATGTTGAAGGAAAGCACCACACAAATCCTTATGTTCGCCTAATATTGAAAGGCGAAGAAAGAAAGACTAAGGTACGGCACCAAACAACTCTGTAAAAGCTTTAAGTGCTTCCTTATTTCCATATTCGTACTGCTAAACTGGATAATTTACACTTAGCATCTAAATATGTAACTAATGTAAAAGCTGTTTTAAATTATCTCTTCATTATATAGCATCTAAATATGTAACTAATGTAAGACATGAACTATCATACTGTCAGTAGTTGGTTTGGAAAAAGAAACAGATTCAATAAGGAATGAATAGTAGGGGGGGGGGGGGGGGGGGGGGGGGTGGGGTTGGTGTCTTGTTATATATTATCTATTAAAGTTTTCACATTTTGTGAAGTGAACTAGAGCCTTGTTCAATTCATTTACATGTTTATAGCTACTTAATTTCGTTATGCACAAATTTAAAGAAGGTAAGTGATGGCATGTTGGAGTGGTAGGTGCCAAGAGCCCGACTAAGAATACGCCTTTCTTGGCTGGATTAGGGACATCATTGGATGCCAACTTGCCAAGATATCCATGTACCTAATGTATTCCAGTGGAGAATCCCTGGTTTGGTTTAAAAAATAGCATAATCTTACCTAGGTTCATCTGAAATTTGCAATTTCCAAAGAAAAAGATGGTGAAGGTTGGTTATGACTTGTGATTTAAAATTTTCTAGCAATGCTATCATTGCTCACCTCTCATCTTCTGTAGTCATATGTCTTTATAACTGGATCAATAGAGATCTTATAATGTTGCAGCTTTAAGGTTCTAAAAACGAAATTTTCAGGGCTTTATAATTTGTTGATTTTTATCTGTTTAGTGCTTCATTAGCAAAATAAGTTGTTACTTAGCTATTGGAACTTAAGCTAGAAATTAGTTACGAGTATTTGCTGTCTAAGTACTTGGCTAATGTTGGTACTCTCAGCATTATTTGCTGCTCAAGTTGTAACATAAACAGACTTTGGTAGCTTTCGAAAACCATATCCCAAAATTTAGATTTGTAAGCCTTTTGGAAATAGTCACTACCTTGCACCTAAAATCTAAGTGACTAGGTGTTCAGCACTTTGCCCAACACTAATGTTTGAAATCAGTATAGTTAATTAGTTTTATATATATGTCGAAACACTAAAAGTTTACTTGAAAAACTACTCAAATACGCCCATAGGAGCATCTGCTTTGCTACACAAATATACTGCAGAAAATGATATAGAAGTGTATTTTCCTGCAAAATGTGGTTGAGGAGATTGAACAAAAGCCTTACAAATTATAGTAGATGATATACAATGGAGATGATAACATGTGATTCAGTGTCCACACAGAATGCTATGTAATTGATCACCTGGATGAGCAAAATTACTTTGTGGTAAATGTGTGGAATTTGCTGTTTGTTGCTATGTTTTCTCATCGATTATGAACATTATTATCTTTGTTATTTTGACAGACAATAAAGAAAAATAGAGATCCTAGATGGGAAGAGGAATTCGAGTTTATGTTGGAGGAACCACCAAATGATGATAAGCTGCACGTGGAAGTGCATAGTGTCTCATCCAGAATAGGTTTACTTCATCCAAAGGTATGCACATTGTAATTCATCTCAGCTTCATGCTGGCTCATGTAGTCGAACCCATTGTGCTGTAAAAGATCCTCTAAATTACCATAATTCTCATACCCTTGTACTTGCAAACAGGAAAATCTGGGATATGTTGACATTAATCTTGCGGATGTGGTGAGTAATAGAAGAATCAATCAAAGTTACAATCTCATTGACTCGAAAAATGGCCGCATCCAGATTGAATTGCAATGGAGAACTTCTTAGGACCTTGAGATTATGATACTAGGCTATTTGAAGTTTCCTGGATATGAAACAAGATCAACATTCAGACCCATATTTTTTTTTTTTTTTTTGTAAATTTAATATGTTAATGGAGTTTATTTGTGAAATAAATAATAAAATCTGGTGCTTAATATTTTGAGTATACTTTTCCTAATAGATTTGTAGCTTGTGAATTATTTGTCCACTGTAATTGTTTTGTGTTAATTACACACTCGAGTGATCAAAAATTCAACAGCAACTTATCATATTAAACTCTGTAAGTTGTAACTTTGCTGCTATCAAGCTATAATTTTGAGTTAGGAAAGATTAGTTGGCCAGCTCTCCAACTTAGAAACATATGGCTAAGGGTATGGCTGAATTTGGCAAACTAAGGGTCTGTTCTCATTGACTGAACTCAGCTGAACTGAATTGAAATGAAATGAATATTTTATAAGAGAAGGAAATTAGGAGCTAAACTGAACTGAGCTGAACTGAACCAAACTGAACTCAGCTGAACTGAACTGAACTGAATTTCAACGTAAGAGAACAGGCCCTAACTCTAGGAGGGGTTTCTTAAACCCTCTCTTATGACGAGCCAACAATATAAGTTGATCGTATCTCTAATATATAATTGTAGAGTTTTTTTTTTCCAACTCTCATTCGCACTCCAAATTCCCATCCTTGCAATTCTAGCCCTTCTTATTTTTTCATTTTATTTTTTTTGGAAAAAAATAACCAATAACCACCATTTTACTCATAACTACCAATATCACTCAATTCCTCTATTAAAAAAAATTAAAAAAAAAAAAAAAAAAACAATAACCACCCTTTAATAACTATCACTTCTACTATTTTTTTCCTCTATAATATACATACTACATAAATCCCGTGCATGAGCACGGGTACACTCTAGTTTTATATAATTTAAGAGTTGTTTTGCCAACACTTCCTCACAGCACTCCCAACCCCAAATGCTCATTTCTCATGCATTTTGTTTTATTTTTTTTTTTGTTTTATTATTTTTTTTTTTAAATTTATTTATTTTTTAAATTTTTTTTTTTAAGAAATTAACTTCCAATTAACTCCCACAACTCTAAATATAAAAAATGTAACTTCCTTTTTATAATAAAAAATCTATAACTTTTACTCATGTAACTTCCACTTTTACTAATTTTTTTCCTACACATACATATATCTCATACATTAGCATGGCTGCACTCTAATTCATAGAAAAGAAAAGGGGTAGTGTAATTTCATAATTTCAAATGCGTAGTATAACCTAAGAGGTCAGCAAAATATTTCTATATATCTTATACATGGATTTTCTATTGTATCTATGTATGGGTGTCAAATCAATTGCTCGGATCTGATTATTTATTGTTGTGTTAAATTATAGTTGGATTTGGATCAGATTGGTTTGCGTTTTATCATGTAAGGTAGAGTTTTTTTGGGTTCAAGTCGACTTTGAGTTGGGTTAGTTTTGAGTTCGTTTCAACTTATAGCACACCCATCGGTTGCCCATTTAAGGTGAGCATAAGAGAGAGAGAGAGAGAGAGAGAGAGAGAGAGGGAAGGGGAAAAAAACGTTTGGATGAAGTTAACCTAAGAAAAATGTTTAGAATATCCAAAAGCAGCAATTTAAGATAGAGAAACCTTGTGACCAGATCATGGCCATGGTTATGACCTTTGCCACTTGTCACTTAATAAGTGGTTTGTCTATGTTTTTTTTAGGAGAAATTGCCGAAAATAATCTGAATTTTGCCCTATTCACCCAAAATAATCCCAACTTTTGATTATTTTTAATAATTTCAACTTTATACCTTATTAATTTTAAACAGTCGCAAGTGATTTAAAACTGGCTAAACAGGTCAAATTTTATTTTAATTTATTTGAAAAGAAAAATTAATCAAAAATTTAAAAAAAAAATCAAATGAAAAAAAAAACCACCACCTCAGCCACCAACATCTCCACCCCACCCAAACAAAGACCCCGAAACCACCACACCCACCCAGACCCGAAACCACTACCCCCACCCAACCAGTCCCACATCCTATCCTAAAAAACCCCATCTTCGAAAATCAAACAATCCCCAACTACCTGTTCTTCATCTTATTTATAAAAATTTGAGGTTGCAAATTGGAAATTTTGGGAATGGGAAGTAGGAAAGGCATGGGATGTAGAAGACATTGGAGAAGAGATAATTGAGTCATGAGGGTTGTTGCGTGGTTTCTAGTAGAGGTTAGGGTTTTGGTTTGGGTGGATGAGGGCGGTTTCAGGTGAGGGAGAGGAAGGGTGGCCGGAAACCGGGCAAGGCCAGAAATGGGACGGGGAAGGGGAAAGGATGTCGGCGGCAGCAGCCTCCCGACAGTGGCTGCAATTGGGTTTGGGTTTTTAATTTTTTTGAAAAGTTTTTAAATTTATTTATTTATTTATTAGACCTATCATATGCCAACACGTGTTAGATAACTTGCTATAACAATTTAAATGACCGATTAGGACCATTTAAAGCGAATGCTTATTGAAGTTCAGATTATTAAAAAATAATCGATATTTGGGATTATTTTGAGCGAATGAAGCAAAGTTCGGATTATTTTAGGCAGTTTTTCCTTTTTTTTGTTTTTTTGTAGGAAAAATTAGAAAAAATAATCCCAACTTTTATCAATTTTGGTAGAATAATCCAACTTTGGATTATTCTGTAGTAATCTGAACTTTAGGGGGTCTTCTTTTTCTTCAATCCCAAACCGGTCAACCTAAGTCATTAACCTATTATATCAGTTCACTTAACACGTGTCAAGTCCTGATTGGTCTAAAATTTTTTAAAATAAATAAATTAGAAAACCACCTAGCTTCCCCACCGATCCACCCAGACCACCATCACAGCCTAGCACGCCACCCCACCGATCCAACCTAACCTCCACCACCACAGCCCAGGTCGCCGCGCCTCCCCACCCCTTGAGTCACCGTTTTACCCTCACCCTAAAACCCCATGCAACCACCGAAATCACCAACCCCAAAAAACCACGCAACCACCGTAACACCAAAATCGTAGCCACAAAACCCTAAAGCACTCCTCCCCCACCCCGAAACCCTAGCGTCTAGGGTTTTCGATGGTGGGGGAGGGGTTTAGGGAGTGGGCTAGTGGCTTTAAGAATTTTCGAGAGAGGCTGGTGGTTTTCGAGAGTAGGGCTGGTGGTTTTTGGGGTTTGACTGGTGGCGTGGGAATTTCGGGGGTGGTGGTGGTGGTTTGACTCGAAGCGGCAACTCTAGGGGTGGGGGAAGGCCAGCGGTCTGGCGAGGGAGGCGGGGGCTATGCGGGTTGCCAGATTGGCAGGGTGGTTGTGGCTTTGGCTCGTAGGGTTTTTTTTTTTATTATAATTATTCTTTTATTATTGTTATTTTTTTTTTTACGAATGTTTCACCAGATGCCCTTGATTTTTTTTAGTTATTCAAAATTGATAGCTTGCAATTTTGTATGATTTTAGAGTGATTTTAAGCCTTAGAATTGTGAGAAATCAATGCCTTATTTCACTAATTACTCTTTTTTTATGCATTTTTTTGTGTATCATATGCTTCACGAGATTGCTGGTGTTTTGGTGCATATTTAGGTACAAAGAAGGCACTTTGAAGCTTTTGGACAAATAAAAAAGAAGTTGGAGGCAAGAGGAGGAAATAAAGGAGATATGGAATAATGAAAGAAACAAGAAAAAGAGTCCAATAGTGAAATAAGAGTATTTGGAAGGATTTTTACACTAAGGTCAATTTCAAATGACCATAACTTTTGTTCTATTCAACATTTTGAAGTGATTCAAATCGGAAGTTAAATTTGATCTCAAGATCTTTCCAACGACTAGTCACTTGCCTTTTTTCAATGAGTAATGAAGAAGTTATAACCTTCCGAAAAGAAGTTGTTTAACTAGAAAATGGTTGCACGGTGGCAAAAAGTGGCACGGCCGTGCAAGGCCCTGCACGTCTGTGCAAGGTCAGGCAGTAGCAACTGCTCGTATTTTAAAAGGTCTGCACGTCCGTGCAACCTTTGGCACGTCCGTGCCAACCTGTAGACGTACGGGTCGTTTCCTCGTTTTCTCCATCCTTTTACTTGGAGGGTTATATAATACCCCTTTGGCTTCATGTGTAGGGGAGATCTTCTTCTCCCTTAGTCTTCTTAGGCCCTTTCTCTTAGCCAACAATGTAGATCTTTAGTTAATTAGTTATTTTAGCTTAGAATCTCTCAAATTCAAGCATTGTAGAAGATAATTTCAAGCTTTATTCTCTCAATTTCAGCATTTCTCCTTAACTTTGAAGCTTCAAGTAGTAATCTCTTACTCTCTTCTCTTCTTAATTTTTTGAGTTTTATATGCTATTGTGAATCTTAATTTTCTCTTAATCCTTATTACTATTTCTTACATGTTTAGTGTTAGAATGTTACTCTTGTCTATGATTTGTAAGTAGTTCTTTAGTTCGGGGTTGGGTGAAAACCCAACCAAGCCATCCATGGTTGATTATTGACTTGGATTTATTCATGTGCTACTTTGGATTGATAGATGTTTGTGCTTGAATTGTTTGTTGCATGTATATTTGGTGGCCACTTTATGCTCATGTGTTCATTCCCTTACTCACATTGAAAGATGGGGTTTGGTAGGGAGTCATTTCTTGTGCAATAGGATTATGCCTCTTTCATGATTATGGATACTTTGTTTCAATGAATAAGATGCTTTAGTGTGATAATTTAGGTGAAAAATCCCAATTATTTGTGCCTTAAGCTTTCTCGGACCGATCGAAAGACAAACTCGATTTAGAAATCCACTTCTTATCATTGATACTTTGTGTTCTTATCATGTTATTTGTTTGGTCTAGGAATTGCTTAGTGTTGTGGCTTTGAAAGAAGGCAACATTGAGTTCCCATTCTATCACCCATGTATGTTCATGATTTATCCTTGTTATCGATTATTTAGTTTGGTTGGTGTTGAACCCCAATTATTTCGTAGCACTTTGTCATTTCTTTAGTCTAAACTAGTTCGTTAGTCCATAAACTTTCAATCCTTGATTCGGTCTAGCTTATTATAATTAACACTTGTCAGTGATTCCCCTTACTCTCTATGGAAGAATGACCCTAACTTACCATTATGCTTAGGTTAGTGGTTAGTTAGGTAGTCTGACTCTATGGTGTTTACCCAACGACCAAATATTCCTTCCATCAAATATATACCTATGAAAAATTTCAAATTCACCATATACACTTGAGTTCCACAAAAATGTCACCAAATGCCCTTAATGACTACCAGCAGTTAATTCCGTTTGTCATTAGGGTTAATTATGACATGTGGCTACATGTTATTGGTTATTGTTTAAATTAATTGATTAGTTCTTATAAAAAAAATGTTTAAATTTAAAAAAAAAATTAAAATAAAAAACCACCATTAACCCCCCAACCAGCCAGCCACCGCCCCACATTTGCCACCCAGCCACCTCATGCCGGCGGCGCTCATACCCCCTCCTCATCACGCCGGTGCCGGTGGCGCCATCTCCCTCAACCATGTACCAATGCCCGTGCCATTTCCCTGAACCACCATTCCCCCTCCCGGCCTCCTCATGAACTGTGAAAACCCTTCCCCACCTTTCCACCTTAGTCAAACGTTAAGCAACCACCACAATACCCCTTCGCCAGCAGCCCATGTACCCTCCCTCATGTCGCCACCGACCACCTTAGCCAAAAATCACCACCCTGAAACCCTAAAACCCCAAAATCGAACCCTTAAAATCAAAATCTAGGATTTCGATTGTGGGATTTTGGGTGATGGTTCAGGGGTGGAGATAGAGGGGGAGCGGTTTGGCTCGTCGGCGCGAGGATGGGAGTTTAAACGCCGGCAGTGGGGAGGGGAGGGGTTTTTGAGGGAGAGAGGTTTAGGATTAGGGATTGGGTGGTTCAGGGGATGCAACGGGGGTTCAGGCGGGGTCGGGCTAACGCCGACCGGGGGATTAGGTGTCATCCTCGTTGGCGAGGCGTGGCGGACTAGAGGGGACAAGGTGGTGGCGGGGCTGGGCTGTGGTGGGTGGGTGGGTTTTTATTTATTTATTTTTACTTTTTGATAATTATATTAAAATTTAATTTATATATATATATATATGTGTGTGTGTGTGTGTGTGTGTGTGTGTGTGTTAGGCAATCACAGGTTGCCACGTGGCAAATTTACCCTCTAATGACAAACGTAGTTAACGTACGTTAGTCATTTGGGCGTTTTGTAACATTCATGTTAAACTCAAGGGTATATGGTAAATTTGAAAATTTTTATGGCATGGGTATATAGTGAATATAAAAATAACTCAGGGGCATTTGGTGAAAAATCCTTTTTTTTTTGGTTTTTTTTATATACATATATGTATATATATATATACATATATACATATATACGTATATTTTGGCAACTAATTTGTGCCACGTGTCACTTTAATAAAAAAAAAAATAGAAACCCATTCAACCGTTAGCTGGTATTTGGGGTTGAAGAAAAAGAGGACCCCCAAAGTTCAGATTATTCCAGAATAATCTAAAGTTGGAATTATTTTTTCTAATTTTTCCTTTTTTTATGGAATTTATTTTTAAAATTTTTTTTTACTTTTATTATTGTTTAATGGGCAAATCTATGCCCACAAAATTAAAGGGCAATCAATTGGGTTTTATGGTGATAAGCTAGTGGGTATGGTAAGTTGGTTACCTCCTTTCAAATCATACAATTCCAATAATAGTAACCTCCTTTCAAATCTCAAAAAATGGAAATTTTACTTTCTAGAGTAAGCAATTTTCCATAAATAAACTTCCATATATTCTATAATTATCAAAATTAGAATTTCCAAAAATAGATTTTGCATAAATAAAACTTTTCAAAGATTGAATATTCTAACTTATATTATTAACAAATTTTAAACATAAAAACATTCTCTTAAAGATCAATCTTTTATTTTTAAATATAAATCAACCCATTTTTATAAACATAAACATTCAAACATATTATCATTCAAATGCCAATCGATACACAAATCACTAGGTGAAAAAAGAAGATTGGCACCGCCCTAAGGCCACCGGTTTTTAAAAACCGGTGGGGAAAATATGGGGAAAAATAGGCGGGATTTGGGGAGGTTATTGCCACCGGTTCGGTTCGAATCGGTAGGGAAAACCATTATCCCACCGGTTTGAAGTTTGAACCAAACCGGTGGCTTTTCATCTAAAAAAATAAACAAGCCCCCCTATATAAACCCTAACCCTACCCAAATGTCACTCACAACCTCCTCCCTCTCTCTCTCTCTCCTCTTCGTGCTCTCCTTCTCCCACCTCTCTCTCTCTCGTCTTCGTTCTCCCACCTCTCTCTCTCTCCTCTTCATGCTCTCCTTCTCTCACCACCACCACCACCACCACAACCATCCTCTTATCTCTCCTCTCTCTCGTCTCTCCTTCTCTCACCTCTCCCTCTTTCTCGTCTCTCCTTCTCTCACCTCGACTACCGCAACTAACCACCACCTATATCCACCAACACTGCTACTAACCACCCCAACTAAAACCACCAACACCGGTACTAACCACCCCCGACGAACCCTCAAAGCTCTCCGACAACACCACAGTCTCCCTCTTCGTGATGAAAATATAGGTTTTCAGGTCAAAATCGACCATGAAAACTCTAGATCTAGAGTTTTCATGGTCGAAATTGGCCTTTTAAACCTGATTTCAACGTTTTTGTGTTTCGAATGAAGGTATTTTTTCCGATTTTTTTTTGTTTTTGTTAATTTTTGGGATGTTATTTGCCTCGGCTGTGGTTTTAGGTGGGTGGTGGGGTGGTTCGGTCATTTTAGGTGGCTGGTGGGGGAGGTTGGTTGGTAGATCTAGGTTGTTTGACTTCGGTCGTGGTTATTGATGGGTGGTGGTTGGTTGGTAGATCTAGGTTGTTGGACTTCGGGTTTTTTACCAACAAAGGTGTGTATAAGTTTGGTGATTATTCAATTGGTTGCAGAAAAGGGTTGATAATTCTAAGAATTGGACTTCTTTGTTTTTTTTTTTTTTTTTTTGAATATTTTGATCTTAGTTTGTGAAATTTTGTTGTGTTTTGATCTGTTTAGTTTCGGGTTTTTTTGGATTTTGCTTTTTCTTCATAGATTTTCTGGGTTTGTGTAATTGTTGTGTTTCTGTTTGAGTAATTTTCTGGGTTCTTGATTTGAAATATTAATTTTTGGGTTTTAATTGATGCAGAGGTTACTTGATGCAATGCAACAAGGATTCAAGATTTTGATTTTGGAATATTAAGTTTGATGTTGTAATATTTTTTTTTATTGTACATAACAATATAGTGTTTAATTTCATTGTCTGAATTAATTCATTGTAATTTTTTTTATTTTTGTTTTGTATTGTACAACAAATTAATGTTGAATATAATCACTGTTTGAATTAATTCATTGTAATTTTTTTATTTTTTTTTTTGTATTGTACAACAAATTAATTTTGAATATAACGTGATTATATTTCATTGTCTTTTGGGTTTTTTTTTATTATATTATTATTATTATTATTGCTGAAAAAAAATGTACATGTTATGGCCACCGGTTAACCGGTGGCATTTATGTTTAAAATAATTTTTTAAAAAAAGCGGGTAGCATTATTGCCCCCGGTTAACCGGTGGCAATACTTGTTTTTGCCACCTTAAAGGATAATTGCCACCCCCCAAATGACCACGGTTCAAAACCGGTGGCATAGGGGGGTTTTGAACCGGTGGCCAATTGGTTTTTTCTACTAGTGTATAAATCAAATTAGAGATTTCAAATGAGTATTAATCTTATATTATATATTGAAAATAAATTAGAATGCTCTTTCAGATAATGAATAGTTATAACAATTTAAATAAAAACATTAATGTAGATTATATCTGACAACTATATAAAGTTGTAATGTGATATCAATTTTGACTAGGGTTAGAACGGATTAACATGAAAGAGTGATGTGAATCAAGCGGGGAATTCTTTTGAGGTATTTAATACACTTTTAGAAGGTGTGAAGAACTCCATTATAGGCTGTCCAAACAAGAAAAGAAGCAAGGAAGGGTTCAATAGCGTGATAGAGAAAAAAAAAAGGAAGCTTGATCACCAAGGAAGGTGAAATGACACATTCGGCTCTGTCGGCGATTGCGACTTGCACGCGCCACTCCAAGGGCCATGTGCAACTTCCTTCGAACCGCCTTGATCCCAGCTACATCATGGACCGGCGTGTGTGGTAAGATTCAGCGCGTGTGGTGGTGTGACGGCGGCGACACAAAATGGAAGAAATTTTATACTTTAGTTTTTCTAGAGTTTTGCTTCTAAGTTTTAACCTTTCACTTGAGAGGGTTTTTTTTCTTAGTTTAAGCATCTTAAGTTTTCTTTATTTTCATGTATTTTAGTTGAGTTAGAATTCCTAAGTTGTTAGGAAGTATCTTAATTAGTTTCTTACTTGGAGACCAAGCTAAGGGAAGTTTCCTACTTCTAATAGGTCTATGCTTGGAGCCCAAGGTCTATGCTTGGAGCCCAAGGTTTATGCTTTATTGTAGCCTATAAATAGAGGTTGGTCGTGGCATTTCATACTTACACAACCAGACTATTCAATACAAGTTTTATAGCTTTGTTTTGCTTAGTTGCTTACAAATCTTTTGCTAGTTTTCAATTCAAGGAGTTGTTTTGATAATTAGAACGTTCAATACTTAGTTCTAGGAGTAGTCTAAGTCTTGTTCATCAAAATACTTAGTTCTAGGAGCAGTCTAAGTAATTTAAATAATCTTGAATTCGTTCCAGGAGTGGTCGAATTACAAGTCATACCCGGTTTGTTGTTCTTCAAATTGTTCGAATTTCCTATCAAGTTCGAATAATTGGTTCTAATTGTGATATTTAGATTCTTTATTTGTTTAAAGGATTTAAATCCACATCAAAGAGATTCCAATTCAATAAGACATCTTGTCCTTACTTTAATTTTAAACAAATTAATTAAATACATACCTTATTACTATGTGCTTTGTACATATATTCACTCTATAGAACTTTATGTAAAATAATTAAATAATTAACTATGAATAGCAATTTCTCTCGTAAATAATATTCCTATTGTCTATATACGTAGTATATTGTAATGTAGCAGAATATTATTAATGGGAAAAATACAAAGGACAATACAGAGAGAAATACTTTCCCCATAATTTAACAATATTCTTTTAGATAATGTATAGTTGTAACAATTTAAACAAAAACACTAGTAGGAATCACTTCTATTTCTATGTGAAGATTTCCATGACAGAGATGCTATGTTGGAGCAGGGAGCTTTGGCGTACCAAGCGGCTCTTCTAGTTTTCAAACGTTAGACTTCATGTGATTCAATCAAGAATATCAGTTTCAGCAAGGCTGCTATATGGGTAACATTAGAAGAGATACCTCTCAATTTATGTAAGCTAGATGTTGTTAGGCCGATGCTCTCTTTGGTCGGGAACATTTTATGTGTGGACGACCCCCTTCCAGGTTCACTTAAATGCTTGCTTAGAGTAAAGCTCCAAATTAATGTATTTGAACCGTTACTACCAGGATTTTTCTTGGACCTTGGAAATTCTGTTTTAAAATGGATTAATACCAGATATGAGAATTTGTTTATTATGTGCTCTAGGTGTAATCGAGTTGGACATAGGAAGAATTCAGGTCTTTTAACCTCTCTTAGGCCTGCTTCTTTGGTGAATAATAGAATTGGATTGTGTACGCTAAAGATTGATGTGGATTATAATCTCTCCAATTCGAGTATTGGCCTAAAAAGGACTGAAAGATTTAGAACATCTAGAGTGAATCTTCGAAGTATTTTCGGAGGCATTGTCCCACCCCAACCCCATAATAACCAATTAAGAAAAAGGCCTCTTATGTTGGAAACTCCAACCTTCTCCCCTTCAAAAAAGAGGAAAATTCACTCTAAACCCACTGAACATATTAACCTTCCTCCTAGAAACCCTAGCTATACTCCAACCCTATCCCACTTCTCACCTTCTAGATTCCTGTAGACACCTAAACATGTCTCCCCAAAACCAAACTCGATGGTGAACAACCTTTCACCGCTGTTATTGGTCGGGTTGAGTGTTTAATCTTTAAAGTGCTTAAATCCATGTTCTATCCAATACATTTCATAATCCAATCCATTTCCTAGCTTATTTCCCTAAACCATAAGTGTCCATAACTTACTTTCCACTTTCCGTATACACATCTGAAAACCGAGAGAAACTGATTTTATGGTTATATAATTTTGATCCAATTAATATTTTGTTGGATAGGCCTTTCAATAAGATTTCCAAACATATATCATAAGCCCAATTCCGAGCTATAACGAAAAAGATATGAGCAAAACACTAAACTAGGCCCAAAACCGACACCCTTCCACTAAAACAAACATATCTTAAAATCTGAAAATTATTTTGACCTCATTCTGATTGGTTTGGAAATTAGACTTGATAAGCTTTCCAATGATATATTATATGCTTTATTCCGAGTTACGGATCAAAAGTTATGATGATTTTGGAAACGCGCAAAAAACTGGAATTACCGCGCAGCAGCTAAAATGCCGCGACGCGGCAAGATCTGACGTGGCACGGGATAAATTTCCATGACACGGTGCTATTGGTGTGTTTTCCGTGTTTTTCTAGTGCCCCGTGACTTGGCATAAGTACCGTAACACGGCGCCATGTACCGTGACACGGTGGACTTTGCCGTGTCACGGTGGGTTGCTGAAGTGTCACAGTGCTTAAAACTTCCCCGCGTCACGGGGAACTGTGCCGAAACACGGGGAGTACTGCCGTGTCACGGTAGGAATTCCCGTGTCATGGTGCCAGTGCTGTGACACGGGACATCTCCGTGTCTTTTCCGCGTAATCCCTTCATGTGTTTTAATTTACTCCCGTATGTCAAATATTTCCCGCGTCACTCTATTTTTCCCCGCATCACGCTAATTTCCCCTGTGACATGGTAGAATCTGCCGTGTCGCGGTAGCCTTTTTTAGGGTTTTTACCTTTTTAGGGTTCCGTGTGTTCCCTCTGCTCATTTTCCCTATAAATATCCCCCTCCTTTCTGCAGTTCGGGGCACCAAATATCATTCTCTCTCACCTTACACCTAAAATCATTCTCTTCTCCCTCTTTAACCTAATTTCTAGCCTTCTTATTCTTCCATAATAATTCCCCTAAGCACTCCAAGGAGTCTATATAATACCCGAAATTCTATACTGAAACCAAGGCGTGAAAGGTATAATTGACTGAGGGTTTGGACCAAATCAACTCTACTTTTATTTCATTTAATTATTTCCATTTGATTTATATTTATTGAAGTTACTAACAATTTATTCATGATGTAGCAATTTAAAAGAGCGCGCGGAATGTGAGTAATTATTTTAATTACTTATTTTATTTTATATTGCTAGTATCATGATTAGGGTTATTATTATTTGATTTGACTAACGTTATTATTGTTATATTGCTTCCAATATAAATGTTTATTCTTATTTATTGATCACCATATTGCATGTTAAAGGGAATATGTAATTGAAAATAACGCCTAATAAGATAATTTGGACAACCGGTTTAGGTTCCTTTAATCTTGTTATTTAATCAAGTGATCACCAATATTTTAGAATAATATGTTGCATTAATATTCAACCAATTTAGCATAATGATAGTTTGGAGCAAATTGAATATTTTGTTTGTATGCCTTTGAGATCGCAGGAATACTTTTCATAATAAGAATCGAGTAGAGGCCAATACGGGCGAATGTGACTCCATGACTCACTTCGTACCATCATCCCCGATCCTCCTTTTGTGGTTCCGAACCATATGGAGTTAGTCATCTCATGGATTATGAATGGGGTGTAACTTCACGGGTCAATCGTTGTTGCCTTTCGTTATCCCTTAATCGTGGTTGCCTTAAATGATCCGTGAACGGTTTACAATGTAAGTTCCTTAAAAACTTGTTGGCGGCTCCCTACTTTCCTTGTCCCTAATCGTTGTCCCTAATCGTATATGTCAATTCCCACTTCTTATGAGTGTCAAGCATATTCACACATGTTTTAACGTAGGCGCACTTCAAACGACGCCTACAATTCCCCCTGCCCAATTTTAAGCCCGGATGATTAATGCGTCATATGCATCACAAAGATTACATTCTCTCATGAAACCTTCTTTTAAAAAAGTAGTACAACACCCTTTGATGTTAACGAGGGTCGGGTCGAATATGCTCAAACGTCATGGGAAAATGTGGGGATGGGTGAAGTCAGTTTGTCCTATGAAGAGATCGGCTTCGGATTTTGCTGGGGTTTTAATGCTTTGTTTTGAGGATAAAGGTTTGAAGGTTGATGTTTCTGGTTGTGTTTAATGTTTTCCCTTTAAGTGTGAAGGGATTGGTACTTCTTCTCCAATTCAGATGTGTGGTTCTAGTTTTTCTTCTAAGGGCTCGGTGGCCGCCCGTTTAAGGCTACCAGGGGGTAGATGAAGATTGTGGCCTGGAACTGTAGGGGTTTGGGTCAGGCGGACTCCCCTAAAGTTCCTTACATTGCATCCTTAGTCCGCTCTCATGGTGTTGATATTGTGTTTTTTAGCTGAAACTGTAATACCCCATATTTTTATGTATTTTATAAATTATTTATTTATAATATATATATATATATATATATATATATATATATATATATATATATATATATATTTTGGGCCAACTTATTTTTAATTAAGGGATTTAAACAAATTGAGTTTTAAATTCGATTAATCCTCACTCTACCAAATTACATATATACAACAAGCCCAATCATTCTTTTATTTGGGCCAATTATTTCTCTCTCCTATTACCTTTTATGAGGCCCAAATATCTCAAACCTAACATACATTATAAATACTCCTTCAATCCCCAAAATTTTGTCACCCAAAAGATCAATTAGTCAAGGTAATTATTTTCTTCCTTATTTTATTTCTTTTATTTCTTTTCCTTCCTTTTCTTCTTATGTGAACCATTCATGGTTGGGGTTTGATTTTTTTGTTGTTGCTTCCTCACGGCCACCACCGAAGCCACGGCTGACCACCAGACCGCCGGCCACCTGCGCCGCGCCCAGCTGGCCGAACCTCCACGGCCCACCACCGTGCGTGGGTACCCTCCTTCTCTCTCTCCTCTTCGTTTTCTTGCTTTGTTATTTGGGTTTTCTCTTGGATTTTATTGTTTAAAATTGGTTTAATTAGTATCAAAAACATAATTTAAAGGTTTTAATTTATATTTTCAGATTATTATTATGAGTATTATTTTCAGATTTTGACATGATTAAAGTAAGGGTTTCCAATTTATTAAAGACTTGATTTTTAGGGTTTTTATAAACAATTAATTTAGGGCTTTTATAGTAATGATATTTTGGAAATTTTAGTGAATATAACTACTAATTAATTTAACTTAATTCCAGATTATTTTGAACACATAAATTCATGTTTTAATTTTTAGATTTCCGTTCGTTAGTATTAATCCCGTATTAATCCCGTTTAGGTTCTAAAATCATCCGATTTTGATAAAAAAAAAAGTAGTGTTTTCCATGTGGAAACAACGTTTTAAGAAAGTCTCACTACCTTTGGTAGTGAGCACCACCCTCTCGTGGCCACATTCAGCCTCTAAGTATGATTTTCGGGCAGTTTTTGGTTTTTAACGAAGTTTTTTTAAATTTTATCCTTGAGTTTAAAGGATAAGAGATAATTTAATTTTTCTATGGATAATTAAAGTATGGAGATGTATTTTGATGAAGTTTTAAAGGGGTTTTTGATTAATTTAAAATGCTGGAATTTTATTCAAAGTAGTATAATTGTGATTTTAATAAAAGGGTTTGATTACCTATTAAAAATGACTTTAATTAGGGGTTTTTAAATAATTTTCAGATTATTTTAAATGGTTTAAAGTGAGTTTAAGTTGCTGGAAATTTTGTATACAAGGGTAATTAATTAAGTATTATTGTCCCTTTATGTAGGAGACTTGATTCGGAAATTGTTGTAGTATTTTCGGCCACTTTATGGGCTTAATTGAGGTACGTTCGCGTACTTAGCATATTTTGATGATGTAGAATCATGCTAGGCTTAATTTCAATCAATTACAAGTAGTATCATGCTAAGGTTCATGTATTGAATTGTGAATTATTGGTGTTGGTGATTGAATTGTGAAGCATGAATTATTTGGGATGATCTATGGATTGGAAAATTATATTTTGGCATGATTATATGGACTACATATTTATTTATGACATGATAGAGAGCATGTTTAATCAAACTAATTGATTAATTATGTTTGGATTATTGAAAAGGAATTTTATTATGGTTCATATAATTTTATTGATGCTTTAAGCATGAGTAAGGAGCTATATAAGTGTTTATGTACACAAGGAATAAATTGTATGTTGGTGCCTTTGTGCACTTAAGGTGCTTTTAACACCGAGGGATAGGATTTTTGGCGCTTTATGCGTTTAAGGTGTCTTTGACACTGAGGTAGAATTAAAAAGGGTTCAACATTAAATATTAGGTGGTCACTAAATATTCAAGAATTAAATTGGTATGTTTGATTGATTGAATAATTATTGATGATTGAATTGTTATGCTTTGAGAGTCATCACCAAGTCTAATAATATGTAAATAACGTAAAGTGAAAGAGATTACGCACCAAAACTCTTGGAACGTATATACCTTGAGTATGAACATATGGGGGGAGTTATGGGGTTTTATATTTAACCATAACTTCTAATGGAGTACAGGACGCTGTATATTCCTTTTTATTATTATTATGCGCTGGAATTCCGCCACCAATGTGTGGCATAGGTGTTGCTGTCACGGTTAGCTCCCGTGTCAGTTAACCTCAATTTATTGAGGGAGGTTTAGGAGGAAACCCTTTCGATGCGTAATCAACGCTAAATGAATTATTTAGTGTCTAGTTAAAGTGTCTTGTTGATTGTTGTGTGTGCTTGTAAACAAATGCATTGAGGTAAGTGTGTGTTGATAGGTAAAAGCATGTTAGTGTGTTTATTTACGCTTATGTACTCAGCTTTGATGATTGTGTGTGTTTGTGTGTTTGGCCATGTCTTTATCTTGGCCCTATGATGACCCATTTTTAATGGGGAGTAGTGGGGACAAGTGGAGATAATATTTTCAGGTGTTGAAGCATATTCATGACAGGGCATGAGTGAAGAGCGAATCATGCTAGTTTCTATTAGTTGAGATGTGGTTTATTGCTTTCAAATATTATATTATGTTATGCTTATGAGACTAACGCAAAGGTTTTCGTAATTTAATTGGTTTTGATAAGGGCCTACAATGGTTCCAAGTTGTAGGTTGATTTAATTTGACTTCGTTTGACTTTGGTTTTTACTTTACTTTCGTTTGGTTGACTATTAAGTTGACTCGTTTTGAATGGTTTTGATTTAAGTCTTCCGCTGTGTGTCTTTGATAATTGCCTTAGCCATTCTCACGGTGGCGGTAATGTCTTAGATATTCCTAAATCGTATTTTAAAGAGTAAAATAGTTATTTTTAAAGGAAAGGAATTTCTAGGGTGTTACAGAAACGAACTATGGTGTCTGTAAATTCTACAATGCAAGAGTTATCTTCCCTGTCATATTCAGGTTTTGTGGGTGTAGATTCGGTGGGTCTTAGTGGTGGCCTGTGTGTGTTTTGGTTTTCCCCATTTGTGATTGATCCCGTTTTGGTTTCTTCGCATGTAATATTGTGTCAAATTGTGGAAAATTTGGTAACAAAATATGTCCTTTTTCTGTATGGAGCACCTCAGGTTTCTGATCGTTTGACTGTGTGGTCGGAAATCTCTGATATTTTAGCTACTTATCCGAATGTTGTGTTAGTCGGCGATTTTAACCAGGTTGAATATATATCGAATAAAGTAGGGGGAATCTGGATATTCCTGGCCGTCATGATTTCGTGCAATGGAAATTAGACATGGGTCTAATAGATATCCTATTTACAGGACCTGTTTTTACTTTGACTAATGGGAGGTTAGTGTTAGATCCTACTTTTGAGAGATTGGACAAAGCCTACGCTACTTCCCTTTCGTTACAGGATAGGCCTGCTACTTTTGTTCAGCACCAACCTATTTTGTTTTCTGATCATGCAGCTATTATTTTGAGTGACTCTTCTTCTACAGTACTTGTAAACGGCCATACCGAATTGAGAACTGGTGTCTCCAATCTATTGCTGTGGCAGACATGGTGAGGTCTATTTTTGCAACCCATGTTCCGGGTTCTCGTATGTTTTCATTATCTTGAAGACTCTGTACTCTTCGACATCGTTTGTTAGCCTGGTGTGTTACTCACAAGAGAATGTGAGGTATTGATTGGAAATCTTTGGTTGCTGATGTTTCTCAAGCGTCTGTTATTCTTACTCCCGCTACGACCGCTGCCTTTTTCATACAGTGCGAATAGAGAAGATTGCTGAGGCCCAGGCGACCTTTCTCTTTTGGAAACAGCGAGCCAAATTGAAATGGATGCGTTTGGTGATGAACATACCCGTTTACTCTTTTCGACTGTTCAGGCTCGGCGGAGGAAAAACTGTATTCTGGGTTTACAGGATACTAACGGGTCTTGGGTATCGGATGTGGGTGGTATTCGTTCGATTGCTCTGAATTTCTACAAGGCTCTCTATAGTGGGGACTCACAATGCCCATCCTCGGTTCCATCCTCAGTTTATTAGTTTTCCTGGGAATCTCTTAATTTGCCTTCTTTATCGGATACGCATCGCCAATCGTTATTGGCTCCTTTCTCTGCTGATGATATTATAAGCATGATATATTTAGCATTGCAAATGACAAATCTCCAGGTTTGGACGGTTTCTCTTCGGCGTTTTTCAAAACTTATTGGCATGAGGTAGGAAACCATGTAGTCACGGTGGTTCAATTTTTTTTTTTGCCCATGGTTATTTATTGAAGGACTGGAATCGTACGTTCTTGGTTTTACTCCCGAAGGTCGATCATCCTGAGTTTGTTTCTCAATTCCGTCCTATAGGCCTTTGTAATGTTGTCTATAAATGCATTACTAAATGTCTTTCTCATCGATTGCGCGGTGTGCTTCCGGACTTAGTCTCTGACTACAAGAATGCCTTTATTCACGGTAGGCTAATGTCAGATAACTGCTTGATGGTGCATGAGTTGATTTCTTTCATGAATGCTTCCAGGGCTAGGAAAAGATTTTATGCGGTCCTGAAACTGGATATGAACAAAGCTTATGATAGGGTTAGTTGGGAGTTCTTATCCCGGGTGCTTCAAGTCTTTGGTTTTCCTCCTTATTAGATTCATTTAATTATGTAATGCGTTTCTACGGTGTCGTATCAAGTGCAAGTTAATGGTGCTCCATCCGAGTCTTTCCATCCTCACTGTGGTTTACGTCAAGGGGATCCTCTTTCACCCTACCTGTTTGTTCTTTGCATGGAAGTGCTCTCTACGATGCTGAGGAAAGCTGAACGTGAAGAGTTGTTTCATGGTATCAAAATTTCGAGGGGAGCAACATCTATTTCACATCTGTTCTTTGCGGATGACTCTCTACTGTTCTTCCAGGTTTCGCCTACTGCTTGTGAACAGGTGATGGATGTTCTTTCTGAATTTCGTGCTATTTCGGGACAGATGCTTAATATGCAGAAATCTTTTGTAAAGTTTAGCCCGAATACTCCGGAGGATTATCGGGCATATCTATCTAAGTGTTTACAGCTTCAGTCTGAATCACGACTGGGTACTTACTTGGGGATTCTTGTCGATTTGGGTTGTAGTAAGTGTTTATAAGGTGGCTAAACGCCTTGAGGTGTTTGCTGCAATGCACCTCTCCCCTGCGGCGAAGCTAATCATCATTAACTCGGTGCTCCTTGCCTCGTTTAATCATATTTTGTCTGTTTTCCATATTCCAGAAACTATCTGCTCTCGGGTGGACAATTTGTTAGCCCAGGTTTGGTGGAGGTCATCTCAATCAAGTCGTGGGATGGCTCTTCGCTCTTCTAAGTTGCTGCACCTCCCGAAGGGACTAGGGGGTTTGGGTATTAGTTGTCTTGCATCGTTTAATTCCGCCTTATTAGCAAAACAGAGTTTGGCGTATCATTCAATCCCCGCAGCTGTTAGTTTCCCGTCTTATTTCTTTGGACCGGCCGGGGAGACTAATGGATGATTTTTGTATATTGGAAGTTCACCAGGGATGGGGTTTTCTCCATGAAATCGGCTTATGCCCTTCTTTTCCAGTCCCCTATTACCTCTAGTTGTGGAAGTCGGTTGACACCGACCTAGTGGCGGAGGTTTTGGCGACTTCCTATTCTTCCTCGGTGGAAGGTGTTTGGCTAGAAACTATTACATGATGCTCTTCCGATGGCATCCCTTTTGCATTCTCGTGGTTCTCCGGTTGACCCGATATGCGGCTTTTGCCATCAGGAGTGGGAGGAGGTGTTACACACCTTCAGAGACTATCCTACTGTGAGATCTTTATGGCCGTCGGGAGCGTTGGGGGTTTGTTGGGATCTATGGAAGCTCCCTCCGTTTGGGGATTGGTTGGCTGACACCGTTTCTCGATTCTATTCTCACAAATTTTGGAAGGGGATTATGTCTTTATTTGCTATCCTTTGGGCTATTTGGCTTTCCTAGAACCAGTTAAGGTTTAGACATGCGGTTTGGTCGCCTAGGGCAATTGAAGGTTTGGCTAAGGATTGGTTCCATCGTTGTGTCCAGTCTCAGGATTGGAAGAAATCTGTATTGGGGTCCTACTCCTCTAGTTCGCCTGTGCTTTTAGGTGGTCCATGGTTGTGTTTGAGGAGTTTACCTGGCATATGCCCCACGGTTTGTTTGATCGTCGATGGAGCTTGGGATTGTTCCACTGGTAGGGCTGGGGCAGGTTGGGTTATCCGTGACCTTTGTTCTTCGGAGATTCTGGGTGGAGGTAGTAGGGCCTTTTTATCTGGATCGACATTACAGTCTGAGCTACAAGCTTGTTTATGGGGACTTCAGGCGGCGGTTCGCAAAGGATTCTTGAAGATTCGGATTTATTTAGATTTTATGGGCCTTCTCTCTTTGCTTCTGGATTCAAGTCCAACGGACATTTCGGTTTGGTGGCTCACTCTAATATTGTGTGCGGTTGTTGAGTCTTTTTTGGTGTGTCAAATTCGTAAGATTCCTCGGTCCTGGGTGTCTCCGGCTCACTGGTTAGCTGGTTGCGATAGGCGACGACAATTGTTGTTTTTTCAGTTCTAGTTTGTTTCTTTATGTTGCAGTGTGTTTTTCTTTGATAGCTCTTTTGTCAAAAAAAAAAAACATTAGTGTTTGATTATATCTGACAACTACTCCCCCCGTCCCCTTTTGATGGTCCCTTATGGATATATTTCACGGGAATTAATAAACACAAATAAGAATAGTTAAAGTACATTGAAAAAGTAAATTGACATTGGGTATGCAAAAAAGTAGAGATAGAAAGTAATAAAAATACATGGGAAAACAAAATTTACATGGGAAATATAACTTTGCACAAGTATTGTTGCAAATTGGAGGGAATTTTAGTAAAAACTTAATATTAATGGTTGTTGAAAAAAGCAAATGGGGTGAACATTTTGGGACTAAAAAATGCCCATAAGGGACTATCAAAAGGGGACGGAGGGAGTATATGAAGTTGTGATGTGATATCACTTTCGTCTAGGGTTAGAACGGGTTGACATGTAAGAGATTTCAATTCAATAAGACACATTGTCCTCACTTGAGTTTTAAACAAATTAGTTAAACACATGCCTTATTATGGTGTACTTCGTACATATATTGACTCTATAGAACTTTATGTAAATATTTAAATAATAAACTACAAGTAGCAATCTCTCTCATAAAATGGGCGGGCTTTCTCTCTCGTAAAATAATTAACTACTTTGTTAAATTATTAGAAATAAAAATAAAATTAAAAAAAAAATACACTCTACTACTACAGTACTAGTTAACTACGAAGTAGAGTGTATTTTATGTTATAGGCCTAATAAGAGTAATAGCCATCAGTCCATCACATTGCACATGTGATGTACCTCTGTCCTCCAATATCTAGCTCCAATTTGATTGAAAATACCCTGCTACATATATATTTATTCTCCTGGGAAAATAATTGAAATGTTGAACACAATTTGTGCCCAAAAAAACTCAACAATTGTGTGATTACTACAAGTATGATATATCCACTCAATATACGGTTTACCACTCATCAAGTCACTTCCATCTTCTCTTATTTCAATCCACAGATGGAGCTTGGCCAGCCTTTTGACATAACTAGTAAATGGAGCTCATCATTGTAATCTTGTAAATAAGTGAACCAACCACTAAATGCCTCAATAATTCAATACACTAAGCTTCACATTCAATTGCCAAACTATTTTCTTTAGTATGCAAGTCGTCGTTACAAGTTTAAAACGAACTAGTTGGTGTATTTATAAGTACAAATGTACAATATGTTACTTCAATTCGTACAATTTTTTTATTTTTTTTTTGGTGTTCTACCTAGTTCTTTCTTTGAGGCTAATCTAGATTTGGGGATCAGTTGTGGGTGGTTAGGTTCTAGTTCCTTCTCAATTGTTGTTGTGGGGGATCAAACACAGGTTTTCTCTAGCAAGTGCAGTGTCAATCACCATTGTACCAATTCAACAACCAATTGGTAGAAAGTATTTATTACATCATTGAGTACTAGTCGATCAAGTTATTTTACCTCTATTTCTTATTATGCGCAATAAAATAATATTATTTGTGAGTCATCAAATATTTTTTTTGTTGTATATAATGAGAAACAAATGTAGTACAAATTTTAACATTTTATTAGGACTTTTATGCGTGATGCATAATTTGAGATAACTAAGCTTGCTACGAGTGCACGAGTATATAACATCGTTAGCGCTTCCTAAGACCTCACAATTAGGCACAAGCAAGCAAATACTTGTACATAACAATGACAATTTTGTAAATAATGACATTTTAAGAGTATTACAAAGAGGCAACATTTTATTAGGATTTTTTATGCGTGATGCATAATTTGAGATAACATCGCGAGCACTTCCTAGGATCTCACAATTATGCACAAGCAAATACATAACAACGAATCATTGTTCTTAGGGGCTTGTTTGTTCCCAAAGGAATCTATTTCCTATGGGCATTTGTATTTCATGGGAATTAAAATCCCACATCAAATTTCCTAGGAATTTATTAAACTTGTTTGGTTGTTATATGGGTGTTTACAAATCATGGGAATTTTTAATAACCAAGGGAAACCTTGGTAATTACATTCCCATGTTTTATGGGAATTGGAAATTCCCATGATTTTGCACTTTCCACATTCTCACTTTTATGGTGAGTTAAGTATAAAATAAGGGACTCAATTCTTGCAAAATGTGGGGAAAGGGGACTCTATTCATTTTATAGAGGGAAAAGGGACTGGGCTAGAATGGGTTTGGGTTTTCGGTGGGTTCTAATTATATAAGAGAAAGAATTGAGTCCCCTTGGTTAAAGAATTGAATCACTTTGGTCAACTAAAAAAAAGGAGCATGTTTTTTTTTTTTTTTTGTTTTTTTTTTTTTGTTTTTTTTTTTTTTTTTTGGTAAATATTTTAATTTAATACTAATCAAAAAAAGAGTTCCTACCTCTTTTTGGAACAATAATAAGGCATAGAATTACAATACTTTGAATGTTTATTTTTTTCATCATCTTCATTACATCCTCGACCTTCTAACTCTACATTTCTCTTTAATTAAAATCATGATCATCTCATAAACTAACTCTGACTCACGTGGACTGTTAACCTACCTGCCACCTTATATAATCACACCCATCCACTTATTTATATTTTGGGCATATTAGAAATCTCATAAAAGGATGCTTGACTTTCTTAGAAACTCTCCTTAATGACCTTTGGTTGCAATATACACTAGGCTTATCGATAATTTTTTTTTAAAAAAAAAAAAAATTAGGGCCCTACAAGCCTTCACTAAAATTACGATGTGTGCTTCTACTATAAATGCAAGACAAATAAGCTACAAACCAGAGAGATGAAGAACTTTAAAAAAATATTGAAAGAATTATTTTTTTTTTTTTGGATAACAAACATTAAAAAAAAATTCAAGAACAAAGCTTTTGTATTGCTGTTGTATTTTCTTAATTTCAAACAGCTATATTTTCAAAACAATCAGCAGAAATGATTAATGAAGGGATTGAATTTGTCTGGTTTAATCAAGGCAATAATGAGGGGACTTAATTCTTCTTGGGTTAAAGGTGAGTTAACTCACCTAAAAATACCCCATAACATTGGAAATTTAACCCTAGTCCCCTTTTCCTCTATAAAATAAATAGAGTCCCCTTTCCCCACATTTTGCAAGAATTGAGTCCCCTATATTATACTTAACTCCTTTTATGGTCTACCAAACAAACCTCATATTCCAAATTCATGAGAATTTTCTTCATTTTAATGTGTAACCAAACAACACCTTATTTGTGTAGTTTCCCATGTTTATAATGAATGCATGTTTAAACACCATGGTATTTTTGGTAAGGTTTTAGGCTTTTTGCCTAAAAAAAAAAAAAAAAAAAAAAAAAAAAAAAAAAATATGATTACTTATGTCAGGACTCAGGATCTTCCTGCCATGTAGATCTATCCTGCTGAAGTAGAATAAGTGCTCCAGGCTTCCCTACGAATGACTAATGCTAAAGCCCCCTGGCCTAGATAGCTTAGTAACCTAGAGTCCATGCTTGCTTATCATATCGATGTGGACTCTATCTTGCCAAAGCCATTAAAAGATGAAAATTGAAAAGAGAGGAAGAAGTGGACACATTGAAATAGGAAATTGATATTGGCACACCTTTTATTGATATTGGCACACTTCTATATGAGAGGAGCATAAAAAATTGTGCTCTCATATAAAGGTGTGCCAAAATCAACTTAAGGTGTGCTAAAATCATTTCCCATTGAAATATATATTGCGGTATAGTATACCAGATCAATTCATCAATATTTTGTGCATAGATTTGGGCTCACTAGAAAATCTAGAACCAATTTTCACCAACTATATATTCAACTTGAAACTTGAAAAACCTCATCCAAAATTATGAATTGCACCACAATCTTATTTGACAAGTAGGGAGGTCAATGAATTGATACGCTCATAAACAGTTTGTAAACAAGCTCAATTAAATCTCATTCGCATAGATAAACAAGGGAGATTGCACATATTTGTAAATTTGGATCGGGTTTTTAATAGCTTTGCTCAACTTTACCTTGTACTATTGCGTCTATGACAACAAGTTCTATCTAGCTCGTTAATCAAACCTTGTTTATCAAAAGTTCTAATTTGATCTGGCTTGGCTTAAACTCACTCTCAAATATAATGAGTCAACCTTGAATTCCTCTCTTTTCCATGATTTGATACTTGAACTCTTACAAATGGTGTACGGACATTTACACTCTTAAAAGTGTTTGTTTACCTAATTGTCTTCATTTAATTTGAAAGTTGAAAGTTTGATAAACTCTTTTCTTTTTTCCTATCACACGCAGTATTGCATTACAAAATGTTGTAACCTAATTAAGGCTAAATAAAAAGTTGGGTTCATTTCACTTATATAAGCTACTTCGTATTTTACCATCTCCTCTTATTATGTGTTGTCTTGTTTAGTTGATTAGTCTTAAACTCTTAATAGATACTCCGTAGTTTAAGTATATTAAAGAAGACATTTCTAGAACTTGATAATTTTTTTCCACTTCAATTCCTCACTAAATCTAATTTAAAAATTGAACCTATAGTAACATAAAATTTTAAATAGCCAGAGTCAAATACTACATAGGTGATTTAAAAATTCGGCTTTAGCTCATTAATTAATATCACTTACATAGTATTTTAATAATAAAAAAAAAAAATAACATTAAATTTTAATCAAAACTTGTTTATTATCAAAAAAGATTTGGAATGATATTATTATAGTTTTATCAAATATTCACAAATAAAAAAATAGTTAAAAAGGGAAGAGGAGTTTTGGAGGGAAAAAACCAACATCAGGATGTGACACGTGTCACTCCCGGTGTCTGTTTTAGTATTAAAATAGTTTTGTCCCCGTGCAATGCACGGATTTATAAATTATGATATAATAATAGTTAATTGAAATAGAGTTAATTGAAATTAAATAACTTATGTAACACTTTTTTTATTTTTAAATTTGAATTTAATAATGTCTATCTTTTAAATTTTTTTAATTAATTTTTTATATTGGAGGGAAAAAAGTGTCCCTCTTTGATGATTACTTTAGTATATACAGTATAGATTATTAATTACTCCGTATTAATTATTTTGGCTTAAATAAACTCAATTTCAAATTTAAATGAGCAACTCATGAGTCAACCTTGAATAATATATAATTTAAATGAACCAAACTCAAGTAAGTGAATTAAAAGCTCGACTTAAGCTTGGGAATATATATCTAGATCCTAACTTGCTTGGACAAGCTAATTACTACTCAGTTCGTTGAGTTAAGTGACTACTTCATTATTGGGTACATATATGTTGAATAGAAATTAATTAACTACTAATTACAGCTAGATTTAGCTAAAAATATATCTAAGAACTCTAGTAAAAATTACCCCATATATATATATATAGGGGAGGGATCCGGTGAGAATAGCTTCATATGTGAGAATTCATACTTAAATGAGAACTGATTTAAAATTTAGAACATGTGAGTAAAAATTTAGAACATGTGAATAAAAATTTAGAACATGCGAGTTAAAATTTAGAACATGTGACTCAAATTAAAATTTTGAACATATGAGTAATAATTTAGAACATTTGTGTGAGTAATAAGTTTAGAACATCTAATTTAAGAATTAGAACAAGTGATTAAAAATTTATAAAATTTGCTTTATGAAATTTTAAACATACTAGTAAAATTTAGAACATCTGATTTAAGATTATGAACATGTGAATAAAAATTTAGAACATCTGTTTAAGATTATAAACATGTGAATAAAAATTTAGAACAAACTAATATAGAATATAGAAAGTGTGAGTAAAGTATTTAGAACATACGAGTAAAAAAATAGAACATATGCTTTGAAATCTAGAACATATAATTAAAATTCTTAGAACACACGTTTTAAAATTTAGAACATACGAAGTATAAGTTAAAATTTTGGAACAAGTTATTTAAAATTTATGACATCAAACTTAACTAATTTATGGTTTAGAACATTTGAGCACTAAATTAGAAAATTTGATTTAATTTAGAACACCTAAGAACATCAGATTTAAAATTTAGAACATATGAGTAAAAATTTAGAACATAAAGAGTATTCTCACATAAGAAAAATTCTCACATAAGAAAAATTCTCATGAGAGCCTTCCCCTATTCTAAAAAATAACCATATATATATATATATATATATATATATATATATATATATATGGTGTTATTTACTCCTCTCTCTATTCTTCTTTTAAAAGACAAGGAAGTATTATTGATTAAATTTTTGCTTTTATACGTACTTGTATGCTTGTATAGTTGTATGCCTGTAGTAGTTTGTAGTATGATGGAGAAGCTATAAATTGTACTCCCGCCGAATTTTTTTAAGTGATACACTTTTAATTTCCGGTCGTGTTTTTTAAGTGACATACTTCCTTTTCTGACAAAAAAATACATTAAAATATTATATCTCTATCTCATGGTCTCCACCCAAACCCACCACTACTTTTTTATTACTTCCTCCGTTTCTATTTAGTTGACGCGTTTGATTTAGACACATATATTAAGGAGAGGAGAGAGAGTGATAGAGAATGAAAAAGCAAGTGGGGTAGCTTTTAAATACAACGTAAAAAATTTACCCAAAAAGGAAACGTGTCAACTAAAAAGAAACTTCCTAAAAACGAATACGTGTCAACTAAAAAGAAACGGAGGTAGTATATCTTTTCTCTCACATTCATTATTTTTCAATAAACTATTAACCCCACTATCTTTCTTTAACAATTTTTTAATACTCCTCTACCCCACTAACCTCTTATTTTATTTAATTAATTAAATTGCCTAAAATTATGTGCCAGTCAAAGTGTATCACTTAAAAAAACAAAACACCAAGGGAGTACAAATCTTTTAAATTTTGAGTAGGTTAGTGAACTGACATGCTGTCACACCATCAAAGAGGTCATAAAATTTGATGCAAATCGAATCCAAATCCGAACTAATAAATTGCCAAAAACCCAAAATATAATAACTATAAAATCACAATTAACGGTAGACAAAACAAGAACCCTCTTGCTAAAGAAGTCAATTCTCAAACCACTGAACATGCAACTAGTACCGTGTTAAGTACTTTCATGCTCTACTAATTATTGAATTAGGAGCATCTAAAAGACAAAGAACATTCTTTCCATTTCAACTCTCCACTAAAATGGAGACCTCCAATTGTAGGCAATTATCCAAATACAGTATCCTCTAGTGGTATATTTCAATCTTCCCCTTTCATTTTTAAGATTAAGGTTATGAAATCAAATTTCACATTTGAGGTCGTGAAACTTAATTTTCGAGCTTGTTTGCCACCCTCAAATCGAGCTTGTTTGCCACCCTCAAAGTATTTGGATCTAATTACGCCTGAAGTCCAGAGATAATAAAGCCCTAATCATGGTTTATTTATTTTATTTTTATTTTTATTTAAGGACACAGTATTATCTAAACACGGTAACTTTATTATTATTATTATTATTATTATTATATCAAAAATCAAAACCTACGGAGTCAATCAATTTACAAGAAATTGGTGGGGAGCCGAGATACAATCTGGGCCCTCACCCCTCTAGCTATAGCGAACCCTATCCTGCTGAAGATGTGAGCAGCTGCACGAGCACCAATATCCTGACAAAGACTATTATTAAGTATATTATATTCTTTGACCTATTCAAATGAACCCACAAAGTTATAGATTCTTAAACAAATTAATAATAAATATCTATATTTATAATGTTAGTGTTCTTGCAAACTTCCACTAAGATTTATGGAGAGAATATGATACGTTCTCCTGTAAATTGTGATGCTAGTCCATCACGATTTTAAGTGGAGTGGGGTTACACACTTACACGAATATATGCTTCTTCTTCTTCTTTGCCCTTTAGTGTGGGGTAGGTACTTGTGATTTTAGGAATAATACTCCTACCCATTATACATAATTATATATACTTGATCAACCATAAAAAGCTACTTTTATTACACAAAACTTTTAATTTGCACAGAAAAAAGCTAATAAGTTCACTGTATGACACTTATAAAGTTACTTCCTTCCACATATGGGATGCGTTTTGCTCATTGTAAATTGTATTTGAGTTTATAGCAATATGGGCTATATTCTAATAAGATTGCGTAAAACTTTACGGCGTTGACATAATTATATCGATAAAACTATATACTTGTATGTGATTTGGCATAGAGAAAATACGTGTTGTTTACAAATTCAACTAATCTAACTATGATAATATTAATATTATTAAAGTAATAAAACCCATAAATTCATAAAATGTATGTTAAGTAACGCAAGTACATCACTAGCTAGTGCTAGCTATTGTTTTAAATTTGATTTTGTCAACTTGGCTACATGCTAGTATATATATGTTGAATTATATCCCACCATGTAACATATGTAAGAGGTTTCAAAAAAAAAAAATGTAACATATGTAACAGTCCCATGTTGATTAAAGAAGAGAGAGTTAAACACTTTATAAGGCTAAGGGGCTACTCCTCCTGTTACCATATGGTTTTGAGATGGAACCTCCTTTCATCTTATGAAGTGGACCTTCTCTCTCTTAGTTTGCGGGTGCGACCCAAACCCGTATTTCACATAGTATCAGAGTCAGGCCCACGGTTTGGGACCTCTAATGACTTGAGTATATTTCCTAGCCCAAGTTTGGATCTTTAATGGCATTAAGTATTCTGGGCCAAATTGAATTGGATCAAGTGATCCTTGAGTTAATAGGACCTTACATGTGAGGGGGAGTGTTGAAGTATATCCCGCCAAATTAAATTGAATCAAATGATCCTTGAGTTAAAGGGAATTTACATGTGAGGGGAGTGTTGAAGTAACACATGTTAGAGTCCCACATTGATTAAAGGTCTGTTCTCTTCAGCTCTAATAAGTTCAGTTCAGCTCAGTTCAGTTTAGTTTAATTCTTATTTTAATTTCCTTCTCTCATAAAATATTCAATTCAGTTTAGTTCAGTTCAGTTCAGTCAATCAGAACAGGCCCTAAAGAAGAGAGGGTCAAACACTTTATAAGGGAAAAGATTATTCCTCCTATTGCCATATGATTTTGGGATGAAACCTCTTTTGATTTTATGAAATGGACTCTCTCTCTTAGTTTGCGGGTGTGGCCCAGACCCGTATTTAACAACATACCTAATTTTGGGCCAAAATACATGAACGAGTATAATAACATTTGGGAAAGGTCTTAAATTATTCCATGCATGTCTAATTATGCTTGTTGTATGGAGAACAAAGGGTTGATACAGAAAGTAATATTAATTACTGTTGTACAAAGTATAATGAATCATGATTTGATCATTCTATTATAGAAAAATGGGGAACAAAAAGTCTTATTCCATCAATGTTGGATTAGTGGTGTTATGCGGGAAACAAAAGTGTGCTAAATCTCACTTAAATTATGATGATATATGTACTTTTTTGAAATAGAAATTACTATTATAATTTAGTAATCTAGAAGGAAATGGATTGACTTAATTATTTGTTAGGTCATTTAGCAGCCATAGCAGGTTTATTGGTATAGAGCCTTTTGCCCCATGTATCATTAACGCGTTTTAGGCAGTTCTTAGCGTTTTGAGTGACTTTTGACTAGATGAAAACATTAGTTGGAAAAAAATAGGAGTGTTTGGCAAGATAATGATTTTAGTAGCGGTTAATGGTAGGGATAGCGTTTAGGATCGAAGTGCTTGTTACTTTCTTCATTTCAATTTAATTAACACATTTTGAATTTTGTCACTATTCACATAAGCTGTTTTGACTTCATTGTGTGTGATATAATCTTAAGAAAAAAATATAGTCGGGTAAGGTCTTATTTGATTCATGTCATCTCAATGTTTATGTTTAAATATCAAAATAGTATATTCTTATTTGAAGTTAAACATTGGCAAATGAGTCCGAAAGAAATGTGTCAACTAATATGAAATGGAGAAAATATCTTATTGTAATATGTAATTTTTGAAAAGTAAGTTTAGATAAATTCAAACAACCTAAGTATAGACAAAATATTCTTGCAAAATAATAAGTGTAGAAATTTCAAATAAAATAAGTTCATATTTAATAATTTAATTGAGTTCAAATAGAACAATTTTAGAAGAAAAAATCAATTGAACTAAACACGTCCAAGAGGTCTAGTGTTTTTTTTTTTTTTTTTTTTTTTTGGAAATGTGCCAAGAACTCGTAGACATCGTAATTGAATAATCAATATAATTCACATTTTAGTTATATCAAATGGTGTAAACTCTTTAATCAGAATGATGGTGATTCCATTTATCAATAGTTATAGAGTTACAATGATCGAGCGTTCTAATTATTTTAGGTAACTTACAAATAAAATAAGAAAAGATATTATCAAAAGATATTCTTATACAAAATATATTATAAACCTTATAGGAGAATATTCTATAGATATTCTCTATCATACTCTCACAGTCGGGGCGGGAAAAAATCGAATATTCAAACTATTAGATTTGAAGCAGCAGACGTGTGCCGATAATGACGGGGAAAAGCTACAGCCACAATCTGCGTAGAGTAGAGAAAAGCATTGCTAGGTCGGAGGGGAGGGAAAATGAAGGGTCACACACATACTTGGGCCAAGTTGCAGGTTCAGAGAAGAAGAAGTAATGGATCAGACCATCATTAGGGAGAAGGCACTACACTACTTCGGGAAATCATGGTTAAAGAAAAGCAAAATAAAGCTTTTGGTTGAAGTGATCTCTTAACATGGTATTGGAGTCAACGTGACACATATATAGGTCACGGGTTCAAATCTCATCTACCCCTCCTTTCAAGTAAAATATTTTGCGCATGGTGTGTGGAGAGCCTATATTGCATCCAAATTTTCAATCCCAAATGGCTCTCATGTGAGAGGGCGTTATAGAATATATAAACCAATCACGGGCTTCAACCATTAGCTTAATGTTTTGATTGAGTTGATCAGTTAACCATTAAAGAAGGTTGTGTTTCATCAGTCGACCTTCTCTTTCCCTGCCATTTTTTCATCATATCTTCCTTTGACTCCACCAAACATCATCCATCAATGGTATCTACAACTACAACATATTATTCTATATCCTCCTCGTCTAAAAATTCCTAAATTTATTAGCAATATATCATCATCATCATCTTGCGATGAAGAACAAGTTTTCGCCCGCCGACAGGATGGTCAAATTGGCCTGGGGCTTTCTTATGTGATATATAATTGTCGAAATTGATTGTCCCATATGATGGTATTTTGTATATTGAATTGTGAGCATTTTGATAACAGATACATGTATTTTGGTTGAGAAAATGAGCAAGTTATGTTATACCCATGACCTTAGTACAAGATCTTCAATGAAGGTTCTGTCATTGTTATACCTATCATCAAACAAATTATACTCAAACAAGTTATACATATCCTCCATCAAATAGTTTATATCCTCTAATAATTTATACAATCCTCTACTGGCTGGATGACATCCTTTATCGGCTGGATGATATCTCGGTTGAATGATATCCTCTATTGGCTATATGATATCATTTATGATTGTGTCTATGATATCCTCTATTGGTTGGATGATATTCTTTATTGGCTATATGTATCATATAGCCAATAGAGAATATCATCCAGCTAATAGAGGATGTCATCCAGCCAGTAGAAATATCATCCAACCAGTAAAGGATATCATATTGTCAATAAAGGATATCATTCAGTTAGTAGAGGATATCATCTAGCCAATAGAGAATATCATCCCGCCGATTGAGAATATCAAAAATCCGCATTTCATTAATCCGGACTAACGCAATACCTTCTCCTATGATATATTTAAATCTAGCTAGCTTAGTAATCTAGAAGAAAATCGATTGACTTATTTGTTAGGTCATTTAGTAGGTTAGGTTTATAGCCATTTATAGGTCTAGTTCTATTATTATTATTAAATTATTTCCTTATCATGCAATATGTCAAGATTAAATTAAACACATGGTGAATAATCGATAATTCACAATTTAATTAATAAAGAATGTGGTGCAAACTTTTATAAAATAAACTGCAATTAACTCTAGAACACTATATTATTACGTTACTCTGCCCATAGGATGAATGTTCTTATTTGAAAGAGCAATTATGAAATTTGTCATACATCTTAATCTAGTAACTATTAATCTAGAAGGATATTGAAATATATAGAGCTTTTTCTCGTCAAATTAGAGAGAGAGAGAGAGAGAGTGCTTTTAGGTTTTTTTTTTTTTTTTTTTTTTTGAAATGTGACGAGTTGAGTAGATATTCAATAATTCACGATTAAATTGAAGGATGATCATGGTGCTAAATTTTATAGAATACATAATCTAAAGGTCTATTCTCTTCAGCTTAATTTCATTTCAGTTTTGTTCAATTCCTAATTTTCTTCTCTCATAAACAGTTCAATTCAGTTCAGCTCAGTTCAGTAAATGAGAACAAGCCCTAACACTTGGATGTTATATACCGTTGTATGATGTTATATTCAACCATAATCGAAGTTAAATATGAGTATTAGCACGTAGAGTGACACATATCACATTATTCACATGCACAAAAAGATCATAAAAGAATAGTACGTATTAGCAGCTTCATTTGTTCGTGTTTTGTTTTAACAACACGCAAATTACTACCTCCGTTACATATTAGTTGCAACTTTGGGCAATATTTGTGAGAGATAAAATATTCCAAAGTTGCAACTAATATGTAACGGAGGTAGTATTAATTAATGTGACTAAAAATTTAGCCGTATGAAACTTAAAAAAGCAATTTAACAATTGAAGTGAAGTAGGGTGCACATACATACACTTCAATTGTATTATTTATATTCACATTAGATTAGATTAGGTCACGTGTCATGCACAATAATTTTTGTTTAACACTATTCATTTTACAAAATTATCTAATTGCAAATTAAGATGAAAAATTTATAATTACTAAAATTAAAATTAAATTATATCATACTAAAGGAAATAGTGGAGTATTACATGCACGACTAATAAAAATAATTATAGATTACATCACAAAGTTATATGTAGAAAAATATTATTACATAGTACTCCCTCCGTTTTTAAATACTTGCTCCATTTCTATTTTTTACACTATTCATTTGTCTTACTTTGACTAATGTTTGTGATTTATACATAAGAAAAAATATAGTCTTGTGGGTACTTGTTGGAATCGTCACAATGAATAGATTATTAATTTTTAATTGTTAGAATTTATACTTATTGATAATTAAAGATATAATTGATCAAAGATTAGCATCGACATACGTGCCCAAGAGAAATGGAGCAAGTATTTAAAAACGGAGGGAATATAAAGTAAAAGAATAAAGTATTCCCAGATTGTAATATATAGAAAAAAATAAATCATTTTAAGCAAATAATATTAATATAAGTAATAAGAATTTTTTTTTAATTTCTATTATAATATATAATTTAAATAAAAAAATAAAATTTTTTTGTCTTAAATAAGTTGTCAATAAAAAAGATATAAAAAGAAAATCAAATTTGAATATTTTTATTTTGAAAAATAGTTTTTGGAGGGAAAAAACGATATCACGAAGTGACTTGTGTCATTCCCAGTGTCTGTTTTAGTATTATGTTACTAGTTTTTGCCTTGTGCCACGGTTACATAATAATAAATACTTATAAATTATAAAATTGAAGTAAACCTATAACTTAATATATTGTACGAAGTAATTTTTTATCATCATGTTATTTTTTAATGGAAAAAGAAAGAAATGTGATTACTGTAGTATTAGTTATATATATTATATTATTATTTCAAAGTTTATATTAACGAACCTTTTTTTTTTAATTATCAAAAGTTATTATAGTTTTTTTTATATATAATTTAAGGGATAATTACTCCCTCCGTGTTTTTTTAAGTGTTACATTTCCCATTTCCGGCCGTGTTTTTTTAAGTGTTACATTTCCCATTTCCGGCCGTGTTTTTTTAAGTGTTACACTTCCTTTTTTTGGCAAAAAACTAAATTAAAATATTATATCTCTCTCCTCTCATGGTTCCCACCCAAACCCCACTATCTTTCCTTGACCAACCTTCCTTGTGTCATATTGGCATAAATCATTTGCTTGGTTGCATTTGAACAAGGGTTCAAGGGTTGGTAGAGAAGGAAAGGGTTGCATTTGAACAAGGGTTCAAGGGTTGGTAGAGAAGGAAAGGGATGTGAACGAAAAAAAAAAAAAAAAAAAAAAATTACTTCTTGAACATGTAAAATAGTAAAGGAGATAAAAAATTCACTTATATATACTATAAAATTGGAACAATTATAAGTGTTCTAATAACTTGTTTCCTAAATTCTAAATTAAATTATATTTTTATTACAAAGAATATATATTATGTCATAAGCATATCATTATTTACTTTTCCGCTAGTTTTTTCTCATATATATATTCGTATCCATTTTTTATAAAACCTAAGTCGTAGAGACTTGGAGAAACAATTGTATTGCAATCTATGTAGTGGGGGACTTTTAATATTGTGGTATAAAGGATGAGATCGTTACCCTTAATAAAGGTAGTTGACAAACAAATAAAAACCATTAGGATAATAAGATTGAGCTACAAATGTTTTAGATTGGACCCAAAGTAGAGCAACCTGATTGGTTAAAGAAAGCAAACAAGAGAAAAGAGTGGACTTTTAAACAAAGCCAATTTAGAGTCAGAGTAAGAAATTAAAAGTTGTCGATTTAGGAAAAGACAGACACTGCCTTTGCAACCCAAACTTTTATTGCTATGCTGTAGAAAAGGACCCCAAATGGCCCATTTTCTGCCAATAAATAAACTTATTTATAACAACATAATTATTTTATTAACATTTACTCCAATAAAAAGGACATGCATCAACTTTGATGTTAGTCCATCCAATTTGGAGTAACTTGTGTTGTACTGAAAACACAAAAGATGCCAAAAAATTGAGAAAAAAATGCATAAAAACAAAAATAAGCCATAATTTGCTAAGGCTAAAATTAATAAAATAATTTTGGATCTGAAAATAAAGACCATGAGGCAAGTAGATATATGGTCCCCTTCTTTGTAGACATGTATGGATGTGTTTTCTTAATTGACAACTAGCTAGTTCATCTTGATAAGTTCATATCTTTTGGTTTCAATGGCACCATGATTATATGAAGCATGTTCTTTGATCATATAATAGCTATAGCGAAAGTTCTTCAAGGGGAACAAAATGGCTAGATTCGTACTGGTGATGTGATTATTTCCAACTCAATATGTGGTCTAGACTCTAATAACATTTAGGTATGGTGAGTAGGGGGAGGATAAGTATAGCTGATGACAGTGCGTGATCTGAATAATACATCATATTAAGGATTTTAGTTCCCAATTACATTAAAGGAGAAGAAGAATAACTAATATGTACTTCAATTGACAGGCTCTAATGGCCCTACATGCATAAGTCAAACATTGCATATATATGACACATACTTGATCTATAAGCATCTATATGTAATCTCGGTACTTCGTATTACAAAATAATACGACTACTCCGTATGATGTTAATAGAATGTGTTTTTAGCACCTTTTTGAGTCCTTGTCTAACGTCTATTTGAAGGGGAAAAAAGGTTAAGATTCTGTTCTCTTCAGCTTATTTTCAGTTCAGTTCAATTAAGTTCTTATCTAAATTTCCTTCTCTCATAAAATATTCAGTTCAATTCAGCTCCAATAAGTTCAGTTTAGCTCAGCTAAGTTCAGTCAATCAGAACAGTCCTCAAGTATGATTAATCTTCAAATAATATACCACGTTTTAGTATTGGTTTGTCTACTACCCTAGTAATATTTGTTTCCTCAATGGATAAACAGGAACTAGACAACACTTGAGTAACACAAAGACTTCGGGCGATGTACTGCCTCGGGTGAACAAGTCTCATAGTTTTTGATAGGTCACGTGCTTTACATGTGGCTTTTTTGTTTTTGCCGCAAAATAAAAAAGTCAACTTCGAAAAATGGTCAAAGGACCCTCCTCACAACCCAAACATGATATAAGGATCTTTTGTGCCATCTTTTTTTTATAAAAGAGCCTTCGTCACAAAAAGGTCTACTTAAAAGGACCTTCCTCACAAATTTTCCTATAATTATACCATAGAGTAGGCACCAAATTATCATGTATGTGTAATAAATTTTGAGATTTTCTTTAGGTTAATTGGGGAAAAAATATTAACCTTTATGAAAGAATAGAAATTTAATTAAGACACAAATAAAGGTGGCAAATATTTTAGCGAAATTAAATTTAGGGTCTGTTCTCTTCACATTAATTTCAGTTCAATTCAATTCAGTTCCTAATATCCTTCTCTCATAAAATATTCAGTCCACTTCAGTTCAGCTCATTTCAGTCAATCTGAACAGGCCCTTAGGCATCCTTTACTAGCATTGGCTAAACCTTTTTAAAAGTAAAACCGTCCCAACTTTTTTTTAAGCTAACAAGAACTACAAATTTGTTGAGTACAAATGTGACCTAAAATGTGTTATTGAATTTCATATACACCATTATGCTGTATTATTACGGAGTATTATACTTTGTATAAAGCCAATAGAAAACAGAAAGGTCAGCGGGCATGCATAATTGCATAAGATGGAGTGGAGCATCTACTATCACTCACCAGCTTATTCACTCTTAGCTTCAAGCTAAGTGATTGAATGAATAATCGGCAAAAACTCTCCACGTCTTAACATTGGATCGGAGGGCATGAAATAATTTATGATGCAACATACAAACAACATAAAATGGTTGGTCCATAAAATCGAATGTCAAACAGTAGTAAAAGATTATCAACTTGTGAATAAAGAAACACGATTTAAATAATGGAAGTGCAAGAATCAAATCTTAGGAAAAGAGAAAAAAAGAGTGATTATATTTTATACTCTTTTTTTTTTATATGTATATTTAAGTAAATGATGAAAATGATAACAAAAGAAGAAAATAACACGTCACGAATGCAACTGGCAAACGTAAAACCTGAAGAGCCAGAATTGAGTAGAGGCTAGAGGAGAGCAAGTGAGCAACATGAGAGAGAACGAGAAAAAAAAAAAAAAAAAAAACAGAGAAAAAATTAGAATAGAGAGATAAGAGATGGATGGGGCCTGTCATACAGAATACAGACTTATTACGCCGGCAAATTTGGACCTGTCATGTCTGGTTTACCATCCCTTGACTATGTTCTATATTAACCCTACTCTACAATTAAGCCGAGCAAAAAGATATGGCATTATGCCATAAGGGTATTTACGACCCTTTTCTTTACTCTATAGTTCTCCCATTTTGTTCATATTAATCCTACTCTCTCCGTCTCCAAATGATCGTCCCTTGTGGACAAAAATTACGGAAATTAAGAAATTTAAATAAAGGTAATAAAATTACATTTAAAAGATAAATTTATGTTGAGTATGTAAAATAGTAGAGAGAGAAAATAATAAAAATACATTGAAAACAAAATTTACATAGGAAAGTTAAATTTGCAAAAAATATTGTTGCGATTGGAGATAATTTTGATAGTAAAATTGATATTAATGGTACTCGAAAAAAGCAAATGAGAGTATCAATTTGGAATAAGGGAATATCATTTGGGACGGAGGGAGTATAATTTATAAATTTAATCACGTAAATAATATTTTTGTCCCAAAAATTTGTTCATACTTTGGCCTTACACGATCTTTAATTTTTCAGAATGTATAAAAAAAATATATATATAAAAAATTGATATTATTAAAACATATATTGAGACAATATCTCAGTATTTCCTCCTTTTCATTATAATCGCAATATTAGGATGCGTCCAAATATTTAGAGATTAAACCACAAGAAGTTTTTTTTTATACTATTATAAAGTATAGTTAGTAGGAGTGTAAATTTTTGTAAAAAAAGTCATTTACTTCCTCTGTTCCAAATTAGATTAACACAATTTGATTTTGTGCACTATTCACACAACTTGCTTTGACTTTGTTTTGTAATTTCGTGTTTAGAAAAGTATATGTATGTGGGGTTTGTTAGATTTGCCTCAACATCTATTTTTCATATATCAAATTTTTATACCTTTTGCTAATATGCAATCAAGGATATTTACATTAGAAATTATCCATTAACAAACATGCTTAAATGAAATGTGTCATCTATTATGAAACGGAACAAGGTTTTGTTCACCTCACCTTAAAAAAAAAATATTCAGCAAAAATAATTTCAGTTCGGTAAAATTAATTCCAGTTCTGTAAAAATAATTTAAGTTCATCAAAAATAATTTCAGTTCAGTAAAAATAATTTAAGTTCAGCAAAAATAAGTTGAAGTGAACGGGGGCTAAGTATGAACGATTTCCCTAAAAATTGCTTAAATATAAATTGATTCCCTATTTGCGTCGATTTTAAACTTATTCCCACCGTATTGTCCACGTAGGATGGGTGGAAATTTTGTTAATATTTTTAAATTCTGGTTCAACAAAGAATCGCTAACAATGACATTAAACGCTAACAATGACATTAAGACCGCAAACACTGTTAACAGTTCTTTTAATTAAATAACATCACACTTTAATTTGCAGTACAATGACTACGGTAGCAGTAGGAGTGGTTTCCACCAATTATAAGAACCTCTATCACAATTAACTGTTTTGTGCTAAACCATAATTAAAAAAAAAAAAAAAAATTCATTGAAGCTTCAACCAATCCTACGTGGACAATGTGGTGGAAATAAATTTTTAAACCAACACAAATAGGAACTTATTTTAAATTTGAGCATTTTTAAGGAAATCGTTTGAAAAGGTATGTTGGGTTGGTAAGAGAGAGAAATAATAAAGTACTTTATAAAAGCCAGGATACTGGGTGAGATAGAGAATTAACAATGGGGTCCATTCCAAATAAGGAAGTACTCCGTATTGGAATTATTATAAAATAGATGTAAAAAGAAAATTGTTTTGGGGTTTTTCTGGTCCCTCGGGAGAGTTACAACACAAGGTATGATCCGGATGCACGCCTGTACCTGCAAAACCACGAAGACTCCGGGTGGGTGGAGCTCCGCCTCCGACGGTCAAGTTAGTACTTGAATGAGAAGGAAAAAGTGCGGAAATAAAGGTAAGATCTCCTCGGATTCCGAGAAGATCAGGAGTTTTCTCTGTTTTCGAGAAAGTAGGTAATTTGTCAGTAATTTCTGGATGCCCCCAAAATGGGGTAAATCTCCCTATTTATAGGGTCATTGGAAAACGTGCCAATGATTAGGTCATAGCCCTAATCATTAGTGGCTGCGCCGCATTGCGGCTGTCTCGGGATTTGGGCCTGAAGGCCGTCACTTTCCCCAGACTGTGGGATGACACGTGTCAAAAGGACATTGGTCCCTATTTAGGCCAATGCGAGGGCGACACGTGTCGTCCGTTGATTGGCCCACGTGGCTAGGGTAATTTTACCCAAAACATTTGCCCCTCACAGATGTGACGTGGCGCGCCACGTGGTATCTGTGACATGTCACACTTGCCGGATGAACAACCGGTACATATACAGCCGGTACATATACAGCCGGTGCACATACAGCCGGATATATATATATATATATATATATTTTTTTTTTTTTAGGGGAATTACAATTTTGCCCCTGAATTTACCCTTCTATAAATATGAGAGTCAACCATCTCATTTGGACGTTTTACATAAACTTTTTTGAGAGATAAAACTCACAGATTCTTAGAGAGAGAACACCTGACTTCCGCTTGATACAGCCGGTAATTTCCCGTCTGACGTCATAACAAGCCATCTGAATCTCAGACCTTATCACAGCCGGTTATCATCCGCCTGTGACCCTTTCAAGCAATCCTTCAATTTGGGGAGCTAGACACAGAAGGTCAGTTTGCCGTCTGTGATCCCAGCAAGCAATCTTCACTTCAAGCAAATCAAACTCCAAGCTTCATTGTAAGGTACCGCCTCTCTCCTTTTTCAACTTTACATTTTTCTTTCAATAAATGGATTCATCACCAACACACACGGCACAACCTAAGTTAGAAGTCAGCCGGTCTCCAGGTACGGCTGAGTCTAGGACTGGGAGTGCCGGCTCTGGGTGCATGGAGCAATTTAGTACCCCTCCTCAATCGCCTGTCTATGTGTCTATGCAGGACACGATGGCCAGGATTAAGCAGACCGCCTACAGGCGGCGCAGAAGAGACGGCGCAATGGAAGTGCCGTCTAATGAAACTGATCCGGTTGAGGAGGGGGATGTGAGTCAAGATTCGGGGGAATATTCCCCATCTGGGGTCCCTAGAACCCCCAGTGACTCCATCCTGATTGAGGGAGATGGTGAAGGGACCGTTTCCCAGAGAAGAGCTCAAGGAGCTGCTGCTTCCATCTCGGGGTCATCCGGAGATTCTTCTTCTGATGATGATGCACCTCTCTCCCCGCTTGTGGATAGCGAGGCTGAGGAGAGAAAGAAATGGAACGAGAAGGATGACCCCTTCAGTATTCACATCTCCGCCAAAGACAGGCGGAGTATGTTGCAGAATATAGATAGCTTCTTCAAACTGCGTCCCCTAGGTGAAGGATTCACTGTCCGGATGCCGCCTGAGCTAGGCACCATAGCTTGGAAGGACGATCAGCCAAATGCTAATTCCTACTTCGGCTGCTACGAAGCGGCATTCTTAGCTGGCGTCCGTTTCCCGCTTCATCATGCGGTGAAGGCCATACTGAGAGGGTATGGTCTTGGCGTTTGGCAGTTGACCCCCAACTCGTGGGCCAACATTCTAGGGTACGTTGCCGCCTGCGAGATGCAGGGCTTGAACCCCGGCTGGGAGGCGTTCTCGCACATGCACTATCTCAGTCGCAGTCCAGGCGGCTGGAGGGCTTGGTACACCCTCACGACTCTTCCCCAATATCAAATGACACTGGACAAAGTGTCAAAATACGACGGCTGGAAGAATCGTTTTTATCTTCTGTCGGCTCCCACAAAGAGGGAAAATTGGGAGCTCAGACAGTATAATAAGAAGCCGGAATTTCTGGGCAAGAAGGTCGCGCTGCCCAAGATCCCGTCAGATGATTATGACCAGATCTTGGAGACCAAATTTTTTGAACTTAGAACCGAAACCCTGTCAACCGGGGATACTATTAAGGTTCCCAGGAACTGGATCCCAATGTGCGCATGGTTCAGGGACGAGGCGTTCTTGTCCGCCTGCGGTCTGAGCACCATGTTCACAAAGCGTACGTATGCTATACATCCGGCTTAGTTACCGTCTGTATTGTTTTCTTGCAATTTTACTTATTTTTGGTGTTTCCCCTTTTGCAGAAAAAGCTTTGGAGATGGTAGGAGAAGAGAAAACCCCCAGACGGTCTGCTGCCCAGATCAGGAGGGATCTGGCGGAGGCCAAGGCTGCCAAGCAAAAGGCTTCGGTAAGCAGGATCCCGCCTGAGTGAATTTCCTTCAAGAATCCCTTTTTGAGTAGCATCTTTAACTTGCTAACTCTTTTTTGCAGGGGGGAGAACCTCCAAGATCCCTCGCAAGGGATTTCGGGAAGAGGGCAAGAGATGACTCCGCCTCCACTCCCACCAGCGTGAAATCTGCCCGGACGGGCATAGCTAAAGTCGGGCCAGACGGCAAGTCTGGGACCCGCCTGACTGTTGCTGGGAAAAGCATTAGCCTGGGAGGAGCTGGCCTGGGCTTTGACCTGTCGGGGGGCGCCGTTTCTACGCCTGGAGGTAGTACTGCCCCTCCCCCGGAAGGTATAAATAATCCCTTTGTTGCCCCTATGGAGTTGGGATGGCCCTATAGGGTGAAATCTCACTCCCAGCAGACTTCTTCATCAGACAGCCGGCATCAAATTGGTACCGCCTATATAGGTCACTCACCCAGTTATACATCTGGTGCAGATCAAACGCCTAGGTGGCCGGATGTCCAGGCGCATGCCCGGGCGATGTTGGGTGCTGTCCCCAAGCGGGCGAAGGATGCCATTCCAGGCATTGAGACGTTCAACCTGGAACGCATTACCTGCCTGCTGTCTGAGGTATACTCGCTTCTTATTTTCAATACAACTTTCTATCCCGGATGTCTAATAGAACTTCCTTTTTCAGGCGCTGCTGAGAGTTGATGGGCTCAAACGGCCCTACCAAAGGAAAAGAGACGAGGTAAACAGAGCCAACAGATCTGCTAGAGAGTCATTAAACGTTGCTGAACATAAATGCCACCTTAACATTCTTGAAACTAAAGAGCAGTTGATGGAACAGGCGGAAAATCTCATGACGCAAGGCGGCATTGCCCCTGCGCTCCGGGAGTGAGTCCAATGCAAGCCGCATGGCCTCCCAGTTTGTCTCTTCATCATACAACATGACTCTTAAAGTTGGCTCATAATGCTCAATGGGCAAGACGGCTTCAGCACCGTATACCATGAGAAATGGGGTTTCACCGGTTGCCCCTTTTTCAGTTGTCCGGATGGCCCATAGGACATGAATTAATTCTTCAGCCCATAAACCACCGGCTCTTTCTATTTTCTTTTTTATACCGTCTGAGATGAGTTTGTTGAAGGCTTCAACTTGGCCGTTTGCTTGGGGTCGGCCAACTGATGCAAAACAATGTGAGACCCCTTGGTCTCCCAACCAAGTCTTGAGCTGGGGCGTCTCAAACTGAGGCCCATTATCAAACACCATAGACATAGGTACCCCAAACCGGGTGATGATGTTCTTCCAGATGAAGGAGATGACATCCTTTGTCTTGATGCCCTTTACCGCCTCAGCTTCCACCCACTTGGTGAAATAATCCACAGCCACTAATATGTAACGTTTTCCGCCTGGTGCAGGCGTGTAAGGTCCCAAAATGTCCATGCCCCACTTAGCAAACGGGACTGGGCTGTGGATAGCCGTCAGATCAGTAGCCGGGCGATGGATTAGCTTGCCAAACCTTTGGCACTTGTCACATTTTTTCACAAACTCCATGGCATCAGACTCGAGAGTGGGCCAGAAGTAATGCCGCCTGGCTCTGACGGCCAATGATCTGCCGCCTGAGTGAGAGGCGCAGTGTCCCGCATGCAAGTCTTCGAGAATTTCTTTCCCTTTTTCAGGGGTAACACACTTCAAAAGAGGTTTCAGAAAACCCGCCTTGAGGAGCTCTCCATTTCTTATCTCAAAACTTGCAGCCCGCTTCTTCAGTACAACCGCCTCCTGTGATGAATCAGGGAGCGTACCGTCTGACAAATAAGCCCGGATGGGATCCATCCAGGTAGAGCTTCGGTCAAGTACTCCAATGGGATCTTCATCAGATATACTCCTCTTTTCCATAACTTCCCAAAAGATTGACCGAGGCGTATCACAGGAGGCGGAGGATGCCAATTTTGACAGAGCATCCGCCTGATTGTTCTCCGACCTGGGCACTTGACACAAATGAAATTCTTCAAGTGTCCCAGCCTCGGTTTTGACCGCCTGCAAATATTTGATCATAGCCGGATGGGTGGCTTCATACTCACCATGGTATTGGCTAACAACCAACTGAGAATCCGAACAGGCGTCAATTTTAGTTGCCCCTGCCGCCTTACACATACGGATACCGACTAACAGGGCTTCATATTCTGCCTCATTATTTGAGGCCTGGAACTTGAACCGTAGTGCATATTCATACTTATCTCCTTCCGGGGATTGACAGATAATGCCTGCACCACAGCCGTTCATAGTAGAGCTCCCGTCTACATGCACCCTCCAAACCTGATCAAGGTTGTCCTGAACAGCCGGCCTTGTCATTTCGACAATGAAGTCGGCAAACGCCTGCCCCTTCACTGCCTTTCTTGGTTCGAAGGAGATTTCAAGGCTTTGTATTTCAATAGCCCACTTGAGCATTCTTCCGGATGACTCCAAAGTTGTCATTGGCCGCTTGAGTGGCTGATCCGTAAGGATTACCACCGGATGTGCCAGGAAGTAAGGTTTCAACTTCTTGACTGCCATGAAAAGAGCAAGACCAAATTTTTCAACCATGGGGTACCGGAGTTCTGCATTTCTGAGAACATGGCTAATGAAATAGACCGGGAGCTGAACACCGTCTCTTTCAACAAGGAGAACGGCACTGAGGGCATGATCCGAGACGGCTAAATACATGTAAAGCGCCTCTTTCGGCAAAGGACTGACCAGCCGTGGCAACGAGTGTAAATGATCTTTCAGTTTCTGAAAGGCCGCCTCAGCATCATCCCCCCATTCAAATCTAGCCTTTTTCCTAATTGCTTGGAAAAAATAAAGACACTTGTCACCTGACCGGCTGAGGAATCTCCCAAGCGCAGCCAAGCAACTGGTAAGCCTCTGAGCTTCCTTGACAGAGCGGGGTGACTTCATGTCAATCACCGCCTGTATCTTCTCGGGGTTAGCCTCTATCCCCCTTTGATCAATCAGGAATCCGAGAAACTTCCCAGACTCAACACCAAAGACGCATTTCTTAGGATTCAACATGACCCTGTGCCGCCTGAGTGTGGTGAATGTTTCTCGGAGGTCCGCAAGGTGATCCGCCTGGAATTTGGATTTGACTATCATGTCATCAATGTATGCCTCCACATTCCTTCCAAGTTGATTAATGAAGACTGTATTAATCATTCGTTGGAAAGTAGCAGGCGCATTCTTCAACCCAAACGGCATCACCGTGTAACAAAACAACCCCTGATCTGTGACGAAGGCCGTCTTCTCTTGATCTTTTTTCCACAGGGGTATCTGGTGGAAACCCGAATAGGCATCCATAAAACTCATCAAGGCATGCCCGGCTGTAGAGTCGACGAGACTGTCGATCTTTGGAAGCGGGTAACTGTCTTTTGGACATGCCTTGTTCAAGTCAGTGTAATCAACGCACATGCGCCAAGTACCATTCGGCTTTTTTACAAGAACAACATTTGCTACCCAATCCGGGAAGTTACATGGCCGAATGAACCCAGCGTCTAACAGTTTTTTAACCTCGGCATTTGCCGCCTGACTTCTCTCCTCGCCGTGATTTCTTTTCTTTTGCCGGATAGGCTTCTTTTTTGGATCCACGGCGAGTTTGTGGACAGCAAGATCCGGGCTAATGCCTGGCATCTCTTCCACTTCAAAGGCAAAGATGTCTTTGAATTCCTTCAGCAGTAGGTGCAATTCTGCACCTAACTCTTTATGAGCAGCTGTCCCCACCTTAACAGTTCGTTCCGGTTGAGTTTCATCCAGCGGAACATCAATGTGTTCACCAGCCGGCTGGGGACGGAGATCATCTGACCGTTCCCCGGTCAGTGATTGCTATTTCTTCTCCTTCTTCACCTCCGCCAGCTGATCAGCCTTTCTTTTCTTTCCGGCTGCTGGTGGAGGTAAGTCAGGATCCTTGACATCGTCAAGGTTGATTTGCTCCTTCGGAGGTCCGGCTGCAGCAGCCGTTGGTCTGACGTCCGAGAGATAACACTCCCGGGCCGTCTTCTGATCCCCGTACAGAGAGCCAACAGAGCCATCATCCCTTTCATATTTCAACAGCATTAGAGCCGGGATGATGACGGCCTTACACTCGTTTAGAGTAGGTCGGCCAAGAATGATATTATAGGCGGTCAGTTCATTAACCACCAAGAACCGGACGATCAGATGGCGCCCGTGGCCCTTCTGCCCCAGCCGGATGGGTAGATCAATCTGACCGACTGGGTGGACGACTCCCCCTCCAAAACCAACTAAAGGGTGGGAGACCTCCTGTAGATTGCTCAACTTATAGTTGAGCTTGGATAGACACTTGTAACTGATGAGGTCAGAAGAACTACCGGTGTCTATCAGAATGCGACCAACCAGCTGGTTGGCCACTTTGCACTCGATGACGACTGGGTCGTCATGCGGTCGGCAGACTTTGCCCCGATCTTTTTCAGAGATGAGGACATCCGGGAATTTCCCGCCTAAGGATGCCTGTCCATCATCCACTGAGTTGATCATCCTTTTCAGATGATCCTTGGTGCCCCGAATGGTCGGGCCACCGCTTGCAAATCCACCGGCTATGGTGTAGACCGGATCCTTATCAGTATCCGAGCTACTAGCCGGCTGGACAGTCTTGGAGGACTGCCCAGGATTTGTCTTAGAAGCCCCTTTGGACTTCGAGACATAGGACTTCATCAAGCCCTTGTCAGCCAGGCGGTCCAATGACCGCTTGAGACTATAGCAATCATTGGTGTCATGACCCACTTCTTCATGAAAGTGGCAGAATTTATTTTTGTTCCGGGACTGAACGGAACTCTTCATGGGATTCGGCTTCTCAAAGGTCAGCCGACCCTTCACCTCATTAAAGATGGTGCTGCAGTCATTGTTGAATTCATACCGTGAGACATACGGTTTGAATTCCTTCTTTTTCTTGTTGGACGGCTGGTCAGACTCCTCAACCGCCCAAACTTCTTTTCTTTTATTGCTCTCATCAGATTTTTTAGCCGGCTGAGCTGACCGACTCTCTTTTTTGTCAGACTTTTTAGAGTCCGGCTGATGATTGGACGAGCAGAGGTCGGTGGCTTGAATAAAACTCTCCGCCTCCACCAACGCCGCTTGAAGGGTAAAGACCCTCTTTCGGACAAGGTCAAACTTGAAGGTTGACCCGTCTTTCAGACCCTTAAAGAAGTCTGTATAAGCGACCTCGTCAGACAGCCCCTGGATTTGAATTCTAACCAGGTTGAACCGCCTGACATAGGAGCGCAAACCTTCTCTATCTCCCTGCCGGATGGTACTTAAGTCTAAGCTTGTCTTTTTGGCAGGGATGTTCATGGAGAAGTTGGAGGCAAACAGGAAGGCTAGCTTCCTGAAGCTGTCGATGCACCCAGCCGGCAGATTGCCAAACCACTGTTGGGCAATGCCCTTCAGCGTAGCTGGGAAGCACCGACACCACATGGCGTCCTCCAACCCCTGCATGTGCATAAGGTTGGTGTATGCCATGAGGTGATCCTCCGGGTTGGTGGTGCCATCATAAACACCAACCAAAACATTCTTAACCTTAGACGGCTGTGCCGCTTCGGTTATTTCCTTGGTGAACGCAGAAGTGTGTTCCCCAAGTTTGAGCAGACGGAGCTGCCAGTCAGGAGGAGGGACGTTATATGCCGCCTGCTCCTCGTTGAATGCCGCCTGTCCCCCAAAGAGGGCAGGTTGCATAAAGTGAGGAGAATACTGCCCGTATACCATAGGGGGTACATACGGGGCATTCCCAATCATTTGAGGCCCAGATAGGACGGTATTACCGCCTGTTTGGCTCTCATGCAAGGATTGAGCATTCCTTGCAGATGTATTTCTGAAGCTGTCTGGGAAGGTCGATGTGGATGCCGACTCAGACAGCTGCTGACCCCTTCGGCGCTCGATGATTTCCCGAGCGTCTGGGATTGAACTTTTACTACCACCCGGCTGATTCTGCCGGATGATTCTCCTGGGGCCCTTCTCTAGGAGGAGGATCTTTGACCAGTCTATGGCACCGGCTGCCTTCTCCTTAGGATGTGGAGTCGGCTGTCGGTCCTTAACCGGCTTTCTTCTCCCAGCTTGAGGTGTCTTCCTTGCCGACTGACCCTTGCTTGAGCCAGCCCTCTTGTTGATCAGGTCCTTGATTTCACCTTTGAAACTTGTCATGAATTCCATGAGTTCGTCCCTGGTGACGGGAGCTGATCCTCTTGCCTTCTGGGTTTCCCCTTCCGGCTGCTCAAGGAGCCTGCTAGGGCCCGCCTGGTCTGTGCGGCGTTCTAAGTGTTCCCTAGAACGGATGTATCGTGAGACGAGCGACCCATCTTTGGCCACATATGTCTCAACCTGGTCGTCATCCTCATGGTCTGTGTAGACCATTGGCTGAGGATCATTAGAGTTCACCGGATGTATAACCGGCTGGAGATCATTAGGGTTAGGGGATGGTACAGACTCTTGAACCATACTTGAGGTACTCTCCCCACAGACGGCGCCAAATGTTTTGGGGTTTTTCTGGTCCCTCGGGAGAGTTACAACACAAGGTATGATCCGGATGCACGCCTGTACCTGCAAAACCACGAAGACTCCGGGTGGGTGGAGCTCCGCCTCCGACGGTCAAGTTAGTACTTGAATGAGAAGGAAAAAGTGCGGAAATAAAGGTAAGATCTCCTCGGATTCCGAGAAGATCGGGAGTTTTCTCTGTTTTCGAGAAAGTAGGTAATTTGTCAGTAATTTCTGGATGCCCCCAAAATGGGGTAAATCTCCCTATTTATAGGGTCATTGGAAAACGTGCCAATGATTAGGTCATAGCCCTAATCATTAGTGGCTGCGCCGCATTGCGGCTGTCTCGGGATTTGGGCCTGAAGGCCGTCACTTTCCCCAGACTGTGGGATGACACGTGTCAAAAGGACATTGGTCCCTATTTAGGCCAATGCGAGGGCGACACGTGTCGTCCGTTGATTGGCCCACGTGGCTAGGGTAATTTTACCCAAAACAAAAATGTTACGATTATTACGAAATGGAGGAAGTTTATTTTTATATATTATATACTCCATTCGTCTCGTCATGATCAAACTTAATACACATGTCAATATACAAGTTTGACTTAGAATAAACTTCAATTCTTATATGATTAAAAATTAGCAACAAATAAAGAAAGAATTGATTGTTTAAAACTTTGTGTTAATTTCCATTTAACAATTTATTTTATGATAAAAGTTGATATTAATGCGTTATTAAAAACTATAATAAAAATTAGACTAATCTATACTAAAAGATGTTACTAAGAACGTCCACGTGTCACGTAAGCTCTCCTCACTACGCCACGTCACCTACTCAACTATTCATTACGCCACATGGCTCTCCTTCCATTTCTTTTTCATTCCATGTCATCGACTCATCATCATAATAATAAAAAAAAAGTTCTTCACAAGAATTGAACCCACAACCTCTAATCTATAACAAGTATCTTACCACCAAGCTAGGTAATTTTTTATGCAATAATTTGAATACAAAATATTAATATGTAAATTTGACTACAAGAAAATTAAATCATACATTACAATGTATATTAATGTTCAATTTCATGTAATAATCTGGGGCATCGCCCGGGCCCAAAAGCTAGCCCACAAACCACCAAATAGCAGCGCTCCCGCTACTCCCGGCGTCACTAACCTCCCTCATCCCCCGTCCCCTAATTTCGGCTTCGCCGATCTCCCCCTTCCCCCGATTCTGCCCAGCCAACCTACCCCGTCCCTCGATTCCCCGACTTTGAATTCCCTTGCCCGATTCATCACGTTTTCTGGGATTTAAAGATTTAGTTGGTGGGTTTTCAAATGGTTGAGTCTATTGGTTAATGGGGTTGGGTTGGCTGCGTGGGTGGATGGGTGGGATTCCGATCAGCGCGATCTCCGTGGCCGTGGTTTCCGGTCTAGGTGGGTGGTGGTTGTAGGGTTTGGGTTTGGGTGGTGGTGGGGATGGTGGTGGCTTTGGTGATGGTGTTTTTTTTTTTTTTTACTTTTTTTTTTTTACTTTTTTTTTTTACCAATCAAGTAGCTACACATGTCAATTAAACTTAAAAAAAAAATAAAAATTACCTGCTCAACCGGTTCCTGGTAAAATAGGACCATTAAAAAAGATGAGGGGGTAAAGGTGGGATTATTTAAAAATAATCCAAAGGTGGGATTATTCTGGACAATTTTTCCTTTTTGTAGTGGAGTAAAAAAAATTAGTGACGGTGCGACTGTGGGAGTAGAATGTAGATATAGCCTTTTTACTTCATATCGTCAAAGTTTTTAGGGGTAAAAGCAAAATATCCAAAATATAGATTCATGCTAAATTTGAGTTTTGACCCCTTTCAATTTCATTACACAAATAAGACAAACCCCGTCAATCTTCCGTCTACAAATTCGTCAAAATCCGCAGAAACCTCAACAGCACTATTGGTCCCACTATCCCTACCTCTCTATCCTTCCCTGCCCTTCTCTGCATGCAATTCCAATCTCCTATTTTCTCTCTCCACTGGAATTGAAAATACTATAGTTTTCCCTTTCATTTCTTTATTAGTATTTCCAATTTTCCATTACTTAATTTTATTCTTAGACCCTTCCATTCTTATATAAACCTATTCCAGTACAATCATTCTCCTCCTCCTATCTACAAACTCAACAGAATATATCCCATCTATCATCTTTACTTGAATTTACACGCAAACTTAACTTAATTTCATTTCAATGTCATCTTCTTCATATTTCACCATTTTTCTTCTTCTTATCCTTCAACTTTTTACTATTTATAGTAATGCTATTTCTGATTCTGATATCTTACTTAAACTCAAACATTCATTCTTAGTCTCAAACAACAACAACAGCGCCAGCCTCCGTGACTGGACCTCTGGTAATGCGCACTGTAACTTTACCGGTGTTTCCTGCGACGCCGACTCTCGTGTCGTCTCGCTTAACGTTACTTATGTGCCTCTCTACGGAACGATGTCGTCGGAGATTGGGTCGCTTGATAAGTTACAAATTTTAAATATTGTCGGGTGTAATCTCACCGGAGAAATGCCATTTGAAGTTTCATCTCTTACGTCTCTTAGATACCTCAATATCTCAAATAATAACTTTTCCGGCGAAGTTTCCGGCGAGATTTTCACCAACTTGTCGGAGCTCGAGTTTATTGATGTTTATAATAATAACTTATCTGGGCCGCTTCCGGTGAAGCTCTCGGGTTTAAAGCGGCTAATTCACCTTGATCTTGGTGGGAATTACTTCACCGGCGAGATTCCGGCGAGTTATTCTGAGCTAACATCAGTAAAATATCTCGGGTTGAACGGAAACTCGCTCTCCGGTGAGATTCCGGGGAGTTTGGGTAATCTGAGAAATTTGACTAAGCTCTACTTAGGCTACTTTAACTCGTATTCCGGCGGAATTCCGCCAGAGTTCGGGTCATTAACCTCGCTTGAATACCTCGACATGGCCGGCTGCAACCTCTCCGGCAAAATCCCGAAAACGCTGGGAAATTTGAAGAATCTTAATACTCTGTTTCTACAAAAGAATCAGTTATCCGGCGAGCTACCTCCCGAGCTCTCGAAACTCGAGAGCTTGATGTCATTAGATTTATCCACAAATTCAATCACCGGAGAAATACCCGAGAGCTTTTCCGAGCTCAAGAACCTTACATTTCTCAGCGTGTTCCAGAACAAATTCTACGGCAGAATTCCGTCTGGTATAGGCGACTTGCCGTACCTTGAGAAGTTGCAAGTGTGGAATAATAACTTTACTTTTGAATTGCCGCAGAATCTCGGCAAAAATGGGCGGCTAAAGACGCTTGACATTTCGGCGAATCGAATAACCGGGAATATTCCTAAGAGCCTCTGCAATGGTGGTATTTTACAGTTGTTAATTCTGTTTAACAACGCGCTCTTTGGTCCGGTCCCTGAAGAGCTCGGCGACTGTAAGTCGTTGCAGCGGCTTCGAATATCGAATAATCAGCTCTCAGGGAAGATTCCTGCTGGAATTTTTAACTTGCCGGAGTTGACCACGGTTGATCTTAATGATAATGAGTTTTCCGGCGAGCTTCCGGCGGAGATGACTGGTGGTAATATCGGTGAGCTTGACTTGTTCAATAACATGTTCACTGGGAAGATACCGCCGGCAATCGGAAACTTGAAGATGCTTCACAGGCTTTCTTTGCAGAATAATAGATTTTCCGGCGAGATTCCGGCGGAATTGTTTGGGCTGAGTCAGTTGCAGGGGTTGAATGTGAGTGCTAACAATCTTGAAGGTGAAATTCCGGTGGAAATTGGACGGTGTAAGTCATTGATCGCGGTTGATTTCAGCCAAAACAATCTCGCCGGAGAGATTCCGACGTCGATTTCAGAGTTAGAAGACCTTGGCATTCTCAATCTGTCTAAGAATTCTCTCACCGGATATATCCCCGAAGATATCGACTCGATTTCGAGTCTCTCTGTTCTTGACCTCTCCGACAACAATTTCTATGGTACAATACCCTCCGGAGGTCATTTCTCCGTCTTCAAACCGACGGCGTTTGCTGGGAACCCGAACTTGTGTTGGCCTCACAGAGTACCTTGTCCTATCTATAACCGGCCTTCGAAAAAACACCATACGTCGTCGTTTTCCTCATCCAAGTTGATCATCTTAACCATTGGACTAGTCACTTTAGTCCTCTTATCATTAGTGACTCTAAGCATTTACAAGAAGAAGAGTCTAGAAGGTTCTAAAGCGTGGAAGGTCGAACGGTTCCAACGCCTCGACTTCAAGGCGGATGACATTGTTGAATGCCTTAAGGAGGAGAATGTTATAGGAAAGGGTGGTGCCGGAATTGTGTACCGAGGTGTGATCCCGGATGGTACTGATGTTGCAATTAAACGGTTAGCCAACCGCGGGAGTGCCAAGAATGATCTTGGCTTCTCAGCCGAGATTTCTACCTTGGGGAAGATTAGACATCGTAACATAGTACGATTGTTGGGGTATGTAGCGAACAAGGATACGAACTTGCTGGTGTACGAGTACATGCCGAATGGGAGCTTAGGGGAGAAGCTTCACGGACCGAAAGGAGCGCATTTGCAATGGGAGATGAGGTATAAGATAGCAGTGGAAGCAGCAAAGGGGTTGTGCTACTTGCACCATGATTGTAACCCCAAGATATTTCATAGGGATGTCAAGAGTAATAATATACTCTTGGACTCTGATTATGAGGCTCATGTTGCTGATTTCGGGCTTGCTAAGTTTCTATGGGATGCTGGTGCTTCCGAGTGCATGTCTTCTATTGCCGGTTCTTATGGCTATATTGCTCCAGGTAACACTCTTTTGGAACACTTCTTTTCGTTTTTAATCGCATTTATCTGCTATAACTTAGCTCCTGTTTTGCCTATGTATATTGGTTTCAATTGTTACAATATTATGGGATTGAAAACTGGTCAGAATACTTGTTAATTTTAAGTATCGAAGTTTGGAAATTATGGCTTGTTTAATATTGAAGTGTGTGTATTAAGGCCTTAACTCTTCAAGGGTTATGGCCTAATAGCCAGTGCAACTGTTGTGGAGTGTGTGTTGAAACCAATCAGATATCAACCATTAAAATTCTAATTACTATCTCTTATCGACTTATCATAGATTAATTCTCAAGAACTCATCTCATTTTGAGAGGTTGTGAATTGCCAATTGTGACTAGTGATAGAATTAGACTGATGTGGACATGTGGTTCATTGCACACCTATTGTATAACAAAATGTCGAGTTAAGCTGGCTGTAATAGGCAAAAATGGTTTGATTGTTATGTGGAATTGGCAAAGTAGATATTTTGTTGCCCCAAAAATGTTGCCTGGCTCTGGACTATGGTGGTTTCATAATTTCTAATCAAAAGACTACGAGTTGGTTGGAATTTGGTCTAGTCCTGCTGAATTTGTGATCATTAGAAAAAACCAGGCAAATTCCAGTTCTTGGCAAGTTTGGTGTACTTTACCTCCCTCTTGATACCCTGTACTCAATAAGATTGAGACTCGACTAGAATACAACCTGTCTTATACTCAGCTCTTGCTGTATTTAGTTTGTGTCAATTCTAACTATTTAGCAAAAATGTTTTTAAGAACTTTATTAAATACTTCGTACTTTGTAGTTATGATAAAGAATTTATCTACATTAATATCCTGCCTTTGTTGCCTTTACCTGCAATACTCGTTTGAAGTACTGAATCATCCCAGTTTCTGTTTCAATTTAGATTGAAAATGCATCAATGATTATAGTACTTAATTCAAGGCTGGTAATTTGGGTATTTTCCCAACAATTGTTGGGAATGAACAGAAAATGCCTGTATGGCTATATGCACCAAATGTTGACCTAATATTATTATGCTCTTTTTCATGAACAGAATATGCCTACACACTGAAGGTAGACGAGAAGAGTGATGTGTACAGCTTCGGAGTAGTGCTGTTAGAGCTAATAGCAGGACGGAAACCAGTGGGAGAATTTGGTGATGGTGTAGACATAGTAAGATGGGTGAGGATGAATGAATCTGAGATCCCTCAGCCATCAGATGCTGCAACAGTCTTAGCTATCCTCGACTCTAGGCTACACGATTACCAGCTTTCTAGTGTTATCAACATGTTCAAGGTTGCAATGTTGTGTGTTGAGGAAGAGAGCTCTAACAGGCCTACTATGAGAGAAGTTGTTCATATGCTCACTAATCCTCCTCAACGTATCGTCTCTACTCCCAGCCTTCTTTGATTACGAGTACAATATTTGAGCATTTCCAGATTTTTGGGTTATGTTGTCTATCATAGTAATGACTAATTCTTGAGTAAATAAAAGCACATACTTAATTGTAATAATAATCTGTTCCTACCAGCAACCAAAATGGAGTTTCTTGTGCTCAGAAAAAGAAGGGCTATATGATCTAATGCCTCTGTAGAAGAATGGTTCATTCTAGATTTTGTATGTAATGTACTGATTATTAGTAACGTCCAGTAAGTTGTGTAAATATATTTGTGGTTGATTATATTACTATAATTAAATTAAATGCTAATTTCTTTACTATTATAATTTGAGTTAATGAAGGCGTGTTTGTTTTACGTATGTGATAAAAGGTGTCTCTCTTCCCAACTTGATTTATGATGTAAATGGTGATCTTGAAACTTAGGGTCTGTCCTCATACGTTGAAATTCAATTCAATTTAATTCACTTCAGCTCAGCTCAGCTTCTAATTTTCTTCCCTTATAAAATAATCATTTCAGTTCAGCTCAGTTTAGTTTAGCTGAGTTTAGTCAATGAGAACAGACCCTTATTTGAACTTGTGAATAGATCTTATTTGAATTTTTTTAGGATAAGAGTATAGCTTATTTGTATGCAGTGAAGAGTATCAATTAACCTTAATATTGTATACTTATCTGTTCTTTTTACACATTTTGATTTTGAAACTATTCACAAATTATACTTAGTTATACAAAAAAATTTTAAGGGTAGTTATAATAGTATAATACAACATAATCATATGGAATGTTGGAAAAGTGAAATGTCAAAATGTACTTATATTTTTCATAATATTAAAAATTTTAAATGTGTCACTGCATTTATTCAGAGTTTTAGAATATTTGCTTTAATGTTATACTAGATAATTCTCGAGCCATGCTCGATTTTTAAAATTTAATATAATTGAGATTCAAATATAGGCTCCGTTTGGTAGGGCGTAAAACATTTTCACTGAAAAATGTTTTCCCATTTTACATTATTCGTTTTGGTGTAAAACATTAAAATGTAAAATTTGGGGTGCAAACCAAAATCGCAAGGGTTTAATCAAGCCTTATTGGCTAAACAAATATGGCGGCTCCACCATAATTGCTCATCATTGCTGCATGATGTGTTGAAAGCTAGGTACTTCAAGAATTCAACTGTCATAGAAGCTCACCAGGGTTTTGATCCAAGCTACACATGGCGAAGCATGTGGGGCTCTAAGTCGCTACTGCTAGATGGGTTGGGTTGGCGCATTGGAAATGGTACATCAGTGAAGGTGTGGTCAATGAATTGGGTTCTTGGCCTTTCTTTTCCTCCATCACCAAAACCGAGCAATGAAGTTAATGTCGAGTTAACAGTTGCTAGCTTAATCAACCATCAGTGCAAAGAATGGGACTTAACTGCTTTAAGTGAGCTTGTTGAAGATGAGCATGCTAAAATGATTTCATATATCCCTCTGTCTGTGTTCGAAGAGAAGGATGAGCTCTACAGGAAAGGCACGAAAAATGGTGAATACTCTGTCAGGTCGGGTTATTGGCTAGGCATGCTTGGAGCTACAAATATTAATGCTGATGATAATGTGATTTGGCGTGTTGTTTGGGGGCTTGATGGTCCTCCAAAGCTATCCCACTTTGTATGGCAAATCTGCAGAGGCAACATGGATGTCAAGGCTGAAATGTTTAGAAGACATATAGCTAATGATGCCCTCTGTCCTCGATGTGGAAGTGAGGCTGAAACCATTGATCATGCGCTATTTGAATGTGAAGAGGTTAGGATGATATGGGAAGGGTACGAACTGTCTGTAGCAATCCTTAATGCTCCGAGGGATAATTTTGCTTCTATGCTGTTGTGATGGTCTGACAGGTATGAGAAGAAGGTTGTTCGAAAAATCCTTGCTTTGATGTGGGCTATATGGTTTGGGAGAAATAAGTGGGTGCAAGAACAATTGAGGTTGGAGATGGGATTGGTTACAAGGGGATTTTATCCAACTTGTGGAAGACTATAGAGAGTATAATCAGAAAGTATGTATGAAGTGGCTCTGAAGGCACTCTCCCCTTCAACTCCCCTTCTGGTTGGGTTGCTCCTCCTGAAGGCGTAATCAAGCTCAATGTTGATGCACATATGGCTGGAAATGGGTATGTGGGGCATGGTATTGTGGCAAGGAACTTCAAGGGTGAAATTATGCTCGCTACTGTGAAACGCTTGGATGTGGAATGGACAGCAGAACTGGCAGAGGCAGCAGCGTTGAGATTTTGGCACATGAATGCTTGGGTGGAATGTGATGCATTATCAGTGATGAAAAACGTTAAGCAAGCTACTGATGGACGATCTCCAAACTTACTGTTGTACGATGATATTAAGAAGCTTTCAAGTTTATTTAGCTTTTTTACTATTTCTCATGCTAAAAGAGCCGGGAATGCCGTGGCCCATTTACTAGCTAGATGGGGCACAAATGAATGTTCCGAACATGTTTGTATGAACTCTTTCCCCCAAAGTATCTTAACTTTGGCAGAACTTGATTTGTAATAAATTTTCCAGCTAACTTATCCTCAAAAAAAAAAAAAAAAAAAAAAAAAAAACATTTTCCATCACAATTGAAGTAATTGATTTCCAGTTCAATTAAACAATGAAAAACGCTTAAAATGGAAAATCATTTTACATTCAACCAAACAACGAAAAACCTTCATAAAAATGAATTTTCCAATGTAACATCCTACCAAATGGGGCCATATTGAGTCTCTAGAAAAATAAAGTTCAAAAATTAATTACATTAATAAATAATTAAATATTTTATAATAAAGTTCTTAAGAAAATAAATAATTCTAAAAAAAAAAACTAAAAGAAAAAAAATAAAAGAAAAGAATTAGAATAGAGTATAGGAGGGAAATTCCTCAAATAAAAACTCTATTTTTGTATGTAAAACCCTCCATTTGAGGCAGTTAAGAATATTCTAGTAGATATGTCTATGTTGTAAAGAAGACTATAAATATCTAGGGATCCTTCCCCTTATTTTTGTATCATCCACACAATTGTAATGTAAATTCTCTCAAACATTTTTTTTTTTTTTGGAAACATCTCACAAACATTAATACAAATCATCCTTTAAGTAACATGTGATCTTTCTTTAAACTTTCTTACTTGCTTTCTTACTTGTGCTTTTTTATTTTCCCACACTTAATGTTGAATCATCAACACTTAACCTTGCTAAGTACTTTGAAGAGCCTAGACTAGAGTTTAACGAGTGGTGATTCTAATAGTTTGTGTGCAAAAAGACAAATAATCAGCACAAAAAAAATAAAAATTTGAGCTTAAGACAAGGAATCTCATTAAACCGTCTCAATAAGGAACAGGGAAAAAAAAAAAATAAATAAAAAAAAATAAAAAAAAAAAACTCTAATGTGAACTGCGCTAAATGGATTTATGCAAGAACATTCTTAATGCAGCTCAAATCACTACCACAAAAAGTGGCAAAAGTAACGCTTAATACACAACTGTTAAGTTGGATAGGCGTTCTCTAGAAGTAAATAAAACGCCTTTAATAGAGGACAGTTTTGTAAGTTAAATCAAATAGAACGCTTTCCATTATAAACCGTTTACATAATTTATCATAATTATAATAAAATAAAATAAAATATGGATTTACATTATAGAACAGTGTTTTATGTTGCCAGTTTCCACTTGATTTGTCGGTTATTATTTTAGTTCAACCACACCCCACTAGTTAAAACCTAATCTGATATATCAACACTACCGGCTGAAAAACGTCCAACGAGCTTCATTGCATTTTTAGAATCACTATGCCTACATAGAAAAGATTTAAAAGATTAATTCACAATACGCTGAGCAATCACTCAATCAAAACTATTTTATTCTAACAAAAATAAGAATCTAGATCGAGTTGAAATGAAAACTTCATCAAGCATCTAGTTTTGAAATATGAAAAGTGATGGCTTATAAAGTCTTGATTGTGGAAGGCAATTATCTTCTAACATTATAACAGCTATCATTCTCTTGAATTTACAGGCCAATTTCAATCCGGGTTGTTTAGAGATGACATAAATTTGTGACCCACTTGCCAATACAACACATCATACTGACACAATTACGGTTCAAATTGCAACCAATTTACATGTGAATTAGCAGCATAAACATTGATTAGTACAAAACAAAATAGCATTATTGATGATTATCTAATATGAATACAATATCGCCTAAATAAAATAAGCAAAGACAAAATTCAGAAATCAAACCAATCAATAAAAAAGAAAAAAAATGCTGAAAATCATACGAAGTAGTAAAGATGAATCATACCATACCTAACTGCACTATATTAGGCATTCTAACAAGTGTCATGGAAATTCAAGTTTTACCAACAATAATAAGTAATGTCCCATGAACCTTGAAAAAAGACAGAATACTGATAACCTCGTTTATATTACAAATTCAGTTAGTCTAGGGCATTCATACAATTATGTCAACTAATTGACAATTACAATCAGCAATCAACCGACAAAATTCCCAAATTTGACAAAATCAACTAAAATTCATGTCAGAAATAAGAACATAACTTCAACACACACCAATTTAGTTCTTATACCCCTCTAAGGCGAGCCAAAACCGCTTCACTCAATGTCGCCTCGTCATTACTTTCATAGAAAACAGAATCAACCAAAAATCCAAAACGAGCGATCAACAACAACCAATTACCATAAACAAGAATCCTTAATGAAAACTAAAAATTCAAGAATCAAATCAACAAACCTTCACAAATTCCCGAGTCTTCTGAAATTCAATAGCAGAAGGTCCCGCCATAGAAATCGGCTTCGTCACTCCAAGTTGCTTCACCAATCCTTCTGTACTCCCCATCCTTCTTCACTCAACAAAATTCTCTCAAAATTTTACCCAAATTCCCAAGAACAAACCCTAAATTCTCAATGATCTATCCTCACAACCAAGAAATAAACCCGAATTTCACAATTAATTGAAACCCTAATGATACAAAACTCAATCACGATCAAACAAATAAGGATTCAATTGAGGAGAGAGAAAGTGAATGAAAGGAGAGAGGATGAGTGAAAAGAATGCCAATAAAAATCGAGAAATGGCCACGCGTCAGCCCACTGATCTGAGAACATCTGAACCGGCAAAGCGAAAAGACCGAACCACCCCTGTCAATCTGGTCGTTCAAGGAAGGGTGCTAAGGGCAAGGGAGGGCAGAATCGTCAATCTCCTGTTCATAAGGAACAGTAAATTTGCTACAGTATGGGTGGTTGGGGCTTTTATAAGGGTTATAGAGTAGTGATGAAAAGAGAGAAATTGGCAACGGAAAAGGAGATAAGTTAGTCAAAGCAGTTGACATAATTAGCTACATTGATAAAAATAAGTAGCATATCCATCTTTATGATAATCCTGTTGCTTAACATAACATAACATACGATAAGATAAGAGGAACACATTCATCAACACCACACAGATCCTAGTTTGTAGTAATACTATTACACCCATATTGGTTTGGGTAACTCCTCATACAAGAGGTCATCACCATCACCAGCACCAGCGAGGTTCACAGCATTCATGGAAAACACGCCACTTAATCTTCGTGGTACATACATTCATGGAAAACACGCCACTTAATATTCGGGGTCACTGTGTTTACGGAATCCAGATCTGAGAACATTGAAAACACAATAAGTAACATTACCACATGCACACTAAAATGTATACTACACTTGCTACACTTTCCATGGAGATAGATAGTAAAGGCAAAAGGACTATTGAACTGACCAGACAGCCTTTCAGCTTCATCTGGTGTGAGCTTTGCATAGAAGTTCAACGAGTCATATTGTGGACTCATCTTGAACTCAGGGCTGCAACAAGATTTCAACCCACACACACACACACATATTTTAGGATAAAATTGTTTAGCTTTTTTATTTTCAAAAAAACTTATCATGCTTCACACACACACACACTCACACACACACACACATATATATATATAAGAGTATACAGACGATTATTAAAAGGACGGATATACCAGCCAGCATTTCTCATGATTTGACGGAACAAAATCGTCATATCTTCACCAGATCCACGATGCTTTCTGACATCTTCCAACTCCACAAGGACAACGTACTGTAGTTTAAAAAGTATTGAGTGTCATTCCCTTTTATCATATAAACAATAACTGAAAGAAGACGAGTGCAAAAAAAAAAACCTCTTGTCCAGGAAGCTCAAGATATTCTTCATATTTTTCTGTCCAAAAAAAATAATATAAAAATCAAAAACCAGATTATGAACAATTATGATAGGTACATTTATGCAAAGGAAATGGCTGTACTATAATGAACTTAATAAAGTAAGACTTGCCATCTTCGGAGTCAGAAGATATCTCTAGCTTTGCCTTCTTAGGGGCTGAAACCAATCACATCAAAAAGTCAAGCTATGAAAAATGCAGAAATGTAATAACCATGATAGGAACATTAATGTAAGGAAAATGGTTGTACTATAATGAACATAACAAAGTAAGACTTGCCATCTTCGGGAACAGGAGCTATCTCCTTCAGCTTTGTCTTCTTAGGCGCTGAAACCAAGCAAACACATCAAAAAGTCGAGCTATTAATAATGCAGTATTAACCATGATAGGAACATTTATGCAAAGGAAATGGTTGTACTATAATGAACATAACAAAGTAAGACTTGCCATCTTCGGGGTCAGGAGCTATCTCCTCCAGCTTCGCCTTCTTAGCCGCTGAAACCAATCATATCAAAAAGTCAAGCTATGTAAAATGCAGTAATAACCATGATAGGGATATTAATGTAATTGAAATGATTGTACTGTAATGAACATAGCAAAGTAAGACTTGCCACCTTGGGGGTTATCAAAAAGTCAAGCTAGGTGTATACTTATATAGTTTGACCTTGAGTTACAAAGTTAGACAAATACTCATCAAACAAACAACCACTAAATTTTTAGGTTAAAGAGATATTACATAAATCCATGGGTTGAGGAGAGATCAAAAAAAATCTTTGGGTAGAACAAATAAATATAGTTGCATCTTAATAAGCCTTAAACAAGTTGTAAACAATAAAGAAACATTAAATTTCAGTAATGTCTTTAGGGTTGATCATGTCCTAAGCCATTTAGGGCTTATTCACGGTAGGAGTTGTCTCTCATTGTCAAATATTTTGAGCATTCCAAATAGCCAATAGCATTATCAACTCTATGAGACACCTCCTCGCTTAAATTGAACATCACATGCTACAAACAGGAAAATAAATCAGGCACTTTTCAACACCACAAATTCTCCCTAAACCAGCTGAAATCCCAGAATCAAAAGTCATACTTGACATATCAATTAAGCAAGAACATGAAGCCAAGTCCAAACATCCAATACTCAAATGCGTACAACTTCATCCCGGATAAAAAAAATTATTCTAATTTTTTGCAGGCTTTGAATGTTATAGTTACGGCATAAGTATAACTAGTAGCAAGGCATAGGCAATCCATACAATAAATTTTTCCGACTAAAAACAAAAGCAAAATTAAGATAAAAAAAGATTAGATTAGAATACATACGAGGAGCATCTTTGACGTCAGGAGAAGGCATTTCTTAATGTCAACTGAACAGAAAGAACAAATGTCAAAGGTCAAATATTATATTTATATAGATGAAAATACTGTGAATCAAATGACATAAAAACAATTGATCAAGCCAAATGAACCATCAATGCAGCATGTATTAACTAATTGGAAATAGAGGTGGTTATCGGGCGGGTCAGGTGAGGGTCGGATCAAATGCGGGTGCGGGTCATTGATGGGCCATGAAAGGTTTATTGGCTACAAATTACAATTATACCAAGGGTAG